>NW_023270812.1:1890898-2073682 GCF_011800145.1 Mirounga leonina | reverse complement strand
ATGGTGGTGGTGGTGATGATGGTGGTCAAAGTAATGGTGGGAGTGATTTTGGTGGTGGTGGTGGTTAGGGGTGGGCCTATCCTCAATGCAGAGCTAGCTAGATCTGCCTGGCAGAGTCTCATGCCATTATCAAAGCCCACTACCCAAAGATACCAGGATACAGGTAGTTCAACTAAGTTGGGTTTCTTGGTACTTGTTGCCCCAAGGGAGATTGCACACTATGGGGAATCTTGGGGTATCTTAGTAAGGAGGTGGTGGAGGGAACATTTTATAGGATTTTGGCTTGTGTTAGATGAGGCTGGGGGCTACTGCTCTGGATGGGGTATCAGAACGTTGACATTGGGTATGATCGGGCATTGCTGATTTTCTCTAAGAGGTGGAGGAGTGAGTGAGGCTGCGGCTGTAATTGGCAAAGAAGTGGCCATCTTTCACCCCAGGTGGGAGGGGGGGACATGCGATCACTTTGTGGTTTAAACAGTATGCTTGGGCTTTTTTTTTTTTTTGTCTGTGTTCAGACATGATTACAGGAGTGGCCTTGTTTTTGTCTCTCTCCATCCTGGTCACAGAGTGACCTTGTTCGATGTTGGTGTTCAGTGAAATTGTGTTTGTTCAACAAAAGAACACCACGGCCTAGCTGTGAGTGCCAGGCCGGCTCCTAGCTCCCAGCTGCCAGGCCCTGCTTTTTTTTGTTTCTCACCATCTAGCCCCAGAATCCTTGCTCCGGTTCATCGCTCACCAAGTACCTCTTTGATTATAATTGGGCTCCCCACATAGGGGGCCTGCAGGGGACAATTGTGGGCATAGAGATCTGAGTATTTCAGATCCCCATGGTGATATTAATGTTGAATCATATGAAATTGCCACACTTGTAGTTCGAAAGCATTTGAATATTGGCAATTTTGCATAGTTGTGCCTCACTATTTCTCACTGTAGATTAATAAATTGTCATTCTGGAGCCCATGACGGTCTCCTGCGGGACTGTGAGTAGGAAGGACTTTGGGTGTGAACGATTTGGGATTTCTGATCCTTTAAGGTAGAGAGTTTAACTTCAAATCACGCTGAAAATGATCAAGGTCATAATAGGAGGCTCTTGAGAGAATATCAGATTTCCCCCCATGGCACCTTCTTTAATTTCTCCAAGGGAATCTGCCTCCATATAAACTTCCACCATATCAGTAAGTCAATTAACTCAACCACTTGCAAAATGACTGAATTATGACTTTGCCCAGGCTTAGACGCTGCCCACTCTTCCCAGGCTGAAGGGGTTGGGTCAGTGGTGTTGGGCGATGAAGGGAAAACCAAGAGAAAAGTCCAGACGCACTACGAGGGTGGGGGTGAGAATAAACATTGAACTTGACAGTGGCTGGGGTCCAGACAAAGAAACCACCCAAGGCGACCAGGTACAAACCACAGGCCTGATATCACAGGCTCTTGTTACGTGTCTCCAAGCCTGATTGCGACCTCAGTAAAATTCCCGGAGTGACTGGTGCTTGAATGGGTTCTTTTACCTGGCCGGAGCTTTGGAGGACCTGAGCGGTCTCACAGATCCTGGTGTACAAGGCACCTGTGCTTCGAATGGTGCTATTTTTTTTTTTTAAAGATTTTATTTATTTATTTGAGAGAGAGAGAATGAGAGAGAGAGCGAGTACATGAGAGGGGGGAGGGTCAGAGGGAGAAGCATACCCCCTGCCAAGCAGGGAGCCTGATGCGGGACTCGATCCCGGGACTCCAGGATCATGACCTGAGCCGAAGGCAGTTGCTTAACCAACTGAGCCACCCAGGCGCCCTCAAATGGTGCTATTAAAAGGGCACTTGCTGAGGCCAAGGGAAGGAAAGCAAGGGTCCTGAGTTTTTCCAGCACGCTGCCCACTGGTCTGGGCGCTTCCGGCCGGAACCGGTTATCCCCAAGCACACAGGAGCAGCTACTGACTCAGCACATACCCTTCCGAGCCCCAGTTTGGGGAAGAGGAGCGTATTCATCTCGGCGGGTGCTGTTACTAATGACCAAACAACAGCAATGTATTCTCTCATGGGCTGGAGGCCCAAAGTCTGAAATCAAGGCTGGGGAGTGGGGGCAGGAATCTGTTCACGCCTCTCTCCTAACTTAGGGCGTCTGCTGACAATCCTTGGTGTTCCTTGGCTGGTTGTCACATCACCGCATCTCTGCCTCCTTGGTCACATTGCCTTCCTGTCCCCACTGCTCTTCTCCTCTTTCATCTTGTCTCAGATCACTCTCTGCCTCTCTCTTATAGGGACACTTGTCTTTGGATGTAGGGCCCGTGCGGACGATTCAGGATCATCTTCTCATCTCAAGATCCCTAACTTCATTGTGTATGCAAAGGCTCTTTTTCCAAATAAGATCACATTGACAGGGTCCAAGGATTAGGACGTGGGCTTTTCTTTGGGGGGGACCAACGTTCTGGGCACCACAGGGAGCCTGGGGGAGCAGGCTGGCTCGGCTTGTAAGGGCCTCCCTGGCCTGGCCCTTTGGTAGGGCCGGATGAGTGTCTCTCAGCCAGGCCAGGGCTTCATAAACATGACAGCCTCCTTTAGCAGCAGGTGTCATGGTCCCCATCCTGTCTTGCAAGCGGTGCCTCCTAGGCAGGGCCAATCCCGAATTGCCTCCACTGCAGTCCTCCCCCAGCGAACACTAACCGTGGTCTGCTTTCAAAACGTGGCAGCCTAGCTTCCTTCCCTCCCACTCTCTTCCTCCAGTCTTTACCCCACATGGGGCCTGAGGCAGGTGCTGGGGATCCGGGATGGAAGGGCCCCAGACCAGCCCTCGCAGCCCCACAGTCTAGAGAGGCAGACAAACGGGCCCTCCCCCGCCCCCTGTCCCCCAGGGTGGGGTCAGCAGCTCCCCTTCTGTGCCCCCTCTGGTAGCACAGCTCACAGGTGAGGATGCCCCACGGCACGCCAGGGACTCTCGCCCATCATCCTGACACAGACACATACTCAGGATGCTCTGCGTCCTCTGGAACGGCTCCTAATCTCCTGGCAGTGACTAAACACCTTTCAATCACTGCTCCAGCCATTAATTTAAGCGCCGCGTGGCCTGGATGTCCTGTTCTCGTGGAACGCCAAGGCTGTCCACAGAGCCATTGATTTAAGAGACAATATCACTTGCTTCCAAGTTTATGAGGCAATAAACAGCCCCCGCATATTGATGAATGCCGAGGTGTTTGCTCAGCACATTTGCTGTGCACATTTATTATGGGGCTGTGCTTTAAAGCAAATGAAACTGCACTATTTTCTTTCCCCCCCGCGGCGGGGGGGCTGTGCCCCTCCCTCAAGAGCTGTCTTAATTTAGTGGATCCCTGGTCCCTCTTCCGGGGGCGGGGATGCAGTCATGCGACCTGCGGGCTGCAGGCTGGTCCTCAGAGCTCGCCATCCCCATTCCCCGGGATCCCAGGGAGCCTCTCAGGGCCCTGACGCCCTGTTGGGAGGGTCCGGGAATAACAGGGGAAATGAAGAGCGTCGTTTGTCCGGGGGCCCCACCCAGGAGGCCTTCTTTCCGGCCTTGTCTCATCCTCCTTGGAGAAGAGCACACAGGGTAATAATAGAACCTAGCAACCCGCCCGCAGCCATTCCCCGCGTGGCCTAACACACCAAATAAAATTCCTTTTCATCTTGAGAAGCTGAGACGCTACAAGGCTGGGCTGCTAGTCCATAAAGATGAATCTTCAGAGCATTTACTAGCTGGAATGCCCCGTGACTCCAAACTGGTTTATGTATAAAATATTAGGAAGGTTCAGAGGAGGTGGCGAGGCCGTGTGGGGAGCCGGCAGGAGAGATTGATTGCAAACGTTGTGCCAGCTGAGCAGTTCCGTGCATGCCAAACGGCGAGAGAACAACACTTGAAAAATGTATTAGATTATCCAGAACACCACACTGATTTATAGGCGCAGTAATCCCCGTCTTGCCATCCGTTTCCGTAATGGAGAGAGATAGGGTGATGGTGGCTCTGTTGGGACTTTCTGGCTCCATCTCCACCCCTGCAGCCCCGAACCCATGATGAATCACATGGTAAAAGCAGGGGTTCACACTTGGAACCGCACATTCTGATGTGGAGGGTTTTGAGATTGCATTTCTGAGTTTGGAAAGAAAATTGACGGGATGAAGGATTCGTTTTGAAAAATCTAATAATACAGATTACTTAAAATCACACAGAGTTTCTCAGCAAGAGAAGGCAAGATCTCCAGGAGCATGCGTGGAGTGGCTGGGAGACTCACCTCCAGAGGGACCTCACGCGGTGGCCTCCGATGGTCCCACCTTGACATAGCTATGGCCCCGAGCACACAGCATTTGGGGCCGCGTGAGTTGGGAAGGACAAGGACAGAGCTTGCCTTGAGAAGATAAGATGCACCCTCACCTCTGTCCCCGGCCATCTGTCTACTCGGCAGGCATGAGCCAACACCCAGTATGTGTACCACATGGTGCTAGGCATATGGGAGATGCTGACTATGGCGGGGGGGTCCCTCTGCTTCTACTAAGGGCTTTGTGAGACACGTGAGGAAGCAAATCAGGGACCTTGTCCTCCAGAGCCTTATAATCCCAGCCAGAAGTGGGGCACAGGAGCCAGATGAATGAACAAAATCTGGAGCAAGTGCACAAACCAAATAAACAAGAACAGGCATCTTGTCAAGTCAGGGGTGGGGAAGAGCGACCAAGAACTCCTGGGGAGGGGGTGAGGTGTGCTCAAGGGGACTTTTCTTTCTGGGCAAAGGGCTTCAGGGAAGTGCTGGAGAGGGGAAGTTGTCTGGATAGACACGGTCCATCCACAGGGCCTGCTCACCAATATTTTTTGCCTCTCTGGAAGACCCGTGACCCCTAGAAGCTGTCTTCCAAAAACTGTTGTAAGGAAATCTCATCACCAAGTTTATTGTTCTAGGAAATAGTTCAAAGAACTCTTGTCTTTTCTTCCATGTTTTGTACATGCCCAAGGCCAAGACTGTTCAGGGACTCCTTGGCAGCTGTAGAAACTCCAGTAAAGTTCCCGACTCAGGACTGGAGAGTCTGCCTCTCTGCACATTCACTTCACCAACAGAGGGGATCTCGCAGGCCTGGGAGGAGGGGATGCTCTTGGGGTTGGCAGAGAGGTAATTCCGCCACCCTGCAAGACTATCAGCTGCCATAGCTGTATGGGTGAGAGGGATTGAGGGGTGACTGCCATCACCACCATCAGTCCCATCACCACCATCACCACCACCATCACCCATTATCATTTATTCTTAACAGTGCCTGTGAGCCAAGCCCTTTGTATCTAAATTAATCCTCACAACAACCCACTGACTGAAGGACCACTATGATCTCATTTTATAGATGAGGACACTGAGGATTAAAGAGATCACCCAGATAATAAGGGACAGAGCAGGAACTCAAGTCCATGCAGCCAGACTCCACAGCCTGAGCTCACCATATACCAGACTGCTTCCCCTCCTAGGTTAGGGCCTCTGGTTGCTAGTGGTTTCTGGAAGCCTTGACCTGGGGACATTGAAAAGATCAATCACTTTAGGTCATGGGCAAGCTGCAGATGTAGCAAGAATGGAGATATGATCACTACATCCATTTGTTCTTTGTATCATTCATTCATTCATTCACCACTGATCTGCGTGGAGAAGGCATGAAGAGGTGGAAGCAGTCCCTCCCTGGAGGAGCTCATCCATGGCCCTTCAGCAGCCATATATAGCCATGTCCCTGCCCCTGCCTAGAACATGAAGGCCCAGTGGGTGTGTCTTTGCTCTGAGAGCCTCCATGGGGGCAGGAGGCACGAAGTCTGGGCATCCTTTACCCGATGCCTCCTGTCTCTTTTCTTCCCACCATCAACCTGAATGTTAGGAACGTCTTAAAAAAAAAAACTACCTGCACAAGACAAAACTCTAATCCATCTTGCCTAAGACATTTTCCCTTAGATTTAAAACCGTGTGTAATTTAAGAGATATGTAATTCATGTGTCTGCATTTAAACCATCAAAGTGCTTTTAAAAGAGCTATTTGAAATCTTTGGAGCTTTATGAACCTTTAAAGTTCTTTTCTTTGAAACATGGGAATCACACAGTGCCAAGGATAAAGATAGTCAAATACCAAAGGCTAGGGGTGGGTTTGAGACTCTAAATCCATGACATTTCACTTAACAAAACTGAATTTCTCATCTTTAACATCCACTTCCAATTAGGACCGCAGGCCAACATGGAATGCTCACACCTCTGCGAGCCCCGCCACCCCGAGGATCGTTACTCAGCCTGCACCGAGTGGAGCAACCACCTGGGGGCCTGGCGCCCGTCAGCAGCTGCCCTGGGACGTGACTGTCGCAGGCGGCACCTTTTCCAATGTGCACCAAAGCGCCAAGGAGAGGGCACAAGCCTGTGCAACCGGCGCCGCCCAATTTCCAGCCTGTGGCGGGGGGTGGGGGGGTGGGAGGGGGGAAGGGGGCGCTCGTTTGAAAGGCGCACTCCTCCCGTGGCTCGCCTAGCGGTTGAACGGCCCGGGGCGCCCCGGTTCTGCTCGTGACCGGAAGTACCCCCGACACACCTGTACCCACGTGGTGCCTGGGCTCCCTGAGCCCTGGGGACGGGGATCGGAGAGGGCTTGGGTCCGTCCACCGCGGCCCGGCCCCGGTCCGCACAGAGCTGACCGCTCGGGAGGAGGAAAGGGAGGCGCGGGGACGCCCGTCGTGGACCTTGGCGCGGAGGCGCGCGCGGCCACCCCGCCGGGTCGTGGCTCTGAGGGGGGGCGCTGTACCCCGAACCGCGGGCTTGGGGGGCCGTTTGCCGTCTGCGGGAGCAGCAAACCCTTCGCGCCCGCTCAGTCTCGGGCAGAGGTCGGAGTCGTGCGTGGGCCCCAGGGAGGGCGACCCCGCGGGGACGAGCCCTTGTGCCCGCCGCGCGTTCGCCCTGCGCCGCCGCCTCCTCGCTGGCAGGCGACCTGGGGGCGCGCCCTGCACGCGGGTCCCCGTTGCGCTCCGCCCGGGCCCCGGCAGCGCCCACCGCGCCCGACTGGGGGCCGAGCCGGACCACCGACCCCAGACCGGCGAGAGGGGCCGCGGCCTGCGTCTGCCGTCCCAAGGCCACCCACCGCAGCGACCCGGGAGTGCCAGCGTCCCGTCTCCCGGGTCCCAACCCCGCCCGATCCCCCGCAGGCCTGGCTTCCCAGGGGCTCCTGGCTGTGCGCCTTCGCCTGACCCTAACCCTCCTTCCTCCTCTCCTGCTGTGGGGCGCCCCCAGCCCTGCCCGCTTTTATACCCCCGGGAAGGGGGCCTTTTCCTCCTTCTCCCGCCCTCTGCCCTGCTCAGGAGCGGCCTGTAAGCCCCACTTGAGGATCCCCGTGGCCTGTTGTGCGGACTGCGACCTAAAGCAGAGGAGGGGGCCTAAGGCCGAGGAGGTCCGTACCCCGGGGGCCTCAGTTCTTGGCCGAATCGGTTTTCTTCTGGTAACTGAAGGCTGGGGGCTGCCCCCCCCCCGCCCCCCCCCACCCCCCACTTCGCAGCGTTCGGTACATCCCAGCTCCACTCTTGGGCTCTACCTAAAGCCATCAACTAGCAAGTTCCAAGTGCTAAGGAAGGCTTTTTGTCCCCTCCACTGTTATATTTGAACAGTGGCAGAAGATTTTGAATCCTGGAGCTTTGGGTTCCCTTCCAGAGCAGGAAAGAAAGCCAGAGTTGATGTGACCAGAGGCCAGGGTGGTCTGTGCCCTCATCCTGTTGGTGACCCCCACACCTGGCCTACTTCCCCACCGTGCCTGAGTGTCTCCCCATTAGGCCCAGTTCTGGCCCCTGGCACCCCGAGAGATTTCCAGGTCACCACCCCAGGCCTGAGTCTTCAGAGTGTCCTTTCCTGGTGACTTCAGCCATCTTCCATGACTAAGTATTGCTGACAGGAAAATCCACCCTGTCAACAAAGGAAGAAGAGCATCTCCCCCTTCACAGGCCCGTCCCCCTTTCCGGTGTCCCCACTACTTGCAATAGCTACAACCCCCAAGCACTTCGACAGCAAAAACATTTGTCCTGGGTGGACATCTTTCTTTTCCTTGCTCTCTCAACACCAAATTCAGTCTGATCCAAATCCTGCCAATCCTCTCCTTGAAATGTCACTCAGATCCACACAATGTTCAGTGAAGGTTGAGTCTTGGAGGCCACAAGCAAGAGGAAGGGTGTTCTAGGCAAGGGAACAGCAAATGCAGAGGCAAGGGGCCACGAGAGCACCCATAGTTGGGAACAAGTGAGTGTCCTGAGGCCCCTGCTGGGGGGCTCCCTGGGCCTCTCCTTCGGGCCGTTTAGAAGCCGACACATCCCTTCCAGTCTTCTGCCCTTTAGACACCCCCTCTCGTGGATCGTTAAACTGATCTGAGATCCCTTGCCGTCCAGTTCTGTCTTTTGTCTCCTTCACTTCTTGGGAAGCAATGAGCTTCTGGAGTCCCTTACCCAGAGGTGAGCAGGACTTCCTGTGCACACACTGGGACAAAGTCTAGTCCCCTCCTGCAACACAAGCCCACTTCCCTCCCAGCCTTTGAAAGCTGGGATCACACCCCTGCTTTTCAGGACAGAAGAGGCCCAATCAAACTTTTCCACCTCGACGTCTCCTCAAAATCTCCTTGAATAGGCAGATTCCTGCCCCCCCCCCCCCCACTTCCCATCTGACCCCATCTCTGGACCTTGACTCCTGCGAGATTGTGCTCCTGGAGTCACAGGGCGTTACTGAGTGCTGCCAAGCTGGGAGAGGGGACGGCTGCCAGGCAGGAGGGGAAAGCTCTTTAGGCCTCTTGATGGAGAACATTTATGTTAGTTGAATAAAGCAACAGCTGTCCAAGTACGTGAACTCTGCTGACCACACCCTGCAACCTCTTCTTGGAGCCTGTCTGTCTTTACCTAAGCTCGTGCTCATGGGAAAGGACACAGCATCTTCAGATGCAAAAGGCCATGCGTGACAACTAAAGATCTAAGAAGTCCCATGAACCCAGATGTCTTTACTATGTGCCTGTTCCTAGGCTTCCAGTGGAATATTTTACTATTTAAGAGCTTTTGATGGAAGCCTTCCAACAAATCACCTGGAAATGGAGAGATTTGACCTGGGGGCTTGGGTCTTCCCATCACCATGGGAACAGGTGTCGTGGAGATACGGTGGGTGAGAGGAAGGTGTAAGTGATAGAGTGCTGTACAAATATCAGTTATCGTTATTGTACTTCACATCCCCCCGGGGGCCTCAGTATGAGCCAGTGACTTACACGATAACGAGAACAGTGATGAACGATTACGAAGTACTTACGGCTCTGAAGAATAACCCTTCATATGGAGTATTTAATCCGATCCTCAATCAGTCCTAAGAGACTAGATACCACTGATGTCTCCACGTAGAGGTAAAGAACAGAGGGGGTGACACGGCCGGCCCGCCAGTGGAGTTCTAGGGCGCTAGTCAGCCAGCATCGGCGTGGTCCCTGTTTGGAGGATGTCCACCTTTCTCTAGCTTCCTCCTCACACATGTGTGCTAACACACGCACTTTGCCATTCCCCCCTTGGGCTCTCCTGGTCCTCCGGACTTCCTGCCAAGGGTAGAGGCCCCTCTCCATCTAGGGGTCACGGTACAAAGTCACTGTCCCAGACGGCTGAGGGGTCACGTGCGTGGACAAGGGGGTCTCTCTGGTCAGTGGCCCAGCCTCTGGGGTATCTTCTGCCATTGGCCCAAATTGTCAGCAGGGAGCCGCTCCCCGCCCAAGCTCCCGGAGTCCCACCTGGAGCCTGGGGACCACCCCTCGCTGGGTTTCCAGTGCACCCCTTAGTTTACTGCCGCCGAAGAGTTGGGGATGAGGGTCGTGGCAAAGGCTGCTTTAACTCTCTGCCCTGCCTCCCGTGGTGGAACCAGTCTGCTTTTCCACACCAGCCACCGCTTCTTCCCCGGCTCCTCTCATCGCTCTCCTCCAGCCCTTTTTTGTGTCTTCAGGCCACGCTCAGGGACCTGTTCCCGGACGCCAGCGTGGGTGCCCACCCAGGCTGCCGTCCATTTAGAGAGCCCCTTCGTTCCCGAGCTCTGGTCATGCCCTCCCATGGCAGAGACCCACGCCCGGGCTGCACACACAGCTGGGCCAAGGAAGCGGTCCGCCGTCAGAGGCGATCCCAGCTCCCCGCTGCCTTCAGAGGGCACGGAAAATTCTCCTCCGACCAAAAGGCAGCGCCGTTAAAGCACCCGTGGGGCAAGCCACTGTGGGGAATGTGGTATTTTTAAAGCAAAGCCCACTTGTCACCTCATGCAGGCACTAAATCAGATGCACATTATTTGAGATATCTCGGGGCAGGGGATTGGCTATGTTAATAATAACAATGTACTCACGGTGCACTTTTCTATCTGAATTAATTTTTGTAGCTAATTCTGGCTGCCGAATGTCTTCGTTTAAAATATACATATACATGTATTTTGTTCAGTATTTTAATTAGGCCCAAAGGAATATACTTTCAAATTTTGGTACACTTCATTTGTTATATTAATGAAAAGCCACTTTAAATCAAGTTACATGTGGATATTTCATTATGTATGCTGTTCTCACACATCTCTAAAAGAGATTTACGTTACAGGTAGTAACCACAAATACTGGCAGTGGACGCGCTGTTAATTTAAAATGTAAAGTTTTCTTTGAAGTGCAGCGAAAATAGAAGGTGACCCTCCTCCCCGGGGCAGCTCCCACCCCTGCAAAGTGGCTGCACCTCGAATTCCCAGGGGACGCTCTCCCCCACCTCCCGCCTGTGTCCTCGCAGGGGCCCAGCCTCCGGCCTGCGGGGCTCCGTGGTCCACGCTGAGGATGGCAAGACTGAAGACAGAATTACAGCGCGGAGGGCTGAGCGGCTGACCTGGGCTGCTGGGCCTCTGCGACTGGGAAGGAAAGGATTTGGGGCCTCGGGGACCCGTGGGGACCTCTGTGGCCGTGGCTCAGATATGTGGGCTCGATCGTGGCCACCTGCACACAGACACTCACACTCAGGGATCAAGCTTTCATGCCCGGCCCGGCCCCAGTAATGCAGACGGCTTGAGGGTGGTGGTGGCCTTGCCCTGGGCTACCGTGAAAGTTTCTGTGTTCTGCGTGCTATGCCAAGCGGGTCAGCCACAGGCCGGCTGGTGAAGCCACACCACCTCGCTGTGCCGTCCGTAGACGGCTCTGCCCCCGGCCTTCTGTGGCACGGGAGAAAGCCGAGACTCACGTGGGTGTGGAGCTGAGATGGGAGGCCCCTGGGCCGCTTTGCTGGTCACCAGGTCCCCCTGACAGCAGGTTCTGCGGGAGCCAGACGCCCCCCCCGCCCCCGCTCCCATCCCGGTTGTGGGGCCCCTGGGACACAAGCCGGGGCTGAGTCGCTAAGGAAGGCCAGTGCTTTCCATCATGGCCCCACGTGAGGAGTGAGTCATGGCTCCCTTCAACGCCGTCTGCTGACATTTCGCCTGACACGTGTCCCTGCACTAAATCTGACTTCAGTGCTTATGACGAGTTCTGTTAAATCGCATCCCCTCGCCTCAGCAGGCTTAAAGCCACCTGCACGGGAACATGAAGCAGGAAGAGGACTTTCCTGGCCTGCTGGGAATCCTGGGCCTCCCTTTCCTCAGCTTTCTAGTGAGGAAGGTGGCCACGGGGACGCTTAGGATAGAAGCCGCCATCAGACCTGCTTCCTTCACGTGGCCCCCAACGCCTCACACACACCTAGACGTGATTTCACTGGATCCTCCAGATGACCCTCTGCACTTTGCACCCCTTATTATTATGGCCCCTGCTTTGCAGATGAGCAAACCAGTTCTCAGAGATGTCGAGCGACATGCTCCAAATCACACAGCAGATATGGGGTGTCGGGGGGGGGAAAGGGGTGAGTGGAATCCCAAGGTCGCTGCTGACCGACAAGTTGTAAAGTGTTTTACAACTTTCCTAGGGACACTCAGGGTGGGGGGGGGGGTTCTGGTTGACATTTTAACATCTTATGCTGAAAAATAGGAATTTCAGACAACGTTCTGCATCTTAATTTTTTCAGATAAGTTTTGGATGTATAGGCAAGTATCTTACGGCCGGCTGGCTGGTATTCAGCAGCATATGTGCTGAAATGGCCTCTTTATAGAAAGGATAAATATGGCAGTTGAGTGACTGAAGAAGTGTTTCACACAATATTTGGAGCTCATATTTGGCCTGAATTTTAAAAATCATAATTATGAATAACAATGTATAATGGCTACAATTTATTGAGCACCTGCTCATTGTGGCCAGGTCTATTATGTCATCAATTCAAATTGCACACACCTGCTTGCTGGCCCCTCTATCCGGTCACACTGGCCTGTTTGGCTGAGGACCACATCAGACTCTTTCTGACCTCAGGGCCATTGCATGTGCTATTCTGTCTGCCTGGAATGCTCGCCCCTGGGCTTTGGATATGGAGGCTTCTTCCCATCCCCCAGGACTCCGGGAGCCCATCCCTAACCATCCAGTCGGCACCTGGGGAGACTCTCACAGAGCGTTGGCTTTTTCTTGCCAGCACCCACCAGAATCCTGGAATTGTCTTATTGTCATATTTCCTTATTTGTTTTCTTTCTTTCCCACTTAGGGTTGTCAGATAAAATATAGGATGCCCAGTTAAATATGAATTTCAGATAAACAGCAAATATTAATACTTGCATTAAAAAAATGTTGTTTCTCTGAAATTCACACTTAACTGGGCATCCTATATACTTATTTGCTCAATGTGGCAACCCTATTCCCACCAGCCCAAAGGCTACACAAAGAAAGAGACTATATGGTCCAGCAACGAATTCCCAGGGCCTGGCTCACAGTGGGCACTCAGGAATTATTTACTGAACGCACCTAGGAAGTGTCTGCATGGAGATTTCAACACTGCAGCCGGGCCCTTCCAGATAGTGCACAGAACAGCACCATCCCTGGCCGGACCATGGCACCCACCCCTCTGCACAGGGGATCAGCACCCCGGGCCATTCCCAATCCCCGTTGTCAAGAGGCCAGGATCCAGAGCAGATCGGCAGAGGTTCAAGTAAGCTGTCTCTGACACCCTTAAAACTGGGTAGAAAACAGGAGAAACAAACAAGGGGGAAATGAATCTTGGGAGGTGAAACTAGACCATGGGTGTGTGTTGGGTGATTTGGGGGCAGAAGAGACTGTGTGTGAGAGAGGGGTTTGTGCAGGCAGGGAGGTGACAAGAGGCAGCGGCCATGACCTCAGAGGAACCGAACATCCATTAGAGGGGCTCGTCGCCATGGAGACCAGACAGCTGGGCGATCGGGCCCGCGGAGGCAGAAATAAAGGGGCTGTAGGGACGGATGTTCAAGGAGAGCCACAAAGCTAAGTACATGTAAGGCTGCCGCATGAAGACTCGGGGTGCAGATGAGCGCCCAGACAGCCACAGGAAATGTACCGTGAAGGAAGGAGAAGAAGTACATGCCAGGAGACCAGTAGCTGTGATCTAGAGGATGGGGGAGTTAAGAAAGCTTCGAGATCCACATCACAGGGCATCTGAGCTGGATCTTCAGGAGGTGGCCTCTCCCGAGCCACACAACAATCTCCAGGAATGGGTGCTGGGCACCCCCCCCACCCCGGGCACCGCTCTGCCCGGGCTCCCGCAGTCCCTCCCGGCTGGCTCTTCCTCACCTCAGGTCTCCCTCTGTCCCCTGTCCCCACTCTTCCCATGGTGGCTTGACTAGGTCACCTTCTCAGAGAAAACCCTCTCTGATTCACCAACATGGGAACCTCCCATTATTTTCTGTTGTGTTGACTGAGATTTTTTTCCTTTATTATAATACATATTCCCACGTGTAACTTATTTTCATTTGTCTTCTTGTTCATTGTCTGTCTCCCCTACTTCACTGAGGAGCCCTGAGGGCAGCGTCCAAGTTGATTTGTTTGCGCTGTATACCCAGCTCCTGGTGCACAGTAGACACCTATCTATCTAATCTATCTATCATCTATCTACCTACCTACCTATCATCTATGAATCATACTCTAGGCATATCTATACAATATGTAATACCTATAAGATACACACTATAAATGTCTAAATGATAAACAGCTGACTCCTTCCTTGGACTCCCAGATCACTTTGCCTGAAGTCTCTAATCATATTTTGTCATGATTATAATGATTTGACTAATTGCCCTATTTCTTATTGAATTCGCTCCTGCTCGACCAGGAGCTGACCTGCCACTCTGCGTGTCCACTGTCAGGGGGCTGGCCCTGCCAGATGTCCAGTCCCGCCCTGGTAACCTGACCTCACCACCAGGCCCCTGGTGCTTCCCAGGTCCTGGGTCGCAGGCAACAGGAGGAGAGGGTGACTAGTTACCACGCTCCTGCCGTTCTGAGCCCTGAGCGAAGAACCTCACAAACATCACCTCATTTAATCGAAGACCTCTATGAGAGTTCCCATTCACAGTTGAGAATCCTGGAGGTGAAAGTTTCATTTGCTCCAGGTTTTTCTGACTCCAAAGCACCCACCCCCTCCCATTTATCCACATGTGGAATTGGGAAAACTGGGTTTTCTTAAATGTGAAGAATTATTAAAAAGAACCATCCCAGGAGCCCCGGGAGGTGACAATTCTGAACCTTGAGAATCATGTGTTTGTGAAATGAGCCATCATTCTGGAATAGCTCCACCCTCCACAACCTCGTTCCTGGCCCTTGCCCGGAGCCCCGGGCTCTCCCTGCTTCCCCAGCCTGAGTCTGCGGCTCTCCAGAAGGATCGACTTCCTCCCACACTTTGCAATTTAGGGAACTGCCTCTTGGCATGTGGAAGGGGGATTTGACCCTGACCCTGAGCCTGACATGAAGCATCTGACCTGGGGCCCTGTGTTAAGGAGGCTCATCTGGGGATCGAGGCGGCCAGGGCCGGGTGGCAGCCTGGCTGCTCGTCGGCAGGCCCACGCTTGGGAGCCCTGATGCCCGTACTTACCCGGGAGCGCGGGCCCCACATCTCGAGCCCTCATCCGTCCCAGCCAGCTCCCTGTGGCCGCTCCGGGCGGGTCAGGCAAACGGCAGCGCCGCCGGGGGTCCAGCTCCTCGGCTTTCGCCCCAGACCCCTTGGCTGCCGCCTGGGCTTCACCTGTCCCAGCAGAACAGCTGCTCTCACGCTGGAGGAGAGCAGAAAACACCAGCTGGAGGAGCCGGCGAGCGTGCCCGGGCGTCTGCGGGACGCGGGCGGGGCACACGCGTGGGCGCCGCGGCGCTGGTGGGCGGTCGGGGCGGCTCCCGGGTGCGATCCCTAGACCACGTGTTCCTGTTTTCTGTTGGTCCTGGAGTGTGGTTTGGAAAAGGGTGCTGGGAATCGGGCTCCCGTGCCCTCGGGGACCCGCACTTCGGGGCGCTCTGGCCGCCGGCCCACTGTGTGGCCAACGGGGGGAGTCTTCCCGCAGAAACCCCGTTGCGCGTGCAGACACCGGGGCCCCGCAGGCCGGCTTCCTGGGGCCCACAGGCCCGACACGAGCGGCCGGCTTCCGTGGGCGAGCCCTCGAGGGGGCGTCTGGCGGCGGCCTTTCCCGAAGGGGGGACGGGGCGCTCGTGGGCCGTGACGCGCGTGGATCTCTGCGTGCCACAGGGGCCCGCGCGCGCGCGTGTGTCTATGAAAGGGCTTTTACTGCCTGGGAATCTCCTTTTCTCAGTGAAAAATAAATTCTTCCATGTCACCGAACTTGCGCCGGCGTCCGAGTCCATCGTGTGGCCTTAGAATTTCCTCGGCCGGGAGTGAGGGGAGCTCGGCCTCCAGGGTCCCGGCGCCAACCAGAGACCCTGGTCTGGACCCCTCCCGGGGAAGGGGGGCCTGGCTTCCTCTCCCAACCGGGGGCCTCGGTAGTGACCTGCCTGGATTATTCAAGTGTGACACCCCCCCCAGGCAGATTTTTGAAACCCAAGTGCCCCCCCCCCCCCCCCCCGCCCCTGCTCTGCTGAGTTTGGGGACCTGGCCGGCTCCTAAGAAGGGGAGGGTGACAATAGAGAGGAAGCGCTGAGCTTTTTGACATGACCTTGGGGGTCAAGAGGTCATTTGGTCCAAGCAATTCACTTCGCAGAGACTGAGGGCAGAAACACAAAACTAAGGGAGAAAAAAGGGAAAGAAGGGACACAAGACTTTTGTTCTTATGAATGTAACTCCTACAGATTCAATTTTTATGAAAAATTAATATTCTGGTGGAAAAGTCAACAAAGGATACAAATAAAAATTTTCTAAAACACAAAATATAGATGAGTTAAGAGCATATTTTTCAAAAGTCCAATCTTGATGACGAAGAAGGGAAAAGAAAACGCTAAAGAAAATTCTTTTTTCCGGTCTCTCAGATTGGAGGGGGAGTGGACACTCAGTGCTGGCCGGGCTCAAGGGGCTTGGCCCTTCTGTGCACTTCCATCGAGGTTCTCAGTGACTTGACTTCCCCAGAGCATCCCCGGGGGACGCGTCCGAAGAGATTTAAATATACTCAGCCCACTTGACACATTGTTTTTATAGGAATTTATCTTAATGAATGAATTAGAGCTAGTCACAAAGATTTACCTCCTAGGATGTTCACTGCAGCATTTTTTACGACGGTGAAAATTTGGAAAAGACAAAAATGTCCAACAATAGGGGATTGGTGGAATAAATAGAGCCCTAGGCAGCCACTAAGATTCACATTTTAGAAAAATTAATGACATGAAAAGGCTCGTGCTATGATACATGTTAGGATTTGCTTATAAAATTGAACCCTTTATGAAAGATATTTCTGGGTGCCAGGATTATAGGTAACTTTTATTTTTCATTTTTATCTCTGTGCTTCCATACTCTCCAACATTTCTACAGTGGGACATATTTTCAACCTCTCATTTCAAGACATGGACCTAGGAGGGAGGTTGGATGGTGGAAGGAAGGGTACAGGGAGGGAAGGGAACAAGGCTTTGTGGGGTGACCTGCTCACTGCGGCTCCCCATCATCAGCCCCTAGCTGCAGGGTCAGGGGCTCAGCGGACGCCGTCCTTTTGGTCGTGCCCCCCCCCGCCCCAGAGCCCCGCAGTGCCGGGTGGGCGCCCGTGGCCCCTGCGGGACGAGACAGCGGTGTGGAAGGCGCAGGTAATAAGTAGACAACCCAGAGGGCACGTCGGAGTTAAGGCACAGACAGGCAGCCCGAGCCTTGGCAGCAGCTGGCATTTCCAACGGACCCCCTTTGACGTCGTTCCTAGGAGGTGGATGAAGACCACAAGGAAAAGACTTAGAGAAGGAAAATTCAGGGACCAAATTCTCCCTGAATCTAAATCACGTTAAAAACAAGAGGAAATAAATACATCTGCCCTATTAGAAGTATGTTCTTCAAAGGAAACCCGACAGGATTGGTTCAGCTGGGACAAAACTCACGCATTTGGCCACGTTAACAAGGTGCTCTGTGCCAGGCGGCCTCCCAGTCTTGAAGACCCGGCTGTGAGCAAGACAGGCCGATTCTTGCCCTCAGGGAGCTCTGAAGACGGTTCCAGATAGAAATGCCAGGTTGGACACTGCGGTGAGGAGGAAGGGGGGACTTTGGAGAATGTTGTGGGAGGGAGAGGACCCCTTGGGGAGATGGTGGTGGCATCTCCGGGCTTGGGACGGGCCCGCGGCGGGGCGGGGGGAGCAGCCCGGCCCGGTCAGGGAGGGAGCCCCCGTTTACCGGGCTTTTGCCTATGTCTAGTGGTGTCCGTTTGAAGCTATCTAACGGCTCAGTTCCTAAGAAAGTTCCAGCAGAGGCCCTTGATTGCCCTCTGGAAGGCTAATTAGTCCCAGAAACCGAGCGTCTGTGGGGCCTGCGGGACAGGGGAGCCATCAGCCGGCACAAATGGCCGAGACGGCATGGGGCTGCCTTCTAATGGCTTTTTGAAGGTTGCTCTGCGTTTGACTGACAAATGCCATATGTCCCCAGTGCTCAGGGCTTTGGCCTCTCCTCTGAGCGCGCTCTCTCCCGCCTCTAAAACAGGTTCCTCTTTGCTTTGATTTCATGGACATGCTGTATCAGTCCCTGCTCTGTAAAGGAAGGAAACGCACCTCGGCCCACGCAAGGGCAGAACCGGCGCTGCCTCCTTCCTCCCGCCGCCCTGAGCACTGCAGCCCGGCTCCTGTGTCCGGGCTCCCCACTGGAGGGGGGGGGGAGGTCCAGCAGCTGAAGGCCCTCGGGGCGCCCAGGTCCTCCTGCTGGAATTGCACCCCCACCCCGGCTCCTCAGCAGCGTGCACCCGCCTCCGTCCTCATCCTTGAGGCCTGACCTGCTCTTCTCCAGGCCATTCCGGAAACCTCTCATGGCTTTTACCAGGCTTCTCTTGGAGAGGCACACTGAAAATCAGAGATCTCGCGTCCTCACTTAGCTCTGCTGGCTGGAAAGTCCCGGCCGCAAGGACAGGCTTGCTCCCCAAAGGTGACGGGGGGGGGGGCAGGAAAATGAGAAGCTGGCAAGACTGTCAGGGAACGCAGTGACAGGCCCGTCATGGGCTCTAATGACTGCCTGCATGTTTGTGTCGCTTTGTCAAAAACAACATCCTCATCCTTGCACGACACTCCAACACCTGTCTGTCCCTGCACGCCCTGCAGATGATGTCCTTGCTCACTGCCAGAACTCTCTCATCCTGTAGGACCCCCCACCACTGCCCTTCCCCAGACAACGTGCTTTCTCTCCCTTATTAGAGGACCCCATCATTTTATGTCATCCACACAGTCTGCACCTACCTGGAGTCCTGAACGCCCTCCAGGAGCACCCCCTGCACCCCCATTACCACCCACTCTGCCCCCCAACGAAGCATCAGCGCCCCCAGAAGCCGTACTACTCCTTACCACCTGCCATCCGCCGAGCCACGGGAGCCACGTGGACAGTGAGCCACAGAGGACAGCGTTCGGTCCACTCCGCCACGCCGCAGTTGCTTCTACTGGTCAGTGTCCTCACCAGCCAAGGCCTCAGTGAGCTTCTGGGAGGAAGGTCTGGATGGGGACAGTCCCAGCTGCCACCCTCCCTGGGTCCCTGCCCACTTCACGGGCCTGTTTTCTCTTTCTGTTGATTCTGTGAGCCACTTGGTATCCTTCTGATAAACGCCGTTTCTGCGAGACTGAGCCCACGTTGGGTTCTGTTGGGGCAACAAGGGCCCTGGCTGGAACTGCCACTCCTCCCAGGGCTGCAGGAAGCTTCGAGGGCGCGGGCGGGGCACTCACCGCTCTCAGGGGATTGTTGACACTCCGGGTTTGTTGGGGTGACTGAGGACTCACAAGTGGTGCAAAGCCGATGGGATCCTATTTGTCTGGCACCATGTTGCACATGTCACCCCCCATGTGGCAGTGAGTATTCCACACAGGGGCCTGCCTGGGTCTGATCAGGAGCTGCTCATGACCTTGGGGTCACGTCAGACCGTCCTCACTGCACCCCTGTTGGCCCTCCGTGGGCTTCTCCCCATGGGGGTCCTCCCCAGTGTCCGGTCTGTACTTCCGCCTACTCTGAGCAGGGCCTGGAAGGAGGGTCCTTTGTTCTGGGGGGGAGGCAGAGAAACTGCACCTCACAGAGGGCCCCACGATGCCACGGAGGAAAGAAGAAATACTGCCTTTTTTTTTCTCTGTAATAGTAAATAATAAATGAGCAATAAGCTAATGAGAAAACATACTTACAACTATGAACTGGTGTTTTCTCAATCACTTAACTACCTTCCTTTTGGCAACAGCGTCCTCGGAGGACCTTCATGTTCCCCCCGAGGCGGACCCGTGCCTCCCGGCGGCCCAGCACATACTCGTCCAGGCCCCCCGCGCTCGCGTCTGCAGACGGGGTGCCGGCGGGCAGCTGTGCGGCCGTGGGCACACTGGGGACGGCGGCGGCCCGCCTCTCCTTCTGGACTGGGCAAGGAAAGAAGGGGCCGGGCGCCCTGGCGGCCTCACCCCGAGCCGGCGAGAGGGCCGGGCCCCGTGAAGACCCTCCACTCGGTTCTGTGGGCGGAAATGCCGGGACCAGGCCGGGAAAACGGTCCAGGTAAGCAACCGTGAGAAGGAAGCCACAGGCTGGAGAATAAATCGTATGCGGTGTAAGAGATGCTGCCACGGCCCCCGAGGGAGTTGCAAGCCCACAGCCTGAAGCCCCGTGGGAGCGCAGAAGCCCAGCAACTAGGGTGAGATGAATGGAACACAGAGCAAGTGCCTTCGACCAGCTGGAAACGTAGCTTCACTTCCTGAGCCGTGAGGCCGACGGGGCGGGCGAGGCGCATGAGGGACCCCGCCTGAGGGCCGCCCACAGGGTCGAGGGTGCCCCACTCTGGAAGCAGGGCTGGGAACGAGGGGGGAGGTTTCCCTGTGGGAAGGACTACATTTTTACGGCCATTTAAAGGTGCCAGTAGATCTTCTTGCCGAGGAGGAGGCACCAGTGCCCGGCTGCGGGGAGGGGTGGGGGACAGCACGGGGGGCCCCTTCCTGTTGGGCAGAAATAGCAAGAAGGTGCCCTTGGTTTGGGGGCGGGGTGACCCGCCGTCCCGGGTCGCCTGGAACATGGGATTGGCAGTTCTCATCAAGGAGTCCGGGCAAGCCGGGACTCGCCGGCCGCCCTCTCCGGAGGGAAAGTGTCCCCGGCCCCCGAGTCTGACATAGCGGCTCCCCTCCCTGTGTCCTGGCACCCTGAGCTTGGGGGCTGCCGGCAAGTGGGCCAGGCCCCCCCCACCGAGAAGAGACCAGCTCCCGGACGGCCCGTGAGGCTTCCCACCCCCAGAACACCTGACGGCCTGAGGTCGGCTGTGAGGAATGACCTCTGGGAGGCCACCGGGGAGGGAGGGTGGGCTGGGGGGGGGGGCGCCAGGGGCTGCGGACAACATTGCACCTCTGAAATGTTACAATCTCGTTTTTAGAAGTAACACATTCACGACCCATTATTTCTCGGCTCCGCAGAAGCAGCGAACAGCGTGCTGGACGGCACCGGGAGCCGAACGACGACCTCAAGAAATTGCCAGAGCTCTCAGAAGGAGGCGAGAGACCGTGTGGGTGACGAGGGAGGTGACAGAACGAAAAGGGCAAGAAGGCAGAGTAGCTGGGGGGCGGCCTGCGCGACAGGGGCTCCGGGAGGAAGCAACGGAGCGGGGAAGGAACAAGAAAAACGATCCAATACAAAAGTGACAGAAGACCTTTTCCATGACAACACTGCGAGGAAACGAGGGGTCAATGGGGAAGGGAAGAACGGTGGGGGGGGGGTAAAAACAAAACCACTTTCAAGCTACAAGACAGCCCCCCAAATCATCCGCAGGGAGAAGGTCTTCAAGGAACGACGATCATGACAAGACGACCGTCGGAGCGGAAGACACGTTCTGGAGAGAAAACCGAGCGCTTGAGTGTGTTTTACAAAATTAAACAAATGAAAATAAATGTTTCAAAGAAGAAGTAGGAAAATAAAGAACACAATGAACTGGAGGGAGCAAGTGGAAGGAAGCGCTCAGAAATTCATGGCTGAGCAGAGAGCAGGATAAAGGACCCTGGCGGCTGTCTGTCCGTCCATCCATCTGTCTGTCTGAGGGCCCAAGCTCTGGCCAATGCCCAGCAGATGGAGGGACGAGGAGCTGTAGGCCAGGAGGGATGGTGGGGACACTCAGGAATGGGCCCGGCAGGCCGCCCAGAGCAGCTGGGAGATGTGAGGGGGCCCTGGGTCAGTGGGGACCCACGCCAGGCCCGTGTGCGCACCAGGGAGGAACTTCGGACAAGGAAGTCCGCGCCGTCCATCTTCGTAGGAGCTCTCGGGAAGACGAGCCCCGGATGGCTGGCCACGGGCCCCAGCACCCTGCCTTGGCCTGTCAATGGGCCATTCCCGAGCCCCCGGCTGTCGCATGCAGAGTGAAAGAAGGCCCGGCGGACCCAGGTGCTCACCTCGGGCCGTTCCGATAGCCTGGAAAGGCTGGTCTTGAGGCACTGGCAGCCAGAAGAGACTTCCAGAGAAATATGGAGCCACCAGAAAGGAAGTTGGCAGAGCAAAGGGGGTTGCGGGGTGGCCCTCTTCTTGCTTCCCTGGGGATGCCGGCCTTAGGAGCCCATCAAACGATGAACTGGCCACCTGCTGCAGCTCAAGAGGCCATCGATGGCTCCAGAACCCGGCCCGAGGACACAGACACTGGGGATCCATCTGGAGCCCGGCCCACCTAAGGCCGTGTGCTGGAGCCTGTGGCTCAAGCTCGGGTTTCCAGCTGCGGCCTGGATGCCCTAACCGAGCGGAGGAGGGGGTCCACGCCCCCATTCTGCTCCCGATGGCCAGGGCGCCTTGAGGCCCTCACGCAGTCCGCGCTCTCCCATCAGCTCCCCGTGCTCGAAGATTCCAGGCAGCCAGTGTCCCCGCCCAGGATGCAGACGCAGACATGCCCCCCGAGAACTCCCACGGTGAGAACTCGGAATACTGGCGAATGGCGTTTCCCCGAGGCAGTGATTTTTGCAGCAAAGCAGGAGGATTTCTGCCTGCGCGCGAAGAGGCAGGATGCCAGCCTGCTAGTGAGCTGTGCGCCCTGGGGATCCGCGAGCTGAGGCCCGCCCCAGCGTTTCCTCGGAGGGGCCAGCATCTTGGGGGAGTATCCTGGGCACACCTGGGGGGGCTTTCCCGGCAGGTCTGCAGGTGGTGGAGGCCAGCCCGCCCCCCCACAGTGACACTGCCCCCTCAGCGCCCTTGACCTTCTCGCCCAGTCTCCCCCTGAGAGGCCCGCTGCCACCGTGGGGCCAGCAGCTTCTGTCCTTCCTGCCCTTGGCCCTCACTGCCTGCCCCTCCTGGGGTCCCTCCGCCCCGGGTCCTGCTCTCCCCTTCCACACTCTCGTTCTGAGCGCCGCAGAGCCCTCGGGACTTCTCGTCTCAGGGACCCCGTGAACCGCCTCCTCGCAGACATCCCGATCCTCACTCCAGCGCATGCTGGCCCTGGATTCCAGAGCCCCGGGCCCCACTGCCACTAACCAGCCGCCCTTGCATGTCCCACACGCTCCACAAACTCAAAAAGCCTCTGAACTCGTCTTCCTCAGCAGCTGAAACAAACTACCTCAAACTCAGTGGCTTAAAACAACACAAACACACATCTGACAGGCCTGGCGGCTGTTAGGCTGAGGAAGGTCTTCCTTCCG
The DNA here is from genome assembly GCF_011800145.1 of Mirounga leonina. Taxonomy (NCBI): domain Eukaryota; kingdom Metazoa; phylum Chordata; class Mammalia; order Carnivora; family Phocidae; genus Mirounga; species Mirounga leonina. The sequence goes on along the minus strand of NW_023270812.1, from coordinate 2,050,646 downwards.
GGGCTAGAGTCTGGGTGGCACAGAGCTGCGCTCCCTTCTGAAGGCTCTGGGGAGTGCCCTGGCCTTTTCCAGCTTCCGGAGGCTGCCCACACCCCAGGGCCCACGGCCCCTTCCTCCATCTTCAAGGCCAGCGTCCTCGCACCTCCTGACCCTCTGCGTCACACCTTCAAATCCCCTTCTGCCTCCCTCTTTGCTTTTAAAGACCTTTGCGCTTACCTTGGGCCCACCCGGGCGATCCAGGATTATCTCCTTACCCCGGGGTCAGCTGGTGACAACTTTGATTCTCCTGTGCCTGCAGCCCGCCACATCTGAGGGGTTGCACATCTTTGGAGACCACTGGTCTGCGACCAGGTCGCGTACCGGAGGCTTCCAGCTGGTCCCCCTCCTCGAAGGCTGGCGACCCCACTCGGAGTGACCCACGCCGGGAACTGCCTTTCCCTTCCATCTCCTTGGTCCACCCAACCACCAGGCCTCACGTCCCCAACATCCCGGGATCTGTCCCATGTTTTAAAGGCTGCTCACCCTTCTTAGCCCACAGGCACGGCTCTCACTTGGCTCTCAGCACCCCTTGCCTGAATCCTTTGAACCCCAAATGATTTCCCACTGCTAGTTTCGCTCCTCAGGTTCCCATCTAGTTCCAACTGAGGATCTCACTACTGTTCAAGCCTTTCAGTAACCCACCGAGGCCAGCTTTCCTCGGCGGGGGCAGGACTCCTGTGGTCTTGTCCTCGCTTAACTCCCCAGTCTCCTCTTGGCACCCCACCCCAATGCCTCCCTCAGACCACTTTAAAACCTGCAACTGAACAATTCTGGGTTTCTTTTAGGTCCCAGAATGCCCAGAGATCTTTCATAACTCTCTGCCATATGAGCACTACGCCTGGGGAAGAATGACCTCCCTTTTCTAAGCCCCATTCCAACTCATGCAGTCTCCTACAGGAAGGCTTCCCAGGTTACCCCCGCCAACTTGGGCTGGGTTCCTCTCCTGTATCCGTGGCAACATGCAGCAGACTGAATGGTCCTTACCTGCCGAGGCCCGTGGCCCCAATTAGGCACGTGACGATGGGATGCTCGGGATGTTTTTGGGATGAGACTGCCGTTGTTTATTAAATGCCCGTTGTATGGCAGACTGTGGTTTGCCTACTGTTACGCTGATAGGAACGACACAGACGAGGCATGGAGGAGAGCGAACTGGGAGGTGGGGTCCCGAGACTGGTCATGGGAGAACCCCAGGAACCTCCTCCCCTGAGAGGCTGGCCCTTTCTCCTCCATGACAGGTACAGGGGTGGGTCATGCCCAACTCGGTGCCCTGGCAGGGTCGGAGGGTCAGAAGCTCTCTGTCCTGGAGGTGAAGGGGGCTGGTGAGCGGAAGCAGGGGCTCGTCTGCTGTGAGTCGGGAACGCAGTCCTCTCCCAGGGACGATGGGAGTGCTGGGAAATCTCCCAACGGGGCTCCCCCTAAGTGGGGTCTCCCGTGTGCTTTGAGAAAATAGAAAACAACAGACTTCTCACCGCCACCTCCATAAGAGATGCCAGACAGGAGGCTTTGCAGAGTCTGCTCCAAAAATGTAAGTTCAATACCCCAGACAAGCATGAGACTGTGAAAACAATTTACAGGCACTTAAAGATCTCGCCATTTAACAGCGGCCCTTAAAGACAGGTTCTGGGTGGATGGGAAGAGATGTCAGTTCATATCAAGATTTGATTGCTCAGTGCTCTGAGCCCCCAAACGAATATCAAATTTAATTTTTGAAAACAAGGTCCACCAAGATGCAATTCCACTAATTAACAAAACCCGATTTTTTTTTTTCCAGATGCATCCCAATCTACTATCACCCACCAAAGCAGACATCAAATGTTCCATGTGGGGAGAGGGGACCCGCACAGGAAAAGTTGGCTGAGAGAGGCCTTCACTCGAAGCTCCCTCTGGAATCGAAACTCATCTTGATAAATCACTATGGCTTCTCGCCATCAGGAGTCTTTTCCCTTCAGATCTTATGGCCAAGAGAAGGACTGGCCATATGTTCACACCATTTGGTGACAAATACACTGAACCAACAAAACAAGCATTGCACTTATGGGTATTTTTTTTTTTTATCATGCTAAAAGTATATTGGTCTTCAATGTGCAGGAGATCTCATGTCATTTCTTCCCCCATGGGAACAAATAGCCTCTCGTCTTAGACAAGCGTTCTTAAAGCCATGATCCAAACACGCGCAACTCATGTCCTCCCCATATGTCCCTTTTTGCTTCCCATTCCTCAGGTGTCTTCCGAGTCACAATGGGTGAATGAAAAGGGAATAGAGGGAAGAAAAGACTATGAAATTAAAATCCAAAACGTTGTCTGACAGGGGCACCAAAGAAGTCATTTGGTAGGCAGAATATTCTAACAGCCACCAAGCCAGGGAAGCTTCCAAGAGCATCTGAGATAACAGGGCTGAATATCATGCCAGTTCCTACTGGACAGGCCCCTTCCCTGGATGACTAGGAATTTCAGTTTTAAAAGCTAGCTGGGGTTAGGTTCATTCCAATTTCTCATCAAGTGTCATCTATGAAAGCCCATGGGCCCAACAGTACTTTTTGAAGAAATTTAAATTCCAGGACAAGTTTGGTAGTATATTTGAAGGTCCGGAAGGGCAGAAAATCTGACATCTCCTGGGCATCTTAGTCTTTGGTTGAGTATCTTGTGTCCAGCAGGGATGTAATCATGAGTTGCCTGTAGGAATTCACTGGGTGTGAGGATGAGGAGGGAGGCCCAGGAAAGCCTCAGAGGTCAGAGACCTGTAACATGGGCTGCTTATACCCGGGAGAGGGTCAAAGTTACATCTGCATCTCAACACAAAACCTACAGATAATACTATGGATTATGAAGACCGCAGTAAGGAGAGACTCTTGAAAGAATTTGTCATACAAGGACAGAGCACCGCCCAGACTTTGCAGATTTTGTTTTAAATTTGGACTACGTTCCTTTCAACAGAGGTACAAATGTAGAGTGAGCATCTGACATCATGTCTTGATGATGAGGTTTTACAAGAGACCCCCCTCCCCCAAACTGTGGCCAATGCACACCATGGCTTCTTTTTTAAAAGTCCTTGGATCCTCTGGATTTTGCGTAGAGCTGAAAACATTTCTTAGGCAAACACATTCTTGGAAAGGGGAGGTCTCAGTTTGGTTCCAACTACTTTGCGTGTCAGCCTATGCTTCTGATTCTGGAGAACGGATGTTATAAAGTTTTATACCGAGGCTTCTGTGAAGACAACTAATAGCCATGACATTCTTTCAAGTGCAAAAAACATCCAAATGTGAAATAATCACCACTTACTAGGAAGCGGTGTTATAAATGCCGCCGGTTTTTGCCATAAGAAACTGCTTTTGTTTGGACAAGGATATCTTCAAGGGGCTGAATCCAAGTTTAGGTTCCTTAAGTCTTTGGAAAAATCTACAGTGCGTAGACCATACAGATCCTGGGCCATCTAAATACCAAATTTATGCAGAGGATCAAAGCTCAAGGTTCATTTATTTACCTGACCTTAAGCCCGCATGGAAAGGAAGAGCGTCCTGAATTCCTTTTTTGGTAGCCCACAGAAACGTGGCCCATCTCCAGCTCAGTGTGAAGATAGAGTTCCTTTTCTTCAGGAACGCTCTCTGCTCTGTGCACCAGACGAAAACGAACAGCAAAGTAAAACATTGCGGTCAGCCACCTGCTCCATCTGACCCCCGGAAGATGTTCCTAGCCACTGTTTCGTTCGGGGGCAGGAAAGGACAAAGCCTCGTGCACGACTGTCTTCCGAATATGCCTCCCCCCGGGCCTGTGATGTTACAGGTGAGGCCTCCCACTATCTCTGGATGTCCAAGTCCCCAAACTGACCTGTGTTAGAGAAATTAAGCGCAATCACCTTGCCCGCCAGACACAGGCAGTCAATTGACTAAGCCTTTATGGTTTTTACTAGAAAACTGAAACCAAAAAAGTCACACAAACTGCGTGGCTGCTTCTGAAAACAGGAAGGTAGTCTCCTAGGCGAGATTTTAAACTTCTGTTAAACATGCTTGAGGGCACCACCAAAGGAAGTGTGTGTCTGTGTGCCCAGGGTAATACACAGTGATCACGCAGGTTACCAGGTCTTTATAGAATCATCTCCTTTAGGAGAGCCGGGGCGGCTCAGTCGTTAAGCGTCTGCCTTCGGCTCAGGTCATGATCCCAGGGTCCGGGGATCGAGCCCCGCATCGGGCTCTCTGCTCGGCGGGAAGCCTGCTTCTCCCTCTCCCGCTCCCCCTGCTTGTGTTCCCTCTCTCGCTGTGTCTCCCTCTGTCAAATAAATAAATAAAATCTTAAAAAAAAAAAAGAAGTTGTCTTCCAGGTCTATAGAAAACCAAAACCAATGAATGTCCTCTTCTCTGCTCCTTCACTGATCTCTCCTCCTAAAACATGCACAGCCATCATGTTTTCAGTGTTTTCTAGATGGAAAAGTAGGGGTGTCTTCCAAGTCAGAAAAGGTTAAGAAAATTTAAAAGTGTCTTTAGCTAGGAGAAGGGAGACTGATTTGAATGCCCAAGTAAAAGCTACTCATTACCCATGAGAAAGCTCAGCCCAGGGGCGCCTAGGTGGCTCAGTCAGTTAAGCGACTGCCTTCTGCTCAGCTCATGATTCCAGGGTCCCGGGATCGAGCTCTGCATCGGGCTCCCTGCTCGGCGGGGAGCCTGCTTCTCCCTCTCCCACTCCCCCTGCTTGTGTTCCCTCTCTCGCTGTGTCTCTGTCAAATAAATAAATAAAATCTTAAAAAAAAAAAAATCATCTCCTTTAATCCTCACCAATCCTGAGATCAGCATTACCCCATATTATGGGTCAGGAAACTGAGGCTCAAAGAATTTAAGTACCTTGCTCAAGGTCACAGGGACAGCAAGAGAAGATTTCATCGCCATTTCAGTTTAAGGTGTAACGCACTCTGGGTGAGCGAGCAATAAGGCGGTTAGGAAGTGAGGCAGGCTCTTCGACTAATGCGGGTAATCTACCAAAGCTCTGCAGCGAGTTCACAGGAGGAAAAAAAAGGGTTCCGAGGTTAATCAAGTCAGGAAATGTTTGGGATAAACACGCTTCTTTTCTGTACGACTTCTCAGTCTTTTCTATAATAATATGGATTTCAGATGGCCAAGGGGAGAATATGTAGAGTTTTTGGTGGTTTTTGTTTTTTGAGCTCGCTCTTCCGTTTCTTAGAATATGCTTTGAAAAAGCTGGGGTAAAACTTCAAGTCCCTGAAATCAGACTCAGGAAGAACACAGTTGATGGTCTTGCCCCAATTTCCCCTCAGGGTTTCCTATGTTTACAACCCGAAGTGAATTAACTTGGTCATTGGACTGTGGCGTTTTGGAGGAGTTGGAGCATCATCAAACAAAAGCAGGACTGGGGAACCAGGGGACAGAAGCAGGGAGTGTGGCGACGGGGAGCTAGATGGGCATGGGCACACGGCAGGGTCTGTGGGACCCGAGGACAAAGAAGGCCTTGATAAGGTCTTCTCGTAGAGTTTCGGTCGATTCCTGCATTTCCAAGGGCTTACCCCGCGGCCTGGCATCACTGGGTCCCGTGATAGGCTTTGTCCCCTCCACTCCAGAACACACACGCACCCTGACATGAGCACGAGCAGGAAAGGAGCCAGAGGCCGCAGACTCCCCTTTTAGGGGCCAGGAGGGGGCCTCGGAGACCGTTTTTCCTAGTACTTACAGGTCAGCCTGGCGCTGAGCCTTGACTCAGTCTCCTTGCTATTCAGTCCACAGCGGTTCCCACCGCATTCTAAGGAGCTACAGCTAGAGGCTAGAGCCTTAGATTTCAGTCAACAAAAATGCACTACGTGTGCTCAACACGTAAGCACCACATTTGGAAACCGTGTCTGTCACCGTCTGACCCCAAAGCCTATCATGTGATTGTAAACAGGGTCTTTGCTCATGAGCGACTCCCGGGAGCCTAGAACAGGGCTGGGCACGCAGTGTGTGCTCGACACCTCTCTGCTGAGTTAACGAAGAAGGAGACATCTTAGCAGGTTATATACTATCACCAAAAGTAGGTCTCGGCAGTTTTGAAAGCTCGCCTGACTAGCAAGTTCTCTGTGGTGCTGACGGGGGTGAGGGTGGAGGACGGAGGGCAGGAACCGTCAGGCGGCTGGGCTCCCAGCTCTCCGATAAAGAAGTGAAACACAACTCAGCAAGAAGAAGGTAGGTTGTTTGGATTGTCATTTTTGGCTCATTTATAATACCTTCTCTGCTTCCTTGCAGGTGAACAGATAATGGGAATTGGTCCATGGGTTTGACAGGAAATGAAAGATTTCCAACAGTTTTTAAATGGATGGATTTCAGGGCAAAGGCCAGATTCTTTCCATAAAAGAGGTAGTTAATAGCTCACACTGTATCATCCAGCCGCTCATCCACCCCTTAAAAAACCATTCTCTATTATAACTTTTCAAAAACAGCGTAACTAGTTTCTGAATAGGCCACATTCGCCAATGAAAACGGATTTTCTATCATTCTCAACCTCAAACAAAACATTTGAATAGTTATTTCTGAGCACATGCCACCCGATATCTCTTATGTGACATTAAAAAAATGCACTCAAATACCAACAGATTCAACTTTATAGCACCATTCCAAAATACTAAACTTTCTTTGCACCTTTATTTTTATCTTTTTTTTTTTTTTTTTTTTGTACACATTTAAAGTACGGGCATCCTGTAAATTTCCGAAAAGCCTCATAGGGAAAAAAAGAAAAAACAACTAATTTTTAGGACAAAGCAATAACTCAGTTTGTAGGCGGGATGATCTCAGGCAGGCTGTAAGTTCTTCGTGGGCTTCTGCAGTCTTGGTTCTGGGGTGAGTGTAGAAAGGACGCTAAAGTCTTCCTGGGTTATTCTAGAGGTTACATTGCATATTAGCATGTAAAAACTTGTTGCTCAATGGTTAGACTCTAGGTATTGATTACAACTCAAACCATGAAAACAACAGTCTTTTGTAATGATTTTACTTTTCCGAATGACAGAAGATTTGGGGTATCAGAGTCTGTGTACGGTTTATTCATGCTCTGCTAAGAGAGCGGTTAGACTCCTATCGAGTTCCCTCGCACAAATCTTCGCATTTGAAGCTCAGAGCACTAAAATCTGTTCTTAGCAAGCAGATGTATTAAAGTAGACTTTTAAGTGGGGTTTTAATTCAACATATATTTGGCTGCACTGTTAAGTACGAAGACTGTGTGACTAAGTAATGTGGGGGGTTGACAGAGGAGGATACTGCTCGCAGAAAAATCTGTTTCTCGTGCCCCTCGAGTTACGTTTCACACGCTGGTCGCAGCTGCGTGCTCTCGTCTAACTCCTCCGGGGGCGACCCCTGGGGCCACAGGTCTGGCGCGAGGACTTGGGGCGTCTGAGTGTGCTGGGGCTGGTAGGGTGGTGGAGAGGTAGCGTCAGAAGGGAGTCCGCTAACAGCTCAATTCTGCAGCAGTTTCAAGGAAACTGAGTGTTACACAATAACAGTCAAGGACCCAGGAAGAAGAAGTTTAAATTAGAAGTGACTAGTATTAAAAAGCTACTGCACACCAGGTAGGAAGGAATAGGAGAATATTAATATGCCCTGAAATAGAAATAATCACTTTGCACTATGTACACCACATACAATATAACATATTTTTTTAACATTGCACAATATAAATATTATACACGGTGGAGTAAACGAAATGCAAAACACCTCTGAGGCACACAGAAGAGACACGGATTAGCTCGATCTCTGATTCAAATCAAGATGGGGTTAGTAAAAGGCAGAACGTTACATCGCCAGGCCAGTGAGCTCGGGGGCTAAGCAGCCACCTCCCATATACACCGGGAATTCTCATACCTCAGTGTCGTTCGAGTTGATTGCTTCAAACAAAGGCTCATCAGCTCAGTAATTTGAGAAAATCAAACTGTTGCTCCCCACTCTAAGGTAGGTAATCCCTGAAGGCCCCTCCCGACCTCAGGGCTTTGTGAGGAGGACTATGTTAGTACAAGGCTGGGTTTTCCCCTATTATTTCTTGGGAAGAACTTGGTTACTATGAAACCACTGTAAGGAAACTAGGACAGTATTCAAGAACACCCATCACAGTGCTTAACAAGATTTAATGTACATTTATTCTTAACATGTGGAACATATAAAGATTTTATACTGAATAAATGATATTCATTAAGCCAGAGGAAAAGGAGGAATTTACATCAAGTTTTTTTCTTTTTTTTTTTTTAAACTACATTATCTTGAAATACAAATGTGGATTCTTGTCACTGAAAAATCTTTGAAGTTGTGTTTCTTCCTTTTAGTTGTATTTTTTTCTTTTTTGTCTGTACTGGTAACCATAGTCTAAATCCATCCATATGCAACCATTTCCACACCTTGATTCATGAAGCAAATTGTGATCAGCCGCTCTCCCGAAATAGAGCATGACTTTATACATACAGAAACTTGTACATTACCCTCTTTTTTTTTTGTTTGTTTTTGTTTTTTGTCTTTTTTCTTTCTTTTTTTTTTTTTTTTTGGAGATATGGCCCTAATGAAAAAATATATAAAATAAAAATAAAAAATTATTTAAATCTACCATCACTTCGTAGTTACCACATCATGAAAAAGAAACTAAAAACTTTGTACTAAAAAAAAAAAAAGAGAGAGAAAAGAAAAAGAAAGCATGAGGGTATGTTTCATGTACAACTTCTATATACATCACAGCCCATGGGCAGTAAAAAAAAAATATTTAAAAAATGATTAAAGGAATTGTGAAGAACTGTCACGTGGAAGGTCAGACGACAGACAGCAGACATGACGGTAGTGGTGAGAAAGCAGTTTCCGTTGATCGTTGTCAGGTATGTATTTTCAATCTTAACTTAAAAAAAAAAAAATTGTTTTTGCTCCTAGCCTAATGTAACCATTTTCCTGTGGAGAAACCAGTATCATTTCATAGTTTGACTACTGACTGACACACCTCCTTGAGCCCCTATTCCTACATCTCTAGAAGTTTCTATTGCACAGAGCTTTGGGCGATGGGATACAGTTTTTTTTTTTTTTTCCATTATCTGAAGAATAACATGCCTAGGAAGTTGATAATTTTTCACCTTTTTGCCTCAGTGTGGTGAAATTTTCCCATCTTAGCATCTTTTGCCACATTTTTTTTTATTAAAGTCAATTTGCTTCCCCCCCCAAAAAAAAAAAAAAAAAAAGCAATACAACATAGAAAAGAACATTAAAAAGAAAATCTGTGAGAAACAAAAAGTGACCTTTGAATGCACTAGGACAGCAACTTTGGTTAAAAAAAACGAAAACAAAATAAAAAACCCCAAAAGGATGTACTTATACACACAGACAGCAAATATTAATTTCATAACTGTTCAAATTAATTATTTCTTTAATTCCCAATTGGTAAATAGTGAATGGGGCAGAGGAGCAGAGATTTTCTTTTCCTTCTTTCTACGCTGGATAAACAAGAACAGAAAACAGCCAGTGATACGGGAGCCTCTAGTCTTCACTCACACATGCTGCCTTCTCTCGGATGTCATAACTGCCCGATCTGAAACAGTACATCACAGATGACAGACGCAACCAGAGAGTTCAGGACGGCTGATATCGAGATATCCAGCAATCGGCCCTCGTGCAGGAGGAACTCCGAGCGGTTCTCGTCCACCCTGGCCATGGCCAGCAGAGCCTTGGCCGCCCTGCACATCATGTCCACGCTCGGGGGTTCTAGAGGCGGGGGCTGCATGTGCAGGAGGTTATGCTGGCTCTGCTGATACTGGGCCATGGTGACCCCGTCCTCTAGGAAGCTTATCAAGTTGCCAATGCTCCCTTTCTGCACAGCTATGGCCCTCGCTGCCAGTGCGTCCCCTTGGGCAAGGTTCGATAAGAGCGCCATGGACATTTCTCGACAGACTGGGTTTTTCCGATCCCCCACGTACCTAACTAACGTAGCATAGAATTTCTCCTGACGGCTAAATGGAGGCGTGGCCAAGATCAGGTCCACGTTATTGTCCTGGATGCTGAGTTTGCAGAGGGTCTCCAGCACGAGTCTCTGAGGCGACAGGACGGAGTTGGGTCCCACAGTGGGGAAGGGGTCTTGTGCCTCTGCAGACGGGCACACCATCCAGTGCAGCAAGCCATCCAAGATTGGCAAGCAGATGCTTTCTGTGTAAGCAGACAAGTCTAGCTGCCCAGAAATGTTGGCCAACGTGACCAACGTGTTATCCCTTAAGACCTCCAGGCAGTCCCACCACCACTCATCCTTGCTGCAGGCCACCCCTTTGTCCTCGTCTTCCTCCTTCTCGTAGGTCTGCGGCGCTCGTTTCCTCTCTGGATGCTCGTGGTGAAGCAGAATCAGCTTCCCCAGGATCAGCACCAAGCCTGGATGTTTGGACATTTCAGCGTCATTACCAGGCACAAAAGACAAGCTTCGGACAATGTTGGACACACAGATACAGCGCTTAGCCAGAGAATCCTGCCAGTGCGCAATGGTGCAGAGAGGAGTCTCGTCTCGGCTCCTTGGCTCGTCCTCCAGCAGCTTGATGTTCCGGTGACTTTTGGCTTGATGGATCCCAAAGGGAAACTTACTGCTTTCGGTTTGGGCACCAGGGTTTGCGTCTTCCGGCAGCGCCCCTGGCCGCGCAGACAGGACGTCGTCAATGGTCGCGATGATGCTTTTCTCTTGCTGCTCGTCAGCCTCGCCTTTTCCTTCTTGCTCTTTCTTCCTACCAGTGGAGCTTACAGGGGGAGGTGGACGCCTCCGAGGAGGGATCTCCATCTTGCTCTCGAAGTGAGTCTGGATGTGCTCGGTGGTGTCCCCCCCACCAAGCTGCCAGTGCAGAAGTCCACTGTTGAACTCTTGAACACGACCCAGCCTGTCAGACCGGTCGACCACGAACAGGTTGTTCTTTTTGACTATCTTTATTGGCAGCTTGTCGAACTTACTCGCTTGCCTGGGCTTCTCCTTGGGATCTGCAGTGGCGTTGGGAGAGGCCAGAGCCGCGCTGCTCTTCTCCTCCATCTCCGTCTTCCCATCGTCCTCGTCCTCGTCCTCATCCTCCTCGTCGTCCTCCTCGTCAATACACTCAGCATCTTCCTCCTCCTTCCCCGAGTCGTCAGCCAACGACTGGCTGTCATCTCTCTTCACTGCATTGTGATCAAGTGCTTTTTGGCTGGGGTCTCCCACCTCATATTCCATAAGAATCCCAAAAATGTCAATTAGGCATTTTCTAAAGTACTCTACTAAAAGTTCGAGAAATCCAGACAACTAGAGAGGGAGACAAGAACAAGAACGGGTACAATGTCATAACCTCAAACAGGGTGGAGAAGGGCAACAATCCTGACAGCTATCGATACAGTTTTAGGATGATTTTCACAGGTTTTAATTCCCTTTTGGCTAAGCCCAGAGAGAGAAACTACATATCCATTAGAACCGGCTTCCTGAATTTTACATTGTTAACTAAACCAACATGTACCATGTTTCCCACTTGCTGCTGACTTTCCTACTCCATCAATATGAAAACTTCCCTGTCATTTTTTCTTTTGAATATTATCAAGTTCTTTGCCTTTTCTTCTGACTTAGGTACAATGCACTCCATATGAGAAGAGCGGGAACGTGGATTTTATAGACTCATTCAGCCAAAGTGAGTCTGTTCCCTTCTACTATTTATCTGAGACTTGCTTGCCTGGATTTTTACGGTTATTATTCTTAGGATTTTATGGTTATTTTTGTCTCAGGTGCCATAGGTTACCCTAATTTACATTCCCCATATATCTTTGGGAAAAGATAATTTCAGCAATGGAGTAGCTCATAAACACAGAAAATTAAAAACAAATCAATTTAGTCCCTGATAAATGAATTAGAATGCCTTATAGAATGCACTTTTACATTTCAGCTATCACACCTCCAGCTGAAAGACAAAAGCCACTTCTCGTTTCCTTTCAGCAAACATTTGCATCGAGAAAGCCAAGATACTCCATGATCAGCAACTGCCCAGAGCCCCTCCCCCGACGCCCACACCTCCAACATGCAGGGACAATGAAGAAGGATAAGGAAGTACAGAAGGATTCTTTAATGACAGGTGTTTTGGAAATCAATCGTACTTTTGTATCCTGCTATCAGTTTCCTGAAAGTGGGTTTGGAACGATTACTAAGAAGTAAGGGGCCACTCAAGGACTGACCACAAAGGACTCCCTTTTAGGGGATGAAGGCACACTTTTTCATGTGAAGATTTGGGTGTTTGTTCCCCCACTTAAAGTTGACTTTTTCCCCATGGCAGGGGAAAGGGGCAAGTTACTAAAGCAATTCTGGTTATGAAAATGTGTGAGCAACAGTTGTTCACGCTGCTCACATAAGGACGGAAGGTAATTATTCTAGCAAAGCCAGGACACATTTTTTAGTATTTTCTGTTACAAGGGGCTTCATGCGATGTTTATAACCTTATTAATACACTTCCTATCAAGTGAAGAATTGCCTTTTAGGGCTATAATGAGGACTTAAATGTGAGAAGAAAGGCAAAGTGGAAGATTCTGGTCCGATTTCAACAGAAGCAAGGTAATTAGATGTTTTGGCTTTTTTCACCCAAAGCAGAGAACTGTTCATACACAGTAGGGAGAACTACCTCTCCTCATTTTTGTTTCTAACTATTTCTGTAAAAGTCTGCAGCTCAGTTGACTCCTGGGCATTTTCCCTAGCCCTCTGCCCCCCTTCTCTCCTCTAGCAATTACGCTGGAAGCTACTTTAAGTCTACTGCTGAACAAAGCAGAGCGCTTTAAGCTTATTAAAAGTAGCAGGCTTTTCAATGACTGCCTCAAAATAAGGTGGAGAGAGGCAGCAATGAAGGAAACAGACCAGGAAAAAGTCTGGCCATGAGTTCACAACGATCTCAGCCAAATGATGGGGATACGGCGGTTCATTAAGCTGTTCTCTCTACCACTCTCTCTACTGTACATTTTCCATAACACTTCTTTCTAATTAAAAGAAAGAGGTTCGGTCTCCCTGGAAAGTAGGGTATGTCCCATCGCAAGCTCCTGCATACCCAACACTGACTACGGTCCCAGCCTCACGCGACACTTCGGTCACCTCCCGCCGGCTGCTGACATTCATTCTAAACAACAACCTACTTTCACTATCCAGTCCACGCGCGCGCGCGCACACACAGGGGACGGTTTTCTCGTGAGAAACAGAAGTACGTGTGTATTTATACTAGAGCCTGAAATGAGTCATTATTCCCGACTAAATCCTCAGACAGCGCTACATCCTAACGACAACAAGGGCAGCCACACCCGGTGGGGGTGCAGCTCACCCCGGCACTCGCGCACCGTGCACTGCCGAGCTTTCTTCTGCGACCTGGGCGCTTGGCGGGATGGGCGCCGGCTTACCTGGGAGAGACTGAAGGTAGCGACAGTGCTGTCATCATACAGGAGAATGTTAATAGTGTCCAGAGCCCAAGTACTTTCAGCCAGAAGACCTGACTTAAGGGACATCATCACACGCCAGGCCTCAGGAGTAACTAAAGCCAGGAGAAAGAACAAGGGTATAGTTAATGTTAACTCTGTGCACGAAAGGACAGAAGATAACAAAAGAGTAAGAAGAAAGAAGTTGAGTGTTGAGTTAAATACTGATTTCAAACAAATGTCCTGAGGCCTGGTTAAACGTGATCATTTCCAGATTCTAAATGGAGGGCACAGCTTCCTAAGAAACTTTTGTTATTTAAGATCCTTTGGCTTTGTTGGTTAAACATGAGCCAAAAGTGCTTCTGGAGGTGGTGGTGGCTGAGCCCAAGGGCCCTTTCTCAGCTCCAATTGGTTTCCTTTAGCCCCTAACAGACTCTGTAATGATGCAGCAGAGTGTTAATAATTGAGTCAAACCAAAAAATGGTGTTTGTCTTCTCTTGCCCACTCCATTCACAAATGTCTCCGGGTGGCAGAATACAGGCAAAATGTAATTCCCAAGCAGCGCATTCTGGGGTAGACAGTCTTGATATTCCCTTGCTGTCCTCTTCCGTCTGAGCTCCTGCCCTCAGAACATGCTGTTGGCAATTACTAGCACTTTGAAGGTTCAGATTTTTCAACAGCTTGGTCTGAGCCTGGGATGGGAAACAGAAGGGCTGCACTTTTCTTTTCCCCCTTCCCGTTACTGAAGAAGACACAAGGATTAGATAAAACATTTGCAAGATTTGCCATAAGATGGGGCTAGGAGAAGAGGCCCCTTGAACGTCTGAGATTTCCGTCTCGGGAAACCGGCAGAAGCACAAGGCAGGAGCAGGCCCAAGCCATCAGAACTCAGCAGAGGGGGCGCCTGGGTGGCTCAGATGGTTAAGCGTCTGCCTTCAGCTCAGGTCATGATCCCAGGGTCCTGGGATCGAGCCCCGCATTGGGCTCCTGGCTCAGCGAGGAGCCTGCTTCTTCCTCTCCCTCTGCCTCTCTCCCTGCTCATGCTTTCTCTCTCTCTCTCTCTCTGTATCTCTGTGTCTCAAATGAATAAATAAAAAAAAAAAAAATTAAAAAAAAAAAAAAAAAAAAGAACTCAGCAGAGAAACAGCCCGCACCAGATACCAGCAGCAATCGCACGCGCTGGGGGGGCGTGGGTTTCCACCTCTATTGCAATTTCATCTGCTTTCCGTATTTTCTAAGAGGCATACAATACTTTGGTAACAGAAAAAGCGAACTTTCTTTTTCAAATAAGGGAACATAAATTTCCCCAGGCTGATGAGAAATGCTGATCTAAGACGCGCAGAGAAATTTCATAAAAAATTTAAATACATTTATTTATTCAAACATATGCACACACACATACATAAACACACAAACACATGTGCATATTTTTACATATATATTTCCGCATATAAAACGGTGCTCAGTGTCTGTCTGCATCTCCTTCTCGTCTCCAGCATCCCTCTCTGTAAGGCCTTACTTCTCTCCCCTGCTCTGCCCGGATATGTCCTTAATTCCAGTGGTTGAAAAAAATCTTTAGTATCTTTGATTTTCTAGTCACTCTTAATGATTTCAAGTCAAGTGATTTTAAGGTTTTTGAAAAGACTGTTTCTTATAAAACCAAGGTCTGTCATTTCCTTTGCTATATTAGAAGTACTTCAAAAATAATGCACAAAAACTGTGTGTACTCCTAGATATTCCAGATCTGGGATTAATATTCAGAACATCCCAAACAGAATGAGCAAACAACATCGGCATCCAACTGAAATCGTTCCTTGGCCCATATCTACCAGTGCGACCTACACACCACATCATATCAAATTCTGTATATTATATTATATATTTATCTACATACTATACGCAGGCTTCTACTTTTTCCCAGGAAAGCTCACTGTCTGTCTGGGGTTCCCCAAATTACAGAGTGGCTCGCCTTCAAATTTTCTCAGGCCACCCGAGCATTTCATTAGCCTCTCAGCCGTGAGGCTCACCACTGCAGAAATCAAGCGCTTGGTTGCGGCCCAATCTTTCAGCTCAAACTGTAGTATAAAACATGGTCACTGAGGATCCCCTGGTCTCTCACTTGGAGCTCTACTCTCTCACACAAATAACACTCACGTGTAAAAATACCATTGTAAACTCACGCTCCTCTCTGGCACTGTTTCTTAACTCAGATCAGCAGCTTTCAGCTGCCGCTCCTGCACAAAAACATGTCTTGATAGTTTGCCGTCCTAAGAATTTCATCCCTTGGAGATTAACAGGAGCTAAATCTAAACTAAAATTAAAATTCTCGATCACAACTGGGATTCATTTCAGGCCAAGGCCCGCAATGCTTACCGATATCTTTTGAGGTAATCTTTCGCCTTTGTTTCAAAACTGGCTGTGAGGCCTCGACGGAGCCAGGAGGAAAGGTAATCTCCCTTCTGATGGGGGGCGGCTGGGGGGGCGGCCCCGTGACCTGGGCCGTGGGGACGGTGGGCAGGACCTTCTGCATCTTCAGGGAGGGCAGAAAGGGAGACTTGCTTGGAGACATGCGGCTCTCCAGGGAGCGCTGGAAGGAGGCAGGGCTGGGGGCTCTGGAGATGTGATTTGGCAGCGATGGTGGCGTCTGGTAGGATGACTGAGGCGGGCGCGTGATGGGCTGCATGGAGGCGGGAGAGGACATATAAGGCTGACGTTGGCTGACGTGAGAAGGCCACTGGCTCTCGTGATTGATCCTTTGATCAGGTACCATCATATCATCCGTGCGGTTCATGCCGGGGTAAGGAGGTGCCTGGGCGGGGCCGCCCGGGCCTTGCCTGTTCTGGTAGGGGTAAGGCATATCGTTGCGAGCCGCCCACATGCTCTGCTGAGGCCCTTCGCTGGAGGACGACTGCATCGGGCCGCCCATCATCTGAGGCGGGATCCCATGCGGCTGTACCTGCCCCGGGCCCTGCATCCGCTCCCTGTTGTAGGGATACGGGTACTGTCCCTGGACGGGCCTCCTGTCCGGTCCGGAGTAAGAGCCCCCATACTGGTTATACACGTCTTGCTGCTGGTTGCCGTACTGTATGCTGTACATGTCTCCCTCGTGGCGTTTGGCTGGAGGCCCGTACATGCCGTCCATATGGCGTTTGTAATTCTGAAACGCATATCAAGACAAATATACTGATGTGCTTTTACAGGTATAATCACACACTTAAATTATGCAAAACAGTTATTACCTGGTAAAAGGTTCATTTCAAAATGAATATGGGAAGCTCCTGTAACAACTAAGGACTAACAACTGATGCCCTCTATTTCGGGATTATACAAAGCCGCGTCACGTACTCCGAAGAGGGTTTCCGAAGGCTGTCTGCATGTGCTTGGCATTTTCTCTGGGGAAAGAAAGGCTTCCTCTCTCTTTTTCCTGGTACCTCCTCCCTTGGTATTTCCCAGGGCTGCAATACAGGGGCACAGCTCTGGAGACCCCCACACGGGCACCGCCGGACGGGGGCCTGGGGTTACATGAAGACGGCCTCAGCGGGGAAGAAGAGGGCTCGCCCTGGCACGGACGGAGCTTCCTGAGGGCCAGCCTGCGAGGCTCCTGTAGTCAAGGGATTCCTTAGGCCTACCTTTGCAGGAATGTCTCCACATAGCATCCGGCTCCTCAGACTGGACCTGCTGCCCCGACACCCTACAGTCTCTGGCCCCCACCCCGACTTCCAGCAGTGCAGCTCAGAGTCTGCCCCGAAAGCCCCACAGGTCCCAGCCTCTGACAGCAGGGCCCGTGTTCCTGTGTATCAGGCTCCCCTCCTGGGGACACCCTGGGGACCAGCACTCGACCAGGGTGGGATCCTCCTGATGTGAGAAAGATGCTGATGTGATAATTAGTGTTCTTTCACCTTACTTGGAAATTGCTTAAGATCAGCTGGTTTAATAATACAATTTACTGCACATACATGCTCCAGGAAAATTAAATGTTTAAAACCCCCTCTATGCTACCAGAGGTCTTAAACCTGAAAAGTTGTTTAGAAATAGCAAATTCTTGGGGCGCCTGGGTGGCTCAGTCGGTTGAGCGTCTGACTCTTTGGTTTTGGCTCGGGTCGTGATCTTGCGATTGTGGGATTGAGCCCCACATCGGGCTCCCCACTCAGAGGGGAGTCTGCTTCCTCCTTCTCCTTCTCCCTTTGCCCCACCCCCCATGGCCCCGCTCGCACGTGTGTGCACTCTCTCTCTCAAATAAATAAAACCTTTAAGAAAAAAAAAAAGAAAGAAATAGCAAACTCCTGTGTCTGAACAGCCACAGCACGACGTGCAATTCTCTGAAGCACTAGGGGCTACTGCAAGGTTATCCTACACAATTCAGGATCTACGGCTGCATCAACCAGCACCCACCCATCCTATGTGGGCAAAATACCTGGTCATTAATATCTCAGTTTTAAAAAGCCGATTAAATTTCATCTTGGTATTTAATATTTTAAATTATTTTTATCTACACATCTTTAAAACACCGACAAATTTCTATTCGAAAATGGCATTTGATAGGACAATACACACAACAGACACGTGTTTAAAATATTCTTTACTCGGGCTGATTCTTCTTGACAAGGCTGAACGTCCTCTACTTCCTACAACATGTGACCTTTGTTTCAGGATACCATCTATTCAGAGCTTTTTAAAAATTTGCTGACTTCAAAATCCTAACAATATTTTCTAGCATAAGCAAACGGATCCTGATTGTTCAATAAATGCTACTCATTTTTCTTATACTTCCTAAAACTCTGCAGAAGTAACACAAGTTGGGGTTTTAAACAGAAAGCTCAGAGATGCATGCCCGCTCGCCGACTCACCGGCTGCTGTGGATACAGGCCGGGCTGGTGTCCTCCATATGGCGGCTGTCCTGAGGCAGGGCCTTGGCCTGGGTACTGCTGCCCGTAAGGTTCATGCCTAGAGTGAGGCATTCAAAGAACACTTCATTGTCAAAGGACGTCAGGCCAAGAGAGAAACCAACAGTTCATTTCTGGAAATCGCGCACCCCTTAGTGGTCTTGTCTTTCCTTCACTGCACACACTTTCCAAGAGAGGCACGCCGAGCAGAAACAGCACTTTAACTTTTAGCCACAGGGATGGCAACACCCATTTTGGGAATGCTGCCAATCTCCTGGCTGGAAGGTGTGCGAGGAGCCCCGGCCAGATAGGCTGGCACCCCTGTACCTCTGGGCAGAGTCTCCGCCCCACCCACCGACGCGGACCCGGGCAGCGAGCGTCATGCAACCCCATGACGGGAGGTATTAACGAGAGCCAGAGACAAGAAAAACAATTTAAGAATCAAAGCAGGACTTCCAGGAGTACCAGAGCACAGACCTATAATCGTGGAAAATGTCTCTACTTATTTTCTCACTATGGATACAAAATGTTCAGTTTTTTAAAAGAATACTCCACAATTAATCCAAATGATACTGAGTTAGCTACTAATTGTAAAAATGTAACTACTCAAACTTTTGAAGGCCCATGACCCTAAAAGGCCACAGAAAAGAGTAACAGAGGGGACTTAAAAGAGTGACAGGGCTGATTTAAATGTGCTCCTATTAAATCTGAAAATGGGAATGTATAATATTTATTTTTCAACTCCCATTACATTGAGAAGCTATAAATACCATAAAAACAGCATGCGTAAAAGAGCAATGGAGTTGAAGTTTAAAGGGATAAACTGGTTTTGTTAGTATACTAATTGAATCCCGTAAGAAAGAGGATACTTGCACTGAATATATTCCTAAACTGGTCAAGGAATGAGACTAAGAAAGAAAACAAATGGATTTTGAGAACATCACAGGTAAAACAGATACAGAGGAAGCGTGTGCTAAGGGCATTAACAGCTAGAAGGAAGCTTACGTTAGGAGGAAAGAAATAATAACTGATGCAGGTAAAATTTAAGCGAAACAAGTTAACACTTTTCAGGAAGCATAAGGTAAACCCTAACGTGGTAGAGCCAAAAATGACTTAAACTAGTTCTAGAAAGTCTTCTAGGAGAAACAGAATGGTACATTTGCCTGGGCTCCGTTAAGAATATATGTTCCAGGAGAAGTGTTCTTCCAATCTCATCAGCCAAAAAAAAGGAAAAAGAAAAAAGAAAAAAAGAAAGCTTCTTCTGGATCCTCAAAAACAAATCGAAATAAAATCCCTAATCCAGTACACTAAACATGATGGGAAACGGATTCATGCAGACATCACTAATAAACGTTCGTCACACCACAGCCAGGGTCAGAATGAGAAATCTAGATTCTTAAGTCTAGAAAGAACCAAAACACTTTAAGCTTGTGATGGCTGTGTCTGAAGAAGCAGGTGCATGGAAAATGCCAGAAAGAAAGCTTCTCTGGTAATAAAACAGTGACTTTCAAACTTTCTTCGCCTTTGTGTCACACCAGCGGAAACCTCCTCACGACTGTCACGATTCGCCCCTGTCCACGGCCAGCACGTGGTCTGGGGGAGCAGCAGTGACGGAGGGAGTCTCTGAGGAACATCGCCACACGGGATCCTGAAGGAACGGAGCCGAGGCCATCCCCACCCCGAGCCTGGGGCTGTGGCTACAGTTAGAACCGGAGCCTTCTAATGTGCCTCCATTTTCTTCAAAAACCACAGATATTACGTGAACGACTTTGCTTCTGAGCACTTGTGTATTAAGGAGGCAAAGAACATACCAGCAGGGGAAGGTGCTTTCAGGGTCTGTATTTAAGTCGGGGGCAGGCGTAAGTAAGGGGCCTTCTTCACAGAAAGAAGTCTACCGTGAGCCGGTTTCCTGTTAACCCCGAAGAGACATTTCAAGGACCGTCCTTCTGCCTCAGCAAAAATAATCTGCATGAGCAGCGAAACCCAACTTGCTACTCGATGCCCAGATGCCATCCTGAGAAGAAGCATCTGGAAACAAGACTGCCGGGGCTTTCCTCAAAGACGTTATTCAAAGAGCAAAGTATGCTCTCTGTTTAAGACGTTCGCAGGGAAGAGCGGAAAGACCTGAGGAGCCAGCGCCAGGAGGGAAGACCTTCCCAGAGCTCCCGGTCACCCGGGGCTGCGGGGAGCCCAGCGTGGCCCCCGGTTGCGAGCACGTGCCTGAGGAAGAGCTGCAGGCGGGAAGGGGGCTGGGCGGGGCCGCGCAAGGCAGCCGGAGGGGCGGGTCAGTGGCTGTGTCGGGGCGCAGCCCGGGGCTGGCAGGGCCACCGGGGCTCGGGGCCTCCAGCTCTCGGGGGTCCTTCTCCTGCTGCTGCTGTGGTCGTCGGTGGAGGCAGGCGCCCGACCCCACCCTTACCAAGTCCAGCAGGAGAGCAGGTGGCGTGCGTGTCAGCAGTCACCAGGCTCGGAGATGTGTGTGCGGGGAGAGGCTCTGGTAGACCTCATGGTCCTCTTAGACAACGCTCACCTTCGATCGTAGCTGGCTCCGTAGGGAAACTGCTGCCGCTGCCCCATGCCCAGACTGGACATCGCTGCAGAGGGACTCTGGTTATACATGTCCTGCATGCTGCTCGTGGGCATCTGCCCTTGAGTCATAAAGGGCTCACTACCTCCAGGCACTGCAACATTTTAAAGGAGAGAGAGAAAATGAGGCATTTGCGAAAGCCAAGGGGCCCAAACAGCCCTTTCCAGTCGTTTGTTATCCTTAATACGGCAGACATTTATCTTATTCTTAGTGTGGCTGACAACAAAACAAGCCGAAGAGTGTAGGTCTGGAGTCAAGATGGACCTCAAGATCCCTATCCCTTACCCCATGTACAGCCTCATAGGAGCCCCTCCCTTGCGGATGAGCAGAACCCACCAACATGGTGAGGTGTTGCTCCCATGATTACATACATTTTATGGCTAAAGGGATTTCACAGATGTAACTAAAGTTACCAATCAGCTGACTGGCAGTCAACTAAAAGGGAGATTATCCAAGTGAGTCCCTTAAATCTGTGTCTAGCAGTCAGAGACACTCTCCTGCTGGCCTTGAAGAAGCATCCATCACGCAGTGGAGAGGGCCAGATGTTAGGAAGGGGGGCAGCCCCTAGGACTGTGAAGGCCCCCAGACGACTGTCCTCAAGACAAGACCTCAGTCCTACAACTGCAAGGACCCAAATCTGCCAACAACCTCAACGAGCTCAGAAGAGGCCCCTGCGCCGCAGATAAGCAGAGTCCTGGCCGACACCCTGATGTCTGCCGTGGGGGGCCCCAAGCCGAGCGCCCACAGGAACGCGGGATCCTATACGGATGTTGTTCTGGGCAGCTGAGGTTGCGGTAATTTGTTATGAAGTAATGTAGGAAACAAACACAGGCCCTTTCTTGGGGTGCTTACCAAACTTCTGAGTTTCATTCCTTATCTATGAAATAAGGTTGGTCATGCTGCCTCCTGCAGTGGGTGTGAGGAAGAGATGAAATGCACATACAGGTGGCCCTTCACACAGGGCTTAAGAGGTGCTGACCCCCTCAAAGGTGAAAATCCACGTGTAACTTTGGACTCCCCCCAAACCTAACTACTCATAGGCGACTGCTGCCCAGAAGCCTTACTGATAATGTACACAAATAACACAATAAAGGGGCACCTGGGTGGCTTGTCAGTTAAGCATTTGCCTTCGGCTCAGGTTGTGGTCCCAGGGTCCTGGGATCGAGTCCCACATCAGGCTCCCTGCTCAGCAGAGAGCCTGCTTCTCCCTCTCGCTCTCCCTGCTCGTGCTCTCCCTCTCCCTCTCACATAAATAAAATCTTAAAAAAAACCCTACAAATTTTGTACATGTATCATATACAGTATTCTTACAGTAAAGCTAAAGAAAATGTTAAGAAAATCGTAAGAGAAAATACACTTATAGTACTGTACATTTATTGGAAAAAAAAAAATCTGTATAAGTGGCCCTGTGCGGTTTAAACCCATGTTGTTCAAGGGTCAACTGTCTGAATAAAGCTAGTTGCCTTCCGTTCTAGTGGAAAAAAGTAAGAAAACTTAACATGAATACCCATCTACTGACTTACTGCAAAATCTGGATAAAGAAACCCACTAGGGAATTAAGAATAACTCAAGAATGGATGAAATACAAGTATTTCTATCAGGGCCTAGAGTGGCAATTAGGTCAAATATACAAATTAGCATCAGCTCAGAGCCTGAAGGAAATTGGGTCAAGCCCAGAAACTACCCTGTAGGCAAATTAAACATTTTAATGCAAATCTTAATTGATATACAGTGCTACTACCTTTCTTCATCCTAGGAAGGTTACTTTTATGTTACACGAAGCAAAAGCTGGTTAGACTTGGGTGAGCTGATAGAATTTGCTGGGCTGGAAGAAAAGTGCAGATAATGAAGTCTAGCGCCGGTGGGATGCACTGAGCTTTCCCATACTTCATTTTATTTAAGCTCAAGTCAACAGGCGGCAGATTAAGTTCTGATGTTACTTTCCATTTTATAAATGTAAAAACAGAGGTAGACAGACATTAAGGGGGATAATTAAATAGCTTAATTCCTTGATACACAAAAAAATTCTTAAAAAGCCAGTAAGAAAAAAAGACCATCAGATTAAAAAAATGGGCAAAAAAATGGACATTCAGAGAAAAAGAAAAATAAGTGGCTAATCAATATATGAAAAGATGTGTGACTTCACTAATAATTAAAGAAATCCAAGTTAAAACAGTTATGAGACTTTCCCCTCCCCTAATCCGATGGGCAAATATTAAAAGGACCGATAATGGTCATTCCTGGTGGGGGAGTGAGGGTCCACACACTCTGACATGCTCATGTGAAGAGTACTACATTGGCCTAACTTTTGTTGATACCTGTTACGGGAGTGCTATATTCTGATGACCCCCAAGAGTACTGACAGCCTATGAGGTCCCCGCCCACAGTGCGTTCTGGCGTGGTCATGTGACCAGCACTGACCCACGGGGCACCGGCAAATGCGATGCCGCAGAGGGTTCTATGTGCTGGCAACTGGGGCGTCCTCCTGAAGTGCTCCTTCTGGTAACCCACCCACCAGGTCATGAGGCACCCTGGAAGTTCCGTGGGACGGCCCCTGGAGGAGGCCCCCAAGCGACAGCTCCTGATGAGTTCCCAACAGAGCCTCCGGATGACACCAACCCTTCAAGGGACATCCCAGCTCCAGCAGAGTTCCCAATCAGGCTCCCTGACGACAGCAGGCGCCTCATGTCCCAAGCTGACACAACACATGCAACGAAGAACCACCCCGCCCATCAGGGAACTGTGAGATGCAACCAAACGCTGGTGTTGAAAGCCACTTCGGGTGGCAGTTCGTTATGTAGTAGAAGACACTCAGTAAACTAAAATAAAAGTTCAGATCCCTTGATTTAGTTATTCCTTTAGGAATCTATTTCATAGAAACACAATTACAGGTGTGAAAAAAACAGCTACATCAGTCAATAATCACGGCATCATTTTTTTTTTTTTTTTAAGATTTTATTTATTTATTTGACAGAGAGAGACACAGCGAGAGAGGGAACACAAGCAGGGGGAGTGGGAGAGGGAGAAGCAGGCTTCCCCCCGAGGAGGGAGCCCGATGTGGGGCTCGATCCCAGGACTCCAGGATCATGACCTGAGCCAAAAGCAGACGCTTAACGACTGAGCCACCCAGGCGCCCCTGCATCATTTTTTATAACAGCAAATTATGAAACAACCCGTTCAGTACTAGAGCATTAAAAAGAAAAGGCAGGGGCGCCTGGGTGGCTCAGTCGATTAAGCGTCTGCCTTCGGCTCGGGTCATGACTGAGTCCCGCGTTGGGCTCCCCGCTCAGTGGGGAGTCTGCTGCTTCCTCTGGCCCTCCCCTGTGCTGTGCTCTCTCTCTCTCTCTCAGATGAAGAAAAAGTAGGTGGGGGACCCTGGGTGGCTCAGTCGGTTGAGCGTCTGACTCTTGGTTTCGGCTCAGGTCACAATCTCAGGGTCATGGGATTGAGCCCCGAGTCGGGCTCTGCGCTGGGCGTGGAAGCCTGCTTGGGATCCTCTCTCCCCCCCTCCCCCAACTCCTCCCCCCTTTCCTCTCCCTCTCAAAAGAAAAAAAATAGGATTATGTGTACAGATACTAATGGATATTTAAAATATACTGTTTAGATATACAGTATGTAAATATTCACTTGTTGTTCACTTGTAAGCAAGTAATGGGCCGGTCAGTCAGTAACGCGTTCAGGGAGCTGGTGGGGCAGGCAGGCGGCTGGGGCTGAGGTTGCTCCGGCCACGGAGGCTCAGACGGTCTCTGGCACGGCCCCCATCACCACACGAGAGTCCAGGAGCAGCAACAAAGCACGGCTGCCCCCGATGCTGGTCGTTACATGACGAGTCAGAGCACCCCAAGTTCACGCACAGAATAATGTGAACCGAGGAAGGTAAACCTTTATTATAACAGGGACAGGGCTATACAAAAACCTGTTTTCTGTGGCTTTTCTGCTCATCTGCTTTAATTTGGTGCTAAATACACCAGCATTGTGAGGGAGCAGGTGAGCTGCAATATCCCGGGGAAACGTGAGAAGGGCCTTCCCTCTGAGCCACTGTATCATTTACACGGTGGATGCAAACACATTATATAGGTAGTGAGTGTCTAACAAGGTGATCCACAATCACCCCCCCATTTATTTTCAGAGTAAGAAAAACCGCAGGCATACAGAAACAAAAGCAATGTAACCCCCTATGTCCAATATAGCATATAGGCAGGATACTGGAATGGTTCACCTAACTTTTGAGGCCGGATTCCAAACACTACTAGTTATTTTTCCCTTGTTATTGTCAAATTTTCAGAGTCTAAAAATGTGATACAACCACCATCAGCAGTAACAGAATGTTCTTTCTACTATCTCATACCACGAAGAAAAATAGCTACCTCCAACACGTACAAGGCTTGTGAATTTCTGAGCTTAGGGATTTATTGCATGTTCTGCAGAATATTTACTCGGAATAAGCAACTCTGAAATGTTTTGAAAGGAAAAATTATAGATTCTCTTACGTGGTATAACAGGTATCTGAAATGTTACGTAAGAAATAGATATTAAACATAATCTCATTTGTTAATTAAATGATTCATGCCTAATACTTATAAATTTGAAATTATTCATTTTTATTTTTCACTGGTCCATAATAGTTGTGAAAACACGGCTTTGGGCTTTATGTTTCTCTCCACTTAAGACAAGATATCAAGAAATTTGCATACCCTGAATATCTAAATCGAACAGAAGTACTATTGTTTTAAGGGATGCCGGAAGAAGTACTTCCGTAAAAATAGTATTCACTACTTTTCGGTATTTTTTTCAATGATATTCACATCATGCCTCAATTTCACGGCCCGGCTGCATTTGGAAGAGTGCCAAAGAGCACTTGGAGTCTGTGTGCCTCGGGAGGCGCTCAAAGGGCGGAGGCTTAGATGCTCTGTTCTCAGTGCCAAGCGAACGCCAGGGACTGAGCAGCATAAAGGGAAACACCCCCGCTGG
The DNA here is from genome assembly GCF_011800145.1 of Mirounga leonina. NCBI lineage: Eukaryota > Metazoa > Chordata > Mammalia > Carnivora > Phocidae > Mirounga > Mirounga leonina. The sequence goes on along the minus strand of NW_023270812.1, from coordinate 2,024,808 downwards.
GTGTTTGCTAACGTCGGTCAGAACTCTCCCACGTTCTCGGCGATCCCATCCACCCCACAGTTCTCCATCCCACTTCTCTGCTTAGTTCTCTAAAATGATTCCTAATTCCAACGCTCTGCCCGGCTTCAGACAGACACGCTCCACCACCTACCACCTCAGTCACCTTGGGCTTTCCCTCTCTCCTTCCTCTCCCTCCTGTCCCCAGTGCAGGCTCGAACAGTGAGCCTCTACTTCCCAGTCGTGCATCTCCAAGGTAGTAACGTCACCCTCTTGGTCCCTATCACTTGCTTCGTCCCGTGACCCCCACGTTCACTCCAGCCGCGCGGCCTGTTCTTTCACCAACCACAGCGAGCACGTCCCCTTCTCTCTCTTCGCTGCTGGGAGCTGACTCCACCCCGTCATTTCTCCCCTGGGCTCTCACAGGGGTCCCTCCAACACATTCGCCACAGTTGCCACTTGTTTATTTATTTATACGATTTTATTTATTTGAAAGAGAGAGAGCTAGAGAGAGCATGACTGGGTGGGTGGTGGGCAGAGGGAGAAGCAGGATCCCCGCTGAGCAGGGAGCCCGATGCGGGGCTCGATCCCGGGACCCTGAGATAATGACCTGAGCTGAAGGCAGATGCTTAACTGGCTGAGCCACCCAGGCGCCCCACCAGTTTTTTATTTTTTAACAAAAACCCAGTCGTGTCACTTCCTGCAGAACATCTTTCAGCTAGGGTCCAAACTCATCCACAGGCCCATGAAGGCTGAAAGGTTCTGGCCCCAGTGGTCCCGATGGCTTCCGTGCGCTCGGCCTGCCCCCCCGGGCTCACTGTGCCCCAGATGCCTCTACCTCCTCAAACATGCCAACCCCTGTCCTGCCTCGAGCCTCCCCCGACTCCCTGCTCTTCTCTGACTGACTCCTCATTCCTCAGGTCTCCGCGGATAACCGACATCTCCTCAAAGCCCTCCCCTCCCGACCACCCTTTCTCAGGGGGATGTCCTTCCCTCCCACGACCCCCACCCCATATCCCTGCACTTTGTGTCCTTTCTTCCTTTTTGTTTCTTTTCCATCAGGTCCTTTCTTCCATCAACCACCATATTTAATTATATATTTGTTTGTTCCCCAAGACACTGTCAACCCCAGCAGGAACTCTGTCTGATTTATCAACACACCACCCGGCACCTGGCCCTCGCCCAGCCCGTCCCACAGGACATCATCTGTGAGGCCAGGGAGCACCACGAGCATGCCTGCGCATGCGCGTGTTAGTCATCCTCCAATGGGCTTTTTGTGCACTAACTCAACTAAGCCTCATCACACCCTTTAGGCAGGTCCTATTATTACCCCAGTTTCTAGATGAGGAAACTGAGGCTTCCCCCAAGGCCAGAAATTTAGTAGGTTGAGGAGCTGGGACTCAGCTATGTCTCGAATGGGTAAGTGAATTGGTTGCGGGACGGCAGGGAGAAGAATGTCCTCTGCACCAAGCCTGGGCAGAGGTCCCTCTGCACTTACCTTTTCTCATTCCACCAAAGGGGTCCTTGTTGGGTTCATAGGGCATCCTTCCCATCACGTCGGGCATGCTCATGCCCTGCTGGTAGGGGGCGCTCGGAGTCATGGAGTTCCGTTTCGGGAATGATGAATCACTGGCGTCTGAGAATGGGTCGTGCACGCTGACTGTACCGCTTCTGAAGAGATGAGGAGAAGGAAAGCACCATGAAGTGGCAGGAGTGGCCACCAAACGCTTGCTCAGAAAAAAGCCTAACTTGAAAATTGATGTGAAAACCATCCAAAAAAAAAAAAAAAATGACACGTAGTAATCAATATTTAAAAACTCGCGACAGAACACCACTTCTCCACAAATCGGATGTCGTGGGGCTCACGGAGATGCTTTCGCATACCTTCCACCTTGCATCGGGGTCATCTGTCCGTGAGGGGTGGAGGCTGGGGTCGGGGGCTTCAGGTCACCGGGGACCTCTGCCATCGAGTTACTGCCAGTTGACTGGGGGGTCTGTGGACCTTGCAAGGATCCTGAGTTAGCTGGCAGGAGTAGTACCAAAAGAAAAGAAGGAAAAAACGAGAGGTTATCAAGTAAGCTCATCCTTCCCACTTATCAAAAAAAAAGGACAACACGACACCATCTTGTTAGAAACAGTGACAATATCCCTTACTGGTAACGACGTAGTAAAATTAGTTGCTCTTATATTGTTTATTGTGAAAATTAGTAACTTTTTTTTTTTTTTTAGTAATCTACTTGGCAACATACTTCATTTGTGAGCCATAAAACATATTTATACCTCTTGACTGGGCGATTGCTTTCCTGGGTATTTATCTCAAGAAAATAATCTAACATAAAAGAAGGCTTTAAGCAGAAAAATGTTTATTTCAGTGTTGTTTATAACGGAGATAATCTAAATGTCTGAGAGTAAGGAAAAATTTGGTATACCGATTTGATGGGCTATTGTGCTATTTTAGGCAAAAAATTAGAAAAATTAGTACCAGATCTTAGGCAATGAGAAATGTTTAAGTCGAAACGCAATGATACAAATTAGTAATGAGCCTTATGTCACTTCAATGCCTCCTCAATGTCTGGACGTATCTATGCTATGTCATTAATAAAGCCATTTTTAGAGCTATGGAATCAGATTTGTTATTACAAAACCGAAGTCATGCTCTTTGGAGTTCTTTAATGTCATTATCAGAGTCCTGAGATTTGGCTTTAACTATAATTACGCTATAATAACAGCTCAGAATTGAGCAGATCTTTTCTTTTCTTTTTTTTTTTTTTTAAAGATTTTATTTATTTATTTGACAGAGAGAGACACAGCGAGAGAGGGAACACAAGCAGGGTGAGTGGGAGAGGGAGAAGCAGGCTTCCCGCTGAGCAGGGAGCCCGATGCGGGGCTCGATCCCAGGATCCTGGGATCACGACCTGAGCCGAAGGCAGACGCTTAACGACTGAGCCACCCAGGCACCCCGAGCAGATCTTTTCAAAACTTAAACTCATCTCATTGGAAAACATAATATTTTAAGGGTTCCTGCTTTATCAGCATCCTTTGCATGTTAGGTGCCCAATAGACATTGCCTTCACTTGTTAATTAAACGAATACTTATTGAATAAATAACATACTTTCTATATGGCTTACTATATTGTTTTTTCTACTCCTGAATGCACCAGTGGCCCAAACTGACAAAAAAGACAAAAATTCCTGCTCTCATGCAGTTTACAATAAATGCTTTCAGAACCGTCACGAATGGCAGAATCACTGGCTGCCTGGAAGTGACAATACTGTATATGCTATTATCTGGAGTCCCTTTCCTAGGAGGTGTCCAAGACTCACTACAATTACCATCAGCCACATCTAACTGTCGAGGAAATGGGGTTCAACAAATCACCGCAGATTACAGAGCGCGCTGGGAGGGAGTCTGAGATGGAAATGAGTCTAGCACTTCCACTCAGAAAGCCTCAGCAGAACAGGAGGTCTCTGGTGAGATCAGGCCCCCGGGCCTGGCCTGCTTGGGAGTGAGTCCTGAGCATGGGCCACCAGGGCTGTATAAGGAGTCCCCTGAGTTCCCCAGGACCAAAGTGACTCAGGGCAGCTCTGGGAGGTGCAGGGAAGACTGACTTGAAAAGTAGAAATCTTTTTAATGTAGCTATGGCAAAAGAAAAGCTTAGTAATGCGTTGCTTATAAATCATATTTTGGTGAAACCCTGGAAATACATATTAAATAAGTAGACTGTAATAAAAGAAAAAAGTGGCGTCTTTTGTAACTGTGTAAGGATAATCCTACAGCTGTGTCTGCCCCAGAGTTGGCGGGAGAAATAACATGCTTCCCAAATCACAGACCACACTCCACACGGCAGACCGTACGGCTTCCCTGGAAACATGGTTCACAGGCTGTGATTTCAGAATGACCCTTATTTACAAGTATTCACATTTACAGCTAATAAAAAAAAAAAAAGAAAAGAAAAATTCTTCCCTCTGCCAGTGTTTTTTCCTTTCCTTTCAGGAAAAAAAAAAAATGAACCCAACCTCTTAAAGCTCCATTAATAGATGAGGCTGGCGCACGCTGTAGGACCTCCCTACCTTTTGCCAGAAGCTACAAATGTATACTCGAAAGTAAACAATGGAAAGGTTATTGAAGGTTAAGTACATTCACACACTTCAGACTGTACAGCCAGACTCCTAGCTGGGAAGATAATTTACACAGCACGAACCTGGTGCCCTAATTCTGGCTGGGGTTGCGGGAAGGAGGAAAGGGAGAAGGAAGGATAGCTGATATGTCCCAGTCTACTGTGACTAGAGGTCACCCAGAGGGCACCTTTGTTTATAACCTGAACCCCTTTCTCATTTATCTTCCACTGAGGATTCCCTAGTTGGCTCCATGACAGGTTTTGTGACATCACCTGTCAGCTAATAATAGAAATGCAGTCAGCCACCTGCCAGCAAAGATGGATGGGTTTTTGGTTACAGATTTACTAACTGAATGCGGAGCTCCCTGGCCCCCCACCCCCACCCCAGCCCCACCCCCCAACGCCCCCCAGCTTCCAGGCGGCCCAGGCCACTCGGGGAGGCGATTCCTGCAGCTGTTCATTAGAACCCCACAAAGTTATGCAGGCTTATTATAATGAGATCCCCATGGCACCTCCCAGAGGCAGCTGTACCCCCGGCCTTGCCCACGTTTCGTTCGGGAACTTTCTCTCATGGACTTGCTCGAGTCCCTGCAAGACCGTAGCCCGGAGCTCCGGCGAGGGGCACCACCCAGCCAGCGACCGGTGACGATCGTGGCGCCCCCAAGGGCTCAGGGGCTCTACTGCCAGAGGCTGGCGGAATGACGTTCAGCCCACGCCAGCCACGCCACATCAAAACCGGAGCGCGGACGTATGAGTCACAAGGCTGACATGGCCAAGGGATCCGGGATTTAGGCTGCCTCAGAGTGGCCATTTCAAAAGCCGTCCAGCACGTTTCCTAGGAGTCTTTTCGTTTAGTTTGCCTGGATGGGCTGCTAAGAAATACACCGTAATTGCCTTCTGATGGGGAAAACGGACTTCTAAGAACACAGAGTTTGGCTGAAAATTTGTTTTTAAAAATTTTGTAGTGTAGGAGACCCCAACAGGGCAAACGGTTTGGAATAATTTTTTTTTTTCCTCCTTGGACAATAAATATATTTCATTTTCCTTAATGCTAGTTCTGGAGAAGGCTGGTTTTGGTTACGGAGCTGTTGTTCCTCACTACCCCACTGACCAGTCTGCGTGTCCTTCTGTCCGGCTGAGCAGGGCGTCTTGAGCAGCGCGGAGAACAGAGAAGCAAGCCCACCAGCCCCGTGTGCTCGGCGTGAGGCCGCCTGGGCCGTGCCCTGACCGGGAGGCTCGCTACAGGACGCCCTCCCTTCCCTGCCTCCAGTTCCCCCAGACTTCGGACCGTGTGGACCACTGAGAAGAATGTATTGTCAGAAGTGCATCTGCAACCCAAGCTCTTTTGTGCAGTTAAAACGATAATGTTGCCATAAAAACGGTAGTTTAAAAAAGGGGAAAAAGGGAAGAGCTGACTGTTGAGAGAACAGGCCCTACACTTTCTGAAGGGTTTGTGCCTCAGCGGGATTGCTTGTACTGAAGCTGATGCTCGCTGGGAGAGCTATTCTCCATACAGAAGTGCAGCCCATTCAGTGACATGGGTTTTTCCTGGCAAATAAAATATACCTTTACATCTTTGCAGACCTCGCCACTTTGGTCCCTACACCCCACTGAGTTTTTATTTTGGAAAAATAGTTTCAGGGCTGTTCAGAGGCAGCTTGTTTTACTCTGTGAACTGAATGTAACGTTGTGAGACTTTTAAAATTAGATTTCCCAGTTTTTAAGGTATACCGTGACTGCAAAGGCTTCGGATGCTTAAGGGTGGGGTGAGGTAGGATTTCTAATTGTGTTTAGAACTGACAGGTCTAAATATATACCTCGGTGCATCCCCTACAAGTGCATCTCGGCCCTCCGAAGTATTTAGGTGAGACCTCTTGATTAGGGACCGCAGACACTGGCGTTGCCCTCCAGAAAGGAGCTGGAGGAAACAAGGAGAAAACAGCTCTCTTTGGCTCACAGATACCTCCTTCTATGCGCAGAAGGCGTCCCTGTGACAAGGCCGTTTCACATACAGGCAGAGGAAGACAGTAGGTCCAGGCATAATGCTCGAGCCGGAAGCCACTCACCGGCAATGAGATTCGGGGCCAGTTATTTGGATTTTATGTGTTAGTTTTCTCATGGCCTGCGCGATTTTGAGACAGTATGTGCATCACAGGGCTGATATAACGATTAAATGGTAGAGCACGTAGGAAGGTGCCTGGCACACTCTAAGTGTCTACGAAATGCCGGCCTTGGGTCGCAGAACAAGCCTGTGTGATGGGAAGTGGCAGGAATGGTCAGTCCCGTCTTGCATGTAGGACCGTGGCTAAGTGCTGACCATCACTCGGGATGGGAAGGGGCTGGGAAGGGGCTGGGAAGGGGCCAGGCGAGAAAACAGCTGGATTTAACTTGAGTGAGGTCACCACCCAGAACTGGGGATGATGCAGACTTCTTCCTCTCTAAGAATACAGTATTTACCAAAATATAATGATCCAGGAATCTGCAACGCTAACGGGTAGAGCATAGGTTAGTGGGAGAGCTGACAGCGTGGCAGGGTCTCCAACGGCTGAGTGGAGAGACCGGAGAGAAGGCAGGTCTCATTAGTTTGGTTTCGCTGAGAATGCAGGTGAACCGCATTATTCCCAGGTAGGGTTCCTAAGACTCCTGACCTGTAGGTCAGAGCTGACTGCTGGGTCTCAGAACCAGGGCTGCGTGGACCTTTCCCACGCCAGGTTCGCTGGATTCCCTATAAGCGAGGACTTGCTGGGCAGGGGACATTGAGAACTGCGTCCAGATTTCATTTTGCTGACCCACAGCTCAGAGGGTCCCCGACAGAAGCAGAAGTGGTAGGAGCTGGTGGCTACACTGCAGGGTGGCGTCTTCTGGGAGCACTAAAGTGTTTGCACAGGTTACTGGGGAGTTAGACGGAGTGTTTTGAAATACCTGCAGAAGGAATAGAGGCATAGAGCTCAGAATTCCAGTCTCTCTCGACCAAGGAAGGTAAAGCAGAAGAATGGTGCCTTTGCAATGTAGGCCCGGACTGTATCCTCTCTTCCCTTAAGCACTGCCAACGGGGGGTCCGATACAAAACACCCTTTGTCCTCAAAGATCCCGCGTTCTGTCTGCTTTCCTAGGCAGCGGCCTTCTCAGGACCCCCGAGGGGCTGCAGGGACTCGTGGTGTCCAGCCGCGGGTGGCCCCTGCCTTTCCCCGCCGACAACTGCAGTACCCGCACTTACCAGGAGAGGGCGGCTGGAGCTTGGGCTGCTTCTTGGTTTCGGCCGTGCTGAAGACTTCCGGCGGGGGCTCCTCCCCGCGCTCTATCTTGCACTCAAAGGCGAACAGGTACTGAATATACTGCTTTTTCAGGGAGCTCGCTGCGCTGCTTGAAGTGCCAACATTTAGGTTGGTTGCCAGCTCACGCCACTTCTTGTTTTTATTGACCTAGCAAAAAAAAAAAAAAAAAAAAAAAGGCAGGATCATTGGTTTGCAGCAAAGTGGCTTGTTTAAAGCCAGGAGACAAAAAAAGCACTTAATGTCTTGGTTTACTTTTTTTTTTATTTGCCTCTCTTAACTAATGCTCATTACTCCCACTCAGTAGTGCACAGACAGCATTTACAGTTATAAAACCATTACGGGACCTGCTGATAGCTACATAAAAAGCATTGCTCGTCGAGATTCTTCTGCCTGGTGCACCTTCTAATGCCTCACACTCTTCCAGGCCGCTGTGGCTCTGAGCCAGCCCTCTTCTCCGGGCAAACGTATGCTCCCGCTGCCCCCCATCCCACCTCTCATCTTAACAACAACGACAACAACAAAAGGCATCTGAAAACAAATTTAAAAAGCAATAACATAACTGTTTTGCAATGTAAGTGTTTGAGACTTGATATGGAAAACAGTGTTCCGTTCCAACAGCCACAGGCTCCCAGAAAGACGAGCCTGTAATTCTAGCCGCATTCCTCCTCTCAGGCGGCATTCCTAGGGTGTTGGGCAGAGGTGACACTGGGGGCAGCCCACACCAGCCATCAGCCCTGGTGGCTCTGCCAGGACACCAGCTGACCACGTGGCAGGCCCAGTGAGCTGGTGAAGGCGCAGGGCATGGGGGACTGCACGGGGGACGACACGGGGTTCCCACATACACTCAGGCTGCAGAGAAGGCAGCGCAAAGTGCGGAGGAAAAAAAAGGGAGAGAAAGCCTGAAATGCTACAAAAGGATGTGGGGCATTAACTTTTGATTCCCACTTGGGCCAGAGTTATCTAAGGATGAATGCCTGAAGGAAACATGCAGACCCGCAAATACTTGGGGACTATTTTGCCTTTAGGTATGTACGCCTTGTGCTAAGTAACACAGTAAGGGTTAAGGGAACAGTGGGTTTTTTTTTTAATGAAATGTTCCATTTTTGGATTCAAACTTTCTCACAAAACTCTTTATGTCCATTTACTTAGTACTAAATGGTGCATGATAAACAAAGCTCAGGTTGCTCGCGAAATGCCCAATTCCACTTTTGGCACTTAATGCCAGGCTGCAACGAACAAGCAGGCGTGCGGGTGGCTTTAGAAGGGCTGGGCAGGCTGTTGCCTGGACACCCTGAAAAGCCAGGCTTTGCACTGATCTCTAAGTGACTGCAAGTACCTGCCCTGACCGCATCTGAGGGCCACCAGCCAGATATCGAGATGGGGTATGAGCGACAGTGTGGCCAAGTGGCTCACTGCTGTGCATTACAGCTATGATCAAACCTCCCTTGTTAGCTAGGCCAGCAACGAGCCTTACTTGCAGACCCAACACGGTAACCCACACCGTTGACAGAGTCTAAGTAAGGTGTCCAGACACTCTCTATACTTGTTTGAGGGTGAGAGTGTCCCGAGGATTCTAAAATTCTATGCCAGGGGGTTAGGTGCAGAGGGGAAAGCCTGGGGGGGTCTAGGTGCAGGGGAGAGGTGTGCATCTTGAGCTCTCCCTCCACGGACCGACTCTCACTCACTTGGTCTGCACTGTATGACTTACCATCCGTTTCCGCAAAGCCTGGAATCAAGCCCTGTTTCAGTTGTACACCGCAGGTCTCCGGTGGGATGAGGCACCCCAGGGAAGGCTGAGAACAAAGGCCTCTCCTGCATACCCGCACAGCACTGAGACCAGGGCGGGCCCTCGGTGACACTTGTGGATGAGGCGACTCACTCTTGGACCCGTGGCACCTGGCCGGAGCGCAGGGGGCCACACTGTGCCCTAGACCCCCTGGGCCCAGAGCAGCTCCTCTCACTGATCTGGGTGGGAGCCCAGGTACTGGCAGGTTTTTAAAGCTCCCCAAGTCATTCTAATGAGAGCTGCCGGTGGATGGGAAGAGCGCACGTCTCAGAATGAGCAGGCCGGGCCCGCGCCTACCCTGTGTGCCCTGGGCCACATGATCGTACCTCATTCCGGGACAGCTTCCTCCTCTCTTGAGGGCGGATGCCTCCTGCATTTTAAGGGTATTCAGAAAGACAAAGCCAGAACAAAGGTAAAGCACAGTGCCCAGCACGCAGTGGGCACGTATCCGGGGACACCCTTTGCCCTGTTCCTCTTGCAGGACCCGTGCTTGGAACTAGACACCATGCTGCAAGCGGCGCCAGGACCCTGGAGAGGACAGTGTGGCCCCCTGGGCACTGACTCTGAGAGGGCAGGCGCTGCCGAGCCCTGAAGATGAGTGCCCTCTGAGACTTGGCGCCGCCCCTGCGGCATCAGTTGCTCCAGACAGAGGGCAAGAGTGAATTGGATTTAGAACGATTGAGACGATTAATTGGGTCATTCGCAGAACACTTCTGGAGTGTTTCCTATGGCATCTTGCAGAGCCCACAGAGTTCTACAGCGGTCAGGGAACCTAAAGAAAAATCTAGCCCAACCGCGTCACTTCACAGACGAGAATGGAGGTCCATATAAATGACCTGCCGAGGTCACCCTGCGACTTGGTGGCAGGACCAGGGTCCCAAGCCCTAGTGCTCTCCCCTGCAGCACCAGACACGGAGCCCACAGGCTTAGCTTTTTCTTTATGGGGGGTAAAAAAAAAAGTTTGAGTCTGCACATTCCAAGAAGCCCGCAGGGAGAGCTTACGTGCAGGGTCTCCGCGTGGACTCACTCAGGTACTCTCACCTGTGCCAAACCTCCAATCTCCTTGACGCAGACGTAGAGCCGGAACAGGTCCAAGGGCTTCTTGCCCACGGCGGGCAGACTCGAGACAGGCGAGCCCCTCTCTTCCATGAAGGTAAGGTATCTGTCGACCCACAGCTTTCTCTCTGGCTCATTCCCCAACTCATACACCTTTGTGATCTTTTCCCCAGTGGTGGTGGAGGAGCTGGACTTCTAGTGCCCAGAAGGAGCGTTTGGAGGTGGGGTAGGGGCAGGCAGAGGGAAAAGGGAAGAAGGTGAGAAGAAAGTAATGAGCTACCAAATACAAGAAGAGAAGAAATTTAAAAACTATTGCTATCACACAACAATTAGGAATGAAGGCTACTAGTTCAGGCACAAACTATACATTTTCTTAATTAAGACTTTACTTTGACTTTAAATAAAGGGCCCAAACTCCCTTTTACATACTTAAAGAACAAAAACAAAAAAAAGCAAAAACCTTTTTTTTACTTGATATAAGCGTTGAATCCCAGAAGGCATGATTCCAATGACACCTCACGTCATTTTTAACAATAAAAGGGTGCTCGCTCATAGAATAATCACAGTGAATTTAAAATTTCACATGTATGTAATATTATAGAGCCCCCAAAACTATATGGCCTCTTACTTCTTGTCAAAATAAGAATGGCTAATGTGTGTCCTCATTAAAATGCTACAGCATATGGAGGAAAGCAGGTATGGGACTTGCTGGAAAATGTAAGGTAGGTCCCAAATCCCAGGGACCGGTGGTGTGGGCTCTGTGCTCATTGGCAAGCTTTATAGACTAGTGGCCAGCTAAAGTTTTGGCATTTGCTCATGATGACTAGCTTTCCCTACTTAAGATTTCTTGAATTTCTCTACCAAGGCAAGGGGCCCCTAGAGAATTATTTAAACAGATTTCTTAGGCAACCATGCTTTAATCACAAACACATGTGCTATTTCATACTCCCTGAACATCTATGGATAAAAATATACATTTACTTTTACACACATGGGTTTAGGGCTCATGTGGTTTATATTGATGCTCTAATTCTTGTCTTTGTTTTTCTAATTATAGCTGATACTAAAATGTCAAAAGTTACTGTTTCTGCATAACCAAAGCCCACCTTCCGGGTTACGTGATCTGGAAAGGTAATACTTCTGGACCTAAACAGCTCAAATGTCTATCTTTCCTTTCTTTTATGTCTCTATATTTGTAACAGTGATTTGTGTACTTGTACTCTTTGCAACTCCAGGGTTATTGTGAAAAATTACTTCTAAATTCGCAATGAAGATTTCCTTAGACTAAGAATTGACTGCATTTCCTCATTTGTATTTACCAGTTATCATTTGCAATTGGATAGCCATTGTTTTAGATGGGAGTTTTTCTTAACTCTTTTCCATTACATTTAGCTTAACAATATTAAACACATAGCTGAAATTTTGGGGGTTAAATAACATGACTGCCATTGAAGTCTGATATTACTTTATTTAGCAAAGGATCCCCAATAAAAGTAGGACCTCAGAAAGGATGCCTGAGAATGAAACTAACAAAGCTGGTGAGTGGCAGTTTCTCCCCCACTTAATGTGTATTTCTCCTGAGCTACTCCTGCTGAAATTTTAAGCCTTCAGACTCAGAATTATTGAGGCATAAAATCTTTACATTAAATACAAAAAAAAAAGGGTGATACAAATTGATGTAAATAAAAAATTTAGGGTGGTAGGATAAAAAAAGTGTCATCTTTTAGAATTTACACTGATGCCAAGGTTAAACAGTAAGTCACTTAAACATTTTACTTTAGATTAGAGCATATTCATATATATATAGTGATATGTCCATATACATACTCAGAAAGTGGAACACACTGTATATCCAAATGATAAGTTCTTAAACTTTCTCTTCCATATTCTTGTACCCAAGGAATATCTGACTAGGAAAAGAAACTGTCCGACTGCATTTTATACCACATTCCAGAAGCTTTGTCATCACTAATGGGGTAGTTATTACGAAGAGGTTTCTAAATGCTAGTTTAAAAATATTTTTTTCCTTTTGGGGAGCAGTAAAAAATGGGTCTGATGTTTTTTGAAAAATTAGAAATAGAACAGGAGGAAAAAAGCATTATCACCTAAAATCAATAATAATAAAAAACCCCCCGCCAACCTCTCTCTTGCATTTCATTTCTGAAAAATTGAGAAGTAAAAGTTTGACATTCAATTCAGGGTAAGAGAAATAAAAGCAGTCATTTCGATTTAAAATTACTTTGAGTGTCTCTACCAAAATTCTGAATGGAAGATCCACCTGCCATTTCTGGCCTGGTCCTCTCCAAGGCCAAACTGGGGAAGGCTTCTGGGAGGATAGTTAATCGGGACCCGAGCAGAGAGACTACGCAGATGTTTGTTCCCATTTATGAAATGAGTGTATCTCATAACCTGAGATGGGCCTAAAATAACAGTATACTTAGTTTAGCTATATATATTTTCACTTTTCTTGCCATCCTTTGTTAAATGAACTTGAGTTTAATTAACTTCTGCACACCTCAATTTGTTCTCATAAAGTTAGAAAACCGTAATGAAAATAATGTTTTTTTTAATTGAATTGTCTTGTTTTGCATAGCATCGTTTTTAGATCTTCAAAAAAGACTTAAGGATTTTTATGGCACCATAATGTAGGAAAATGCATCTCTATGGAAAGAAAGTGGTCAGGCCTGAGGTGACGTGTTAGGTCCCAGAAGAGGCCTCCCAGGCACCCGAGCCTCCTTCATCTAAATCACTTGTCACCCACTTTGTCGTCCGTGGCCCTTGGTTACACAGCTTATAAAAAGTGTATGCTTTGCATGGGATTACTGGTCTGTCCTACGTCTTCCCGACTACATTTTAAGTTCCACGAGGCAGGGGCTGAGCTGATTCTGAATCACCGTGAGCACACTGGGGGTAGCTGCTATCGGATCTGTTCTGTGAACGGGTACTCAGACGGACAAAGAAGGTCTGAGAAGTCTGGCACCCTCCAAGGAAGAATGCGCAGCTGAATAAAATATCCTATAAACGGGATTTCAGTGATCAAGGTGCTAAGGAGACACTGACGCAATCTAACGAGACTGAAAACAGAAGGGATCATCGTGCCTATGGCTGGCCCTTGCCACCTCCACTCCCAGCCTCAAGGTCTGTTTCCTAGCCAGTTATCAAAGTTGGTATGTGGGTGTCTGAACAGAGAAGAAGGACGTCAAGGAAACAAAAGTGTTAGGAAATAAAGGGTACATACTTTATCGCTGATTGGGCTCAACACATACCTTCTTCGGTTCACAGACATTGGCTTTGCTGTAACCTTTGGGGAGGTGCCATCATACAGTCTACCCACCGACCTCAGGCCAACAAGCCACCCCACAGAAAGATGGGATGACCCTTCCAGGTCTCTGGGACCACCTCACACTGCTTCAGCATTGTAGAAACTGTATCCTAGTGCCCTGAAGTGTCATGGACCCAAGAAAAGGGAAGGGAGATCGCTAAAGACTGTAGCAGGACATTACAGCGCCACAAATGTTTTCCTTGCGTGTAGTTTAATTAAGTCTGTAAGTACAGTTTTCCTCAAATCTTTCAGGCAGATTTACATTTCAGCAGTCTTTACCATATGCCTGGTAATATGTGTATGTGCAAATGTTTATTTTTATTTTAGAACGTTCCATAACAAAACAATGTTGGTCCATAGCACACTGTCAAAGCATGGAACATCTTTATCATGTGGTCCATTTCGGGCCTGCTGTGAGACAGGTTTTAGCAGAGACACTGGGAAGAGCAATCTGAAGTACAAACTGAAGTTGTGTCTCAGAAAGGACAGTTAAATATTCCTAAACTGTGCATGTCAGCAGTGATTTGACAGCAGAGATGCTCTCGGGTCCTTCCTTCCCAACGCTTTTGGTACCCTTCCTAAATTAGCATCTCATCCAAGGCAGGGGCCACGTTCTGAATGCAGAGCTCCTCCTGTCCTTCTCTACCGCTGGAGCCAGAAGTTTGCTTGTAAATTCTTTTCCTTTTAAGATTTTACTTATTTATTTTAGAGAGAGAGCGCACAAGCACGAATGGGGGGAGAGGCAGAGGGAGAGGGACAAGCAGACTCTGAGCTGAGCGTGGAGCCCGGGGCGGGGCTCGATCCCACGACCCTGAGATCATGCCCTGAGCCGAAACCAAGGGTTGGACGCTTAAGCAACTGCGCCACCCAGGTGCCCCATAAATTCTTAAACATAAAATGGTTATGGTACAGGAAGAGATAATGTATGTTGAAATATTTAGAAAAAAGGAAAAAGTAATATACAATTTTAAGCACAATTGTTTTATAATCAGAAAATGAAGTCTACAATTCATTTTACTTTTTTCTTACACTTAAGTGGAAAGTGGGCTTTTTTTTTTTTTTGGATAGAAGTTTCTTTCCTACAGGACTCATTGTATGGAGATAACCTGATTAGTTAAGTTAAAATATCATAAATATCTCACTCAATCTTTATAAATCCAGAGTTGGCAATGTGGAATTTTTATTTTTTTATTTTTTAGTTAATTTATTTTTTTAAACATGTAATATCATCTATTAGTAGTCTTTGTTTTTCATAACTTACTATTCTTAATTATTACCTTAAGGTTTTAAAGATTATTATTTTCAACCTCTGAAATTTTTCCCTCTGAGCCAACATACAAATGTTTTCGAAAAGTTATAATTTGAGTTCCACCTGTTAACTTGACAGTAGGCCGATTCAAAAATGCTTTTCTTATGATTAAGACAAAACAAAACACAACACCGGGGTAGATTATGGGGAAAACCCCCATAATGCTGGCTGCCTTCTGAGACTCAAAGCCAATAACACAAGGACATCAAAATGCAGGCTTTGCACTCCCCCTTCCTGTTAGTTCTGCTTAACCCGCCCTAGAGCATTTTTCATTTCATCTTGGTTGTTGCAAAAGCGAAACATGTCTACAGAGAAGGTAACAGCGAATATCGCCCTTTCTTCCTCTGAAAAGGAAAATGCTGGTTATGCTCGAGCTCCACATGAATTTTACAAACATTTACTGGAACCACCAACCCTTCAAACCTTCAGCTCTATCTGTTTAAACCAGTGAATGGATAATTAATAGCAGCCTCCTTTTGGGGTTTTGACTAGATTGCCAGATTCTGCACATAGAGTCTTCTTCCCTCCAACTTGCTTTTCCTGAGCTGTACTCTTCAATACATCGTCTTACAAAAATTAGCGTGTTAATTAAGCCTTCTTGGCAAGTAATTGCATGTTAAGGTTTTTTTTTTTTTATTTTAAACAGATCTTTTGATTCCCTATATGAATGTAAAATAAAAGTTACTACAGTGCCATTCTTACTCTTTTTTTTTTTTTTTTTTTTTTTAATGGCACAGAATTAATTTCTTCAGTACGAAAATAAAGGCCAAGCTCTATGGACAGAAGAACATTAAGGCTAAAAAAAAAAAAAAAATTCCCTTACAGGCACATCACCATTTTTGTTTTTTACATATCATATGGAAATCAACACTTAATTTCAAGATGATCAGCAATCTTGTGCAGGAGGTAATTTTTCTATCTCGACTGATTCTAATGTAGGTACACATTATTAATCCAAAAGTATCATTCCAAATATTCACATGTGGTGACATTCCTACACCTTTTCTGTTAATTTCTGACAGGTGGATTGAAACAAAGCAGGGCTGATATTATGCTAACCCATGCCCAGAGTGTAATATCTATATTTTCAGGTAGGCAGTTTTGAAATAAGATGTTTCAGATACAACAGCCCATGAAAGATTTAGGCCAAAGGCCAAATTTGTCATTTACTCTGTGGCTGCTATTAGTTCCCATGTAAATGGAGAAGTAACTCGTTTTGAAGATCTTCTGTAAGTGCACAACGGATCAGACATTTAAACAAAGTCACTGCGTGAAGGAGTTTGGACCCAGTAACACAATCACATGCTTTGTACAGAGGTGCTTCTTTATAATAGCCGTTTTATTACCAGAAATCAACTTCTATGATTTACACAACGTTACTCATTTCGTTACTAGTATAATTATCAAGAAAACCCTTTCATGGATAAATTATGAAGAAAAAGTCTTATAAAACAAATAAATAAGCAAGCATTAAAGTAGAATTAATTAATTATCAAAAAACCCCAAAAACCGAAAAAAAAAAAAAAAAACACAAAAAAACCAGAGCCACTTACAGGGCTTGATGGAGTCTTTGGCCAGCCTGGGCTGCTAATGCTATCGCTTTCATCTCCATGAAATGAGGAGATGCTAGCAGAGCTGGGGGACATTGGGGAAGGGACTGGCAGGTTGCCGGGGGTTGGGGGCTGAGAAATACCCTGAGAGCTGTAGCTATCCTGTGGTAGAGGAATAAAAAAAAAAAAATGACAAAGGTAGGGCAAACTTTATTTAAAATAACAAAAAGCACATCCAGTTTAACAGACTAATTTTTATATATAATGGATATATATAAAGACATGGACAAACAAACACACGAAAACACACACATATAAAGGTATTAAAACAACATTCTTAATTAGTATAATTTGGTAAGTTTGCTGGATGCTGGATAAGGCTACTATGCCACCATGCTTACTTCAAGCTTACATGGAATGCTAAGCATGGGTTACCCCTTATGAAAGAAAGAAAGGAAAAAAAAAGCTGTTCACCTTATTTATCAAATAAGGCAGGAAAGCAAAATATTAAGTATGTTGTTGTTGCTGAGGCGGCCAAAACAGGAAGCTATAAACTGAAGGCAGAGAAAATGGCTGCAAGTATCAAAACCAGGCAAGACCCCTTCCTTGTCCCCACCCCCAAAGCATCTCTCTTCGGTGGGTCTTGTCCCTCCGCCCCTCACCCACCACCATGAGTTCAATGCCGTAAGAACTAGTAACTTTCAGATCCACACCATGGAGGGGGTGGGGAAAGAGAGGAGAACTACAAACGTGGTGCACGAGATGGACGCATGCAGAAGAGAAGAAACCAAATGGAAACAAAAGTGGAGGCTGACACCAGTGACTAGAACACCATGGCAGCTGCAGGAAGGCAGATCCCACACCGCGTGCAGAGGAGAAAGGAAGTACCTTCGACTTGCTCTCAGGCTGCGGAGTGCCTTCTTCTTTACCGTCGGCTTTGAGAGGTATGGGCAATTTGGATTCCCCGGGAGACATCATATCTGCAAGACCCATAGATGCTAATCGAAAACAGGAGAAAGAGTTTAGGATTATACATGTGATGCACTGGGCTGTGTTCCTGCTAACACAAGTTACTGAGTGACCCATGGGGCACTTGAATTTCCCTTGAAGGAAGAGAAGAAAAGAGAAATTGTAACTGAGGGCACACCAGTTTTCTGGAAATCTAAATAGCACGACATTCTGCCAGTCCTTTTTTAACTTAAACAAAACAAAACAAAACACAATCATTTACTCAACACCCAAACCACTGAAAGGCAACTCATATCAATATTATTTTTTCAAAATTACTATAGCTTCACTAGAGTAGGTGACAGGTGGAAGTTAAGTCCAATGTTTCAACTGCTCATCCGGAGTGAAAGGAAATACTGGGTGTGTGTATTTTTTACGTGGTGACTGGAGGATTTCATGCCTTCTTAATTTCCCAAATTTATAGAATCTACAGTTTGCAAAATCACTTGACATTTTATATTGCTTCATTTGAAAGTCTTATCTATCGCATGTGGCCTAGTCAGCAGTAATGGAAAACAGTCGGAACGAATGACTTCAAACACAATAATCAGAAGTAATTTTTGAAGGACAGGATTTCTAATTATTTTGCAATGCGGCTGGTTTCCTTTCAGTCTGGGGCTCTGTGCACATTTATCAATCCCCAGCAGCGGCTCAAATGCCCAGGTCAGATACCCACACCCGCTCAAGAGTCAACTCAACGCTCCGATTCCCAGAAAAACTCATTTTCTATCTCAAGGCTCAGAAATTCAATCAAGTTCACTTAGGATTTAGAAGGAAAGGTTCACCAAAGAACAACTGATTTATACCCATTTATTATGACTATGAATAGATATTTTTGGGTTGAAAAGGAGGGCTTGGATTTCTTTTTAAAGGAAGAACAAGGCTACAGTAGGGAATCAGTGTAGATATCCAGGGAATAACAGCTGAATTTCTACAGAACCCCACTGTGAAAACCATCTGCACAACACTGGGCTGGGAGTGGGACACCAAACAGATGTGTGAGGAGGGAGGGAAGCAGAAGAGAGCAGAGAACGGAGAGAATTAAGAGCCTTGTCAATGAGCGAAAGCCAGGAAACATTCCTATCTCAACATAAAATAAACCTGAGGTTTTATGCACAGGACCCGTTCTGCATTCTGCAAACAAAAGTGCTGGCTCAACCGAGGCGGTGCGCATGTTGCATAATGTGCCAAAAAAAAAAAAAAGCAGCCGCTTTAAAAAAGGCTCCACAGATTGCCCACTACAAAATGATTATTGCACATATTCATGTATTACTATGTTTTAGAAAATAATTAGTTTTAATTACAGCAGTGAGAGAGTGAGCAGGGCTCTGGCGAATTAGCTGGCACGCTTGGTGGTGCTAATTTGCTAATATCGTTAGCATCACGGCAGGTTGAGACCAGAGGTCCTGCCAAAAACGCCGACCCCGCCACGTGCCCAGGAGTCCGGCGGCACGCTCGCTGACACCCGGGGAAGCGCCGGTCTGCACGTGCTCACTGGCGAGCGGTTCCGAGCCCGTCTGCAGCCAGCCAGCCCTTGAAGTCATCACCACGCACACAAATCATAATTGGGATGTTTTTTTCCCTTTCTTTCTTTTTTTTTCCCCCCCAAATTACTTTCAATACTTAGACTTTAAGAACTGGAACAAAAAGCTTTTTCAAGTGATGCAGCTGCAGAGAAAAATCTATTGGGATCAGCTAAAAATGCTGTTATTTTGGTGAATGTGTGAAACCCCAGGAAAGCAGCTGAGAGAGACCGCCCCAGGACCGCCCCGCTCAGAGCGCTGGGCTGCTTTCGTGCAGTCTTCTCTCCCAGGATCAGTAAATCCGTACATTGAGAAACACCCTTTTTAGAAGAACAGAAGGGGGAAACAGAGCAGGACGAGCGGGGGAGGAGGAGCTTCTTTATGAAAGTCCCCACGTCCTTGCTAGTTACTCAGAGCTGTCACCGAGGAACGACGGCCACACAACCCTGAGAACGTGGCAAAGTCACGGACATGTGGCTTCTGCGAAGGCCTGCTTCTTCAAAGGTTATAATCAATAGTTCTGTTAGCATTTGGAACAAATTATGCCTGAATATTACTGTTGAGAGACAGAAAATACTAATATTCGTCTTCATACATTCACTGTGTTAACATACCCCAAAACAGTTTTTAAGCATAAAGAAGTAGGCTAAGATGTATTATTATAATGAATGATAATAATTTATACTGATTTAAAAATCAGACTCACATGAATTTACGCGTATCTGTTGGTTTGAGATTCCCCAAATTTCTTCACTCTCTATTATATATTTTTAAATGGGCGTTTAGGGTATGCAGATATAAAAATGGTCAAAAGTGGCACTGCTTTATGATTTTTGAGAGATAAATAAGGATAGGATTGAGAGTAATGGTTTTATTTAGTACTCCTGCCTGACACTGCAAATTTTATTTTACTAAATGGATCACAAGGTCTTTCCTTACTGTGGCTTTTACTATTCCTTTTGTTGAAATGCTTATTTTTGACTTCTTACCAGAATTCTCAATGAATCACTGCAAAGAGCTATAGGCCTCCCTGGACAATGACAGTCCAGGAGCACTATTTTTTTTTCTCCTTTCCCAGAAGAGAAAGACCACCACTGTGGTAAGGATGTGTTAAATCAAGGCCCTGTTCTTTCTCCTACTGACATCAGCAATCCAGTATCTAAAGTTCAGACATAAAAAGGGGCAGTAAAGAACTCGGGCCTGCAGAAAGTGCTGTGTGAGTACTGTAAATACATTTCAGGCGCTAGCCTCTGGCTTTACCCCTGAAATTTAAGAGTTAGAATGATTTCCTAAAGTAAGTGTGGGTCAAAGTCCTAAGGCAGCTACTCCACCCCAGATTTAATATCTTCAAAAGGAACATAAGAGCATATGGTGTGAGCAAAACTGAACTCAAACATTCACTCTTACTCGCTCAGCTTTCTTTACTTAGTCTCCCTATAAGGCGACAAAGTCACCCCCAGACGATGGAGAAATGGGACCAGAAACACACATACGGTTTGTTCTTTTCACGGTAAACAATACAGCATACGGCCAAAATTTTTTATTCCTTGTTTCTGAAAACACAGGAGGGCCTATCTATGTGCATACATCTGTAGATAGTCATGACTCTTTTTATATGTGGCACATACATCAAGAGCACCGTGAACATTAACACGTATGAAGGGTATGAGAGAAGGAAGCTCAGAAGAAACATTTCTCTCTCTTGGACCGGATCAGCAAGGCCTTGAAAGAACCTTCTGATACCTCTCTGTGCTGACATACCTCCACAGGGGCAGGGCAAGGGAGATGCACAACACCGTAATTTCCATCCACGCCCTCTCTCTCCGTTATAGGCACATGCAACCTGAGCAAACCCAGTATGCTCGCTATGCTCTCCAGAAAGCCCCAGCCCCAGACCAAGTCCACAGCTACCAACCGACTTGGCAAAATCCCAGTATACATTCTTCCCCCTTGAAGAGATATGGTTTTCATCATTTATTACACCTTTTATGTCTTTGGGGGAGGAGGGAGGACAGCAATTCACCTAAGATCATTAGCTCCAAGCAAGCAACCAAACAAAATACCTAACGATCTTATAAACTGCTTAGACAACCAACCACTAGCAATGGTGCTAAACACCCAAAACTTCTGGGGCGCCTGGGTGGCTCAGTCGTTAAGCGTCTGCCTTCGGCTCAGGTCATGATCCCAGCGTCCTGGGATCGAGCCCCGCATCAGGCTCTCTGCTCGGCGGGAAGCCTGCTTCTCCCTCTCCCACTCCCCCTGCTTGTGTTCCTTCCCCCTTTCGCTGTGTTTCTCTCTGTCAAATAAATAAAATCTTTAAAAAAAAAAGACCCAAAACTTCCTTAGGGAAGGATCCTAAAGCCTCAAGACAGAAAACACCTATCCATCTGGTAGATTTATATGCTAGCCTTTTTTTTTTTTTTAATGGTGCTAGATCTTTTTTTTTTTCTTCAAGATCCTCTTTTTTTATTTTATTATGTTATGTTAATCACCATACATTGTATTATTAGTTTTTGATGTAGTGTTCCATGATTCACTGTTTGCGTATAACACCCAGTGCTCCATTCAATACGTGCCCTCTTTTGTAAACTTTTTTTAAAATTCAAGACAGCAAATTATCTGGTAAATAGCTAATGCCACACAAAGCAGGCAGGGGTTCTGCCAGGAGACTGCTGAGCAAAATATCTCTAAATCGGTGGTTCTTAAGCTTAAGCATGCACTTATGAAAACTACCTGAGGAGTCTGTTAGGAACATCCTCAGAAATTCTGACTGGGGCCCAGAAATCTGTAGTTTTAACAAGCATTCCAGGTGACACGTGGTTCTCGATTTTTGAGAACACCGAAGGAAGCCGGCGATCCTGTGGTAGTGAGCTTGCCTTTTTCCCTCTGTAAGGGCTAATGGAGCTAGTACGCCCCATCCTGGTAGGACATCAATAGGACACTGCCTTTGGGATGGCGCTAGGTTGGCAGAAAGATCTGGAATCTGACAGGGCTCTTGTATAAGAGGAAGGCCTGACGACAGCAGTACGTGGCTGCTCATTTACTATCTGTAGGTTATCCGGATGGAAATGCCCTACATTTTGCAGAGTGGCTTCCCGTGAGGCAAACTTAGAACCACAGATGGTAGATATATCTTCTGGAATTTAGATGTCTTCTTTAAGATGATGGTTTATATAAAGACAAGTATATGACTAATGAATGTTATAAAAGGAAACACAAAGAAGTATAACATAGCTAATAACACGAGTATTATAAAAGGGGGTATTTAACAAGGCTATAAATGACTTATTATTTTGCCCATCGCGTTATGTAATGCTAATCTTTTAATGCAAATAATTTTTTTGAAAAAAGCTCCTTCAGAGGGAAAAAAAATCCCCCCCCACTGCTTAGCACCCCACTTCCCCTGCATTTTAAAATGAAGACATAGTTGTCACATTCATACTCACACTGACTCCATTTGAATAATTACTTGCTCACTGGAGCCTGTAACAGTTTGTCACTACACAGGAAGACGCTTTTTGGCCCTGTACCCCGTCTATATCACAACTGTCTGAACTCCGCAAAGAGGATGCTGAAAGGCCAGCTGCATAAGCTGCTAAAGGAGGTTCAGCAAATCCCACCCCCAGCCCTGGACATCATGGGTATTATCTTCACTTTCTCCAAAAGTGCCCTCACACAGAGAAGATGCTTTGCCATTATCACTGGTAACTGATCTGCATGGGCCCAAACCAAGTAGACTGATGTGATGACGATCAAAGCCATTTCTGGCCCAACTCTAGAAAAATTCAAGAGTACACCTTCAGACCAAAACTCGTCAGGAGCCACTCTATAACTTTATGGGTTCCTCTGTCATTCCCGTTTCCCTCGGAGACTGTAGCACAGGGATAGCAGCTTGATGTGTGCCTATCAATAGATACACAGTACATGCTAAATCATCAATATTCTTGGATGTGCTAGCTAGATGACTACTTTCCATCAGGTAGCATTTGACTTATAGAGCTGGAATAAAATCACCTAAATGTGCAGAGCAAAATTTGATAAATGTTTAAATTATCAAAAATTCAGTGTTTCAAAATACACAATGCAATAAAAAAAAAATCCTACTAGCCCATACAAAAGACTGTGAGGATAAACAGCCTTTCATTGAACAGGTTTCCTCTGTATGAAATAACGAAGAGCTGAATTATCTGAATAATAATAATAATAAAAAGAAACCCTCTCTGCGAATCTCCATTAAATTGGTTATTCCTTAGGAACACATAAATCTTCTTAGGCAGGGCATGTGGTGCCATCTCTTTGTGGTGGGTTATTTTTGTGGTTCTGGGGTCCAAAGGAAAAAGGGAAAAATGAATATTGCTAATAGTAGGTGAATATTTATTGTGTAGTTTCAATGCTCTGAAGTAATTTTATTTCAGCAAGCCAGACAAAACACATAATGTCATAACCCAAATACCCTATTACCTGGAATAGTGCTGAGAAGGGGAGGGGAAGTTTCTGGGTAACAGACTGGTTAAGAGCTTTCCCCTTTCATCTCAAGTTTAAAAACACCCACGTCGCTGGGATTAATGACCAATATCAGGAAGGGCTATTCTATTTATTTGAAAACCTTCCATTTTGCCACTCTTTCTTCCTCTTCCACATATTTTTAAAGAGACGCAATCAGGGAATGGCACTGTTAAATTAGACCCTGGAAACCAGCAACTCAGAAGCTCAGAGAGGATGCAAGCCCAGCCTCTACCAACAGCCCCTGGGGTGGCCTTTCAAAGACGGACAGGTCAGAGGGGTGGCGAAAGGCAGAGGAGATGAGAAAAGGTACTAGGAGAGCGTCAAGCCTCTAACTCCATGGTGTTTCCCTAACACATGGTTAAACATCGCAGGACACACACAACTGCCACACATGCTCTGCATTCACCAAAGGAGAGCATCCTACCCGAGACAGTGCCCCCCCAACAGGGGCTGGAAGTTCAGGTCAGTTGCGACCCACAGCCTTTTCTCATCTAAAGAGCAGCGCCCCTCAACTGCTGGGTAGTGCGGGGCTTGAGGAGATGGCTCAGGGTCTAAGGAATCTGAAAACTCTCTGCACAGGTGTCGACATTTTGGTGTTTCCACAAACTGATACTCTTACTGCACCGATCAGATGGGATTTGGTAGGAATACAGTTGTTGACGTCACTAAGTGGGTTGGAAAAGTTACACACGAGGGAAAATCTAAAATAGTTCATTAAAAAAATAATATAGAATTTCTCACTACAGACAATCTGCAGACAGCACTTCTGAACAACTACTTCCAGGTATATATTTCAAGGTGAAAAAGTACTTCAATCACCTCCCCTGAAACATGAAGTGTTCATCTCCACCACTACTGAATGGAGCATCGATTTTGTCGGGGGATCTTCCAATACTTCGAATGGTGCCGAAAGAGAAAAAGAGCTTAGCGTATACATCTAGCAAGCAGTCCCCAGAGTCCCGTGGAATGTGCCCACACGTTACAAAAACACAGAGGGCATTCAAATCATTTACACAAAATATAATGTGAGCCTCACGTCTTGAAACAGTTACATAGATTGAACAGGTTTCCAGGCAGCAGAAAAGTGGAGTGTGTCCCCTTTTCACCCAATGATCCCAGTGCTTGGGTTGCTCACCGGTGCAGGCCTAAGGGGGGCAGAGGGGGAGGGGAGGGCAGCTCTCAGAACGCGGAGCTGCCGTGGTTACCTGCTGAGCTGTTCACCATATTGGGCGTCATGCTGTAGGGGGGTGCCTGGGTGTTCATCAGCCCAGAGCTGTTGTTCACGGGCTGGCTGTAGGGAGAGCTGGAAGCCATAAGTCCACTCTGATTCATGCCCGGAAAAGTGCCTTGCCTGTAGGAAGAGAAAGCACATGCATACATATACTGGCCATGGACACGGCGGCACGTACGGGCGGCACGTTACCCGGGGAGCCATTTCTCATGATGCATCTATGCAAGGGGCGGGGGCTCCTATTTTTCATGTTCGCTTAAAATAACTTATTTCCCGGAAAGAGAGGCTGAACTATTGCTAAGTAATTACTTAATCCACTGTGTAAAAATTCCAAATAATATAAATTCCACAAATAAATTATACATTTTGAATCATGTCAAGTGTTCCAGGTTATGATTTATACAGAGGAATATAAGCAAGAAAGGGGGAACTTGAAATAAGAACAGGAATTACAAAAGCAAGCAAAATTAATTTCTAATGTTTAAAAAGATCTGACTCTGTGAGCATTACTTAGTGTCCTCGTATCAAAAACCAGAAGTCAAGGAATGAAAATCAAATCGGCAGTGTGAGAATGTTATTTAAAATTTTTTTCTTTAATCTAAATGTTCTGATAGAATGAATATGGGAGAAAGCATTTCTAAAGCCCTTCAACCCTGTTATTTGGCATTCTGAAATTAGGTACTATTGCGAACACACCAATATCCCCATATTAACTTTACACAGTAAACACCAGACTTCTACTTCTTTTTGTAGGCTTTCCTGGGACAGGAAGGAAGGGAGCTGAGACTGGCTGACAGTATCCCTAAAAGGCCCTGGGGTCATCCGTCCCCGACTGTGATGCAGACCTATGAACTTAAATTTTCAGTGACTTAGTTTTGCTAGTTTTGTATGTGTGCTCTGTGAAAGACAAACTTCTCACTGTTGCAAGGGGAGGAGGGTATTTCTTAATCTGAAAGAGACATGTGTGGCACAAAGGCATTTCTCTAACAGCTGGAGATGAGACCGGGGAGGAGGAGGTTGAAACTGAGCAGTGCTTTCATTCTCGTGGGAGAATTACCAGGTAGAGCGAAAGATGAGGGCAATGTGGCAAAATCTGGGAGAGCCTCCACTCTTGTACTCAAGTGGCTCTTATGTAAATAGTATACCTTGAGAAAACTTTCCAAACTTTGGCTACTAGTGTTCCCTCTTAGGAGTAAAACTAATAGGAAGAGAAAAAATCCACACTTGGCTTATCTGTTCCAAATGAATTATGATTACAAGCCATGCCCTCCGCCTCTATTAAGCAGTCATCTGATGACTTTTTATGCATAACGGTAAACTATTTTTAAAGAGGTTCTTTAAAAGATTAACATAAGTCATTTTAAGAAAAAACCCATCAACTTTTTTCAAAGAAATGGAACAAATAATCCTAAAATTTGTATGGAACCAGAAAAGACCCCGAATAGCCAGAGGAATGTTGAAAAAGAAAAGCAAAGCTGGCGGCATCACAATTCCGGACTTCCAGCTCTATTACAAAGCTGTCATCATCAAGACAGTATGGTACTGACACAAAAACAGACACACAGATCAATGGAACAGAATAGAGAGCCCAGAAATGGACCCTCAACTCTATGGTCAACTAATCTTCGACAAAGCAGGAAAGAATGTCCAATGGAAAAAAGAAAGTCTCTTCAACAAAGGGTGTTGGGAAAATTGGACAGCCACATGCAAAAGAATGAAACTGGACCATTTCCTTACACCACACACAAAAATAGACTCCAAATGGTTGAAAGACCTAAATGTGAGACAGGAATCCATCAGAATCCTAGAGGAGAACATAGGCAGCAACCTCTCTGACCTCAGCCGCAGTGACTTCTTCCTAGAAACATCACCAAAGGCAAGGGAACAAGGGCAAAAATGAACTATTGGGACTTCATCAAGATAAAAAGCTTTTGCACAGCAAAGGAAACAGTCAACAAAACCAAAAGACAACCGACAGAATGGGAGAAGATATTTGCAAATGACATATCAGATAAAGGGCTAGTATCCAAAATCTGTAAAGAACTTACCAAACCCAACACCCAAAGAACAAATGATCCAATCAAGAAGTGGGCAGAAGACATGAACAGACATTTTTCCAAAGAAGACATCCAAATGGCCAACAGACACATGAAAAAGTGCTCAACATCGCTCGGCATCAGGGAAATCCAAATCAAAACCTCAATGAGATACCACCTCACACCAGTCAGAATGGCTAAAATTAACAAGTCAGGAAACAATAGATGTTGGCAGGGATGCGGAGAAAGGGGAACCCTCCTACACTGTTGGTGGGAATGCAAGCTGGTGCAACCACTCTGGAAAACAGTATGGAGGTTCCTCAAAAAGTTGAAAATAGAGCTACCCTACGATCCAGCAATTGCACTACTGGGTATTACAAATGTAGGGATCCGAAGGGGTACATGCACCCCGATGTTTATAGCAGCAATGTCCACAATAGCCAAACTGTGGAAAGAGCCAAGATGTCCAACAACAGATGAATGGATAAAGAAGATGTGGTATATATATACAATGGAATATTATGCAGCCATCAAAAGGAATGAAACCTTGCCATTTGCAACGACGTGGATGGAACTGGAGGGTGTTATGCTGAGTGAAATAAGTCCATCAGAGAAAGACATGTATCATATGATCTCACCGATATGAGGAATTCTTTTTTTAATAAAGATTTTTATTTATTTATTGAGAGAGAGAGTGATAGAGAGAGAGTATGAGAAGGGGAGAGTCAGAGGGAGAAGCAGACTCCCTGCTGAGCAGGGAGCCCGACGTGGGACTCGATCCCGGGACTCCAGGATCATGACCTGAGCCGAAGGCAGTCGCCCAAACAACTGAGCCACCCAGGTGCCCGATATGAGGAATTCTTAATCTCAGGAAACAAACTGAGGGTTGCTTAAGTGGTGGGGGGTGGGAGGGGTGGGGTGGCTGCGTGATAGACATTGGGCAGGGTATGTGCTATGGTGAACGCTGTGAATTGTCTAAGACTGATGAATCACAGACCTGTACCTCTGAAACAAGTAATACATTATATGTTAAAAAAAAAAAGAAGATAGTAGGAAGGGAAAAATTAAGGGGGTGGGAATCGGAGGGGGAGATGAACCATGAGAGACTATGGACTCTGAGAATCAAACTGAGTGTTCTACAGAGGAGGAGTGTGGGGGGATGGGTTAGCCTGGTGATAGGTATTAAAGAGGGCAAGTATTGCATGGAGCACTGGGTGTTATATGAAAACAATGAATCATGGAACACTACATCAAAAACTAATGATGTAATGTATGGTGATTAACATAACATAATAAAATTAAATAAAAAAAAAAGAAAAACCCAATATGCTATTCTTTTTGTGTAGCATTTTCAATGGATTCGACTTCCTAGCTGGTGGAAAAAGTTCAAACATGGTCCACTTGAAAATTCAAAGTATCAAGGGTTTGAGTGGTTTTTTGTTTTTATTTTTCCTTTTAAATATTACATCAACCATTCAGAGAAATTCTGTCCAGACGAACATTCAGTGATGGCTTGGAAAGAACATTCTAGGAGGCTGAAAGACTAATGGTGTGAGTGTGGCTCTGGGAGAAAGGAATGTTACTTCAGCCTTGAATTCTGAGCTCACGGACGTGCCACTTTGAATAACTACAGACTGCTGAACCAGTATTATAATACCCACTGCAGTTCATTAAGAATGTATCTGAGATCGTCCGATGCCTTCTGATTAACCCCGAGGTCGTCAAATACTTCTAAATACATTGCCCCACAGCTCGAAACGTAGTTCCATATGGTGAGGGTTTTAACATCAGCATGGAGGTGATTGGTATTAACTCAAGTATCTTAGGTTCCCTTCTGACGTGTTCTCATTCAAACAAAGACTATTTCACATTTATGTGCATGTTTCAAAAGAAAACAAGAAAGAGCGGCACCTGTTAACCTGTTGGGCTGCTCTCTCAATTCCTCAGCAGACAGACAACCGAAGAGCATCCTTACTTATGAACAGGTTGGGTTTTCTAAAGACAGCCTTCAAGTCTCAACCAGTGGCGACCCGTCCTTCAAGATCCACGTGCAGGGGCCACCCCCTCTGCGAAGGCCGTCCTCACTCCCCCATCTGGAAGCTCTGCCTGCCCCAGGCTCCGCCTATCAGAGCCCTCTGCACTTTCTTTCGTGTATTCTACAAAATTTATATGCACATCTTGGCTCTTACAGGTGTGATACCTCCCGCGAGGAGCAACTACTGAGCACGTTCAGCTACTAGAGTAGTACTTGTTAAATGAACTGACAGACATTTTTACCATTGTAAACAGGCCTCAGGAAAGACGGCCACCTCTTCAAGCTTCCACCAAATTCAGTTTCACACGTGCTGTGACTACCGGGTGGATGAAACAAATGGTTCCTTGAGCATGCTGGTTTATAACTCAGGTGGCAAAGAGAATTGGAATATAAAACCCACCAGACAGGCTCCTTGTAACCCTAATCTATGATTTCTCCCCCAAGTCTGCGATGCCCATCTGCAATCACCGTAAGATGAGGATGGTACGCATTAGAGGTTAAAAAAATACCCTTAAGATAACAAGAAATTAAAGATGTCGAGATGTGTGTGATGGATGTCACTTGCTGGCTACAGCGGTCCCTGATTAAACCATGCCTATAGTTTTACAGGTCTGGCTAAAATGCCAGGGGTCTTGACTCTGACACTAGTCATACTTTCCACTCTCACTGGGATCTGGGAGCAAATCTCCTTGGGTCTCTGGGCCGTTTTTGCATGTGAACATGGAGGGACTGATAACAATAGCAACTTTCATGATTTCTGAGGTCCTTATAAATGTGCCTGGCACAATTTCTAGGCATTTGACGCATTTAATTTTTTAAATTTCTGGAGGAAGGTAGGTGGAATTATGCTCACAAACAGAGAAAGAAAATAAGGATCAGAGAGACTGAAGAAGTTGCTTGAAGACACACAGCTGGTAAGTGGCAGAAACAGAATGCCTCAGGAGTCCAGTGTCCTGTATTTCTTTCCCCATGGGACCCTTAATACTACTAGCACTTGACGGGACAAGTATAATGGCATAAGGAGTCCACTGTATACCTTCCTCTCTGTCTACTGTATTCACCTGTAGTTGTAGAAAGCTGACAGATACAAATGGCGCTTTTCTCTGGGCTTCCTGAACACCTGCTTCTAGGAAAGTTTATCCAGGGTGCTGTGGGCCTCTCGGGTATCCAAGGAGGGAAGTAGCTGAGAAAGATGGGAGTCTTCCCAGGCATGCAGGGCATGTGTGGCCACGAGCACAGCACTTGGCCATCTGCCCCAATGGGGGAGAGAGCCAATCTTCCATCACCGCAAAAGAAACCCTATTCATTATTGCTTTGGAAACTACTTCCAGGACTGTTGGTAATTTCGAACAAGCAAGATGGGCTTAATACTAAAAAAGGAGGCTTTCAATGCACTCTATTGAATGTTTGGGAATTGAGACAATTTTGTTTTGTGGAAGGAAACCACCTCTCTGACTAAGCCAAGCACTCCAGCTTACCACGGCGTGGCTAACAGGAGAGGGTTTCTGGGGATCACGACAAAAAGCTTCTTTGGTTGGGCTAACTACCGTGACTTGGACCACAGACACCTCAACAGAAGTTGGGCCCTTTCCAGAGGCAGCACTCACCGACTGCTAAATCCCTTTCTGACCACAGCAACATTCGGAATGCTCCAAATGGAATGAGGACAGTGAAGGAATCAATCAATCACTCATTCTCTTTTTCAAAAAGAAACAAGGGCGACACAACACAACCAGGTAAAAACGCAAATGGACACGAGGGAAACACTGTCCACGCAAAACCCTAAGATGTAAGTTGTACCTGGAGGAGCAGAGTGCCCTTCCTTGACCTTGGGGTGAACTCCTGGGCTATCAATTACGGGTCTACGGGCTCAGATCGTTTTCATTACAATTTACTGCCGCCCTGATGCCAGATTCCTAACCTGCAATGGTTGTGGCGAGCAATGCCCAACAATGTCTCAGGGGGGACTTGATAAACATTTAGAAGTAACGTTTTGTCGCTGCTTTGCATAGCTTCTGGGCTGTACCACGTGGGAGGCGTGGGGACAAACCACAGCGTGCGGGCCAAATGGCGCTGTGCTCACCTGGGCCTTCTGCAGCACAGCACTGGCCCCTTATCTTTCCAAAGTCAAAGCATGATGTCAGGGGTTGTTATGTGAACATGTGGACCTGCAGAATAACTAAAGGAACTTTACTGAAATTGGTCTTTGGTTGGGACTAGATATACGTGTTTGAGATCTGTCACTCGATGACAAAAACCAGCTTATTAGAATGAGAATAATTCAAAAGTGGAGCCTGTAGATGTATTTCCCTAAAGCACTCCTCATTCCTGCTTCTCAATCTACACACACACACACAAGTAATTTTTTTTTTTTTAATAGAGTTTCCTTTTATTCACTTTGGAGATTTCTCAAACATTACACATTTATCTGCCAACAAAGAGCTGGCTTTGGGGGGAAAAAACCCAGAAGCAAACACCAATTTTCAAGTGACCATTTTCAATGGTTCACGGTGAAAGCAGAAAGGGGAATAGTGTTTCCAACTACAGCTTGAACTCAGTGGTTAAACTCACCAGCATGAAATGCTCTAAAGAGTAACCGCACATTTCTAAATATCTTGTTTTAAAGTCAACCACAATAAAATTTATAATAAGATCTGTATATGATTTTGGTGCTTTACAAGACTATTTAGGCCATATTGTTTTAGCAATCACCACTATTTTTTCTCAACAGTGACAGACGGGGAAGTGTGAAATGTGTAACTTGAATGTGAGTGGATTTCTGAGGCAGCTCTTTCGAGAAGGGTCAGGACAGACAGAAGAAAGGCTTTGGAACCAGACGCCTCAGGAGTGGAACCATGTCATACAAAGTCCCGGGGGGCAAGCCACATGGACAGGAGCTGCACGCAAGAGTTCTAGCAAATCCACTGAAAATATCATTCTTGAGTTACGTTCACCAGGAACATAAAGCAAGGCGTGCTTCACTGGAAAACTGCATGACTGCCAAGCATACAGATCTTTCTCTCCATCGATTCTCTCTGTAGATGGAGTTCCGTAGTCAGCAAAGATTGCTTACTGACAAAATTAATTAGGCTATCACTAAAATTTGGGGCACTTTTCCGCTTAAACCCAACAGTCATCAGAACCAGGAACCTGAATCTTTGCAAAGCCCAATTCCAGCAGAATTTATTTTTAGAGAGCTCCGACTGTATGCATAACGTTACACAGGATGCCCTATTTTCAATGTGTTTGAAACAGAAACTGTTTTCACATATATGTCCAGCATCACTGACAGAACCCTCTCAACCTGACTTACACAGCATCTCCCCCAGAGCAGTACCGAGAAGGACAAATTCAGTCAAAATTATTTTAAATCTAGTATCTGAAGAGGGAAAAACACTACCTGCTGTGTCCCCAAAACAACATAATCAAAACAGAAAAGCAAGCCGTCCAAGCCCCAGCCCATTTGTGGTGGGGCTACCCCATCAGCATGCCCGTGACAACACATGCGTTAGCATTCTGGGGGCAAAATAATGCTATCTTTTCAACAAGCCAGTTGCTCTGGCTAGGACTCAATCCTGGGAAGGTAAAGTGGCATTTATATTTTTAAACCAAAAACAACAAATGGAAGTGCCAATGATTTAAAAACAGTAGATTCCTGTGAAAAACACACAGCCACGTGTTATTTTTAAAACACAACTGTACCCCTTTCGCTCAGGGAGACATGCTGGAAAGAATTAACCTTAATCAGAAACATCTTCTATTTATTGATAGTTATAATCATTTGTTCAAGATGAGTGTTTTAAGACTGGCGTGGGAGGGGAGGGAGGAGAAGGAGCACTACCGGAGGGCCGAGCAGGAAAACAAGCAACAGTCAAATCGCTGGAGTGGACAGCGTCCACCTGCAACCATGCTTTGTGGATGAAGCGAGGTGTGTGCACTGGGGAGCCTGCAATAAGGGAGGTCACAGAAAGTTCCCTGCGGAAGGGATGCTGGCGCCTCCTCCTCTCCCCTCACACCTCATCTCCGGTCAGATCAGTGGGATCCAGTCAGGTGGGGAGGAGAGCAGAGGGCCTTTGGGTGTCCGGGAGCAGGGACAGCTGGTGGACTAGCAGGGTGTGAGTGCAGGGAGGGAGGGAAGGGCCGTGTCCCTGGGGCCTGTGGTTCTGTAGGGTTTTGGCTGTATGCTGGGAGAGACAGAAAGAGACTAGGGGCTGTTAAGCAGGAGCAATGGCACAAAAAGATGTGTTCTGAAGGCCTCATCCTCTGCCTGTGGACGGGAAGACACACTGGAGGCGGAAATGGATGTGGGGTCGGCAGGCGTGCAGTTACCCCAACAGACCAGGTGAGGCCAGTGCTTTGGAGTCAGGTGGGCAGGGACACAGAGCCGAGCGGCGTCCCAGAAGCAAACCCGACAGGACGTGGTGAGGAATCAGATACTGTGGGGAAAGGAGAGGGGCACCAAGGCATGTCCTAGGTGTCTGGCTTGCACAAGAGGATGGAGAAGGGGGCAGGCACTGAGAGGCAATGTCACGTGGGCAACTGGAGGCTCAAGTCTGGGAAGCAGATGGAGAGTTCTCGAACTCATCTTTGCTTCCTGTGTCTTTGGTTTCAGATCTTCCCTTCTGAATGCGATCCCTTTTGAGGCAGCCTGTTCCCTTAAAGAAGGCTGAAAGGTCTATAACATCAGCCACAAAGCTAGCGTAATAATCAGTTTCCAGCTATAAATAACTCCCCAAACCCTTTGGTCATTGATACATTTAAGTTTTATTTTTCCCTTTGAGAATGGGCAAAAAGAAACATTATTTTTCAAGAGCTCTATGAAAAAGACCCTTTCAAAAGAGGGGCCGTGGTAACTTTGTTTGCTGGTCTTGAGAATGGTCTTTTTAGTGGACATACAGTTAGCGGAAAGCTGCAGAGAAGTTCTCCCTGGCACACCTTTGCCCCGTATCACGCGGGCTGCCCACGGGGCCCCTCTGCCTCTGAGGCATTTCTCCTGGTCATCTTCGCTGTTCTTCAAGGAGCTGTGGTTTCACCCCTGCATCTCGGTGAAGCGGTTTCTACCACGCACCGAGGAGTCCTGCATATTCCATCTTGATTTCCTAAAAGGCTCTAACGCCAGAAACCTTTTTTCCCTTTTTGTTAACTACGTCATGCCGACTTCTCGGAGGGTTCCCACCTGTCATCAGTTCTGCTCCTGGCATCACGGCTCAAATGCACCTGTTGTGCACTTTCAAGATTAAGTCCTTCCTTTTTGCCTCAACGCAGGTACCCCGTTTCGGTTTTTCCTAAAGCAGCTGACTGATCTCCACCTTCTTTCTCAAAGCAACCAGGAGAACAAACAGAGCTCGAGGGTTTTGAAGCGAGAGACTTCCTTGTCAGGGTGTGAAGAAAATGCAAAAAGTGTTTGGCTGCCTGAAGTCTGGTAATTGATAACTAAGAATGTTCTCTTCATCTCCAAGTTGATTTTGGTTAAGCCCATTGTTCTGTTATCAAGAACAATTACTGGCAATCAGACAAAAATGAACTGCAAGTCTGCCTTCCTTCAGAGATTCTGATGTTGGCGTTTCCCTGTTGACTCCCAGCACATGACTGCCTCAGGCTCGGGGTGGGGACCAAAGCCACAGGGAGCAGGCGTGGGTCGCCAAGCATGTCTCTTCCCTGCAAGAGGTGGACCCCAGAACTTTGTGGTTCTGGTACACGTAGCTTCCCACTGGGTTCTGATAAGATGCACATCACACAGCTCCCCGGTCTGGTTGTACCTCGTGAAAGAAAAACTAGTTGCCATTGAGGTCGCCCACAGAAAGAAAACAGTGCTCTTCTCCGAACTGTGTTATGTCAGAGATCTTTACTTAAAAAACGTTTATTTTGTGATCATGATACCACTAGGAAAAGATCTCGAGTAACGTATAAGGAGGGCTATTCTTTTGCAGTGATGGGAGTACCCACCCTTTACACCAGGATATCCCCTTCCTGGGTACAAGGTGTAAGAGAGAGTGACGAGAGAAAGGTCCCCTTCGAGGTACCAGCACCTCAGACAGGTGTGTATCAGCTTGACAAATACTGAGGAGCTCAGCAGCACCCACCCAAGATCTAAGACCTGAGTGATATCTCAGGAATGAGGTCATGAAGAATGCATAGATCTCGTATGCACTCACAGACTTCTTGTACCTAAACAGGCCAGTCTACCGCCTGAAAAAGAGAAAGAATCTGGGTCCTGAGATCTCCCATCTCGTAAACTTGCCAGAGGAATATTCTGTAAAACCCTCTAACAGAGAATGCACTTGTCCAGGGCTGAAGTGCCAGGAAATACATCAGTACAGTCATTTCTAACTTAACAACAAAGTTGTCCTAAAATTCTTACAGATTTCCTGAGCTAAAGGCAGCCTTGGGACACAGAGTTACTTCATTTGTTGAAGCAATGCTGTTCAAAATTAGGGTAAAATATGTTGCAGGAAAAGCCTGAACGCTGAGCAAAAGTCTAGTTCATGAAATCCTCACCAGCTGCTCTTACTTGGTATCTAACAGTCAAAGGCCATCCAGAAAGAGTTAACTTTCAAAGCAACGGACAAAACCTTATGGTTCTGTAGCTGTGGGTTTTTTGTTCGTTTTTTTAAATCTGTTCATGGAAGTGGAGTTCAAACGAAGAACGAAGGTCAAGATAAAGAGGAGCCTTTGGGAGTTGCTCCCACAGACCTTTACGTGACCCGCTAAGGGGGTCCCGTGCGCCCCTCGCCCGTGATCTTCATATGGTCTGGGACAGACTAAGACACAGATCGGGTCCTCTTCACCGCTTTTAAACGGTCCCTGGTGCCTTCAGCGCCAAACGCGGCCGAGGTGACGCAATTTCGGACGGAGCAGGACGGGGCACTTCCTGAGGTCAGCCTGAAAGCTTTGCAGGCGGGCAGCGAGGGCAGGGCTGCTCCCTGAGATCCACGTGACGTCAACAATCCCGCCCTTTCGGAACTGCGGAGAGCTGGGGTTGCCATTGCTGTGGTGCTGGTTTTCTCTGGGGACGGCTGGACTAGAAAGGACCATCCCAGCTGGTCTGGTGGCTTGCATGGTCTGTGGGGCAGAGACGCTCCTAGGGCCACAAGGTCAGACGTGCAGACAAGTGGCTTAGCCAAGGCAACAGGGGCACACACCGATGCGAAGCTCACCTGGATAACGGGAGCCCTGGCCCAGTATGTGTCCCCACGGTGTGGTGTGTGTCATCACCTTAGATGCTGAGGACAGCAGCCAGTTGAGAGCGGTTTGGACGGGGGCGTGGAGAGGAGATACTCTGAATGAGGAAGGCAGGTCTAGATACGGTGGGGAACTTGGAATTTTGCACCATGTGAGGAGGACGCTGATGTCCGAGAGGACAGAAGACAGAAAGTCAGAGGGATTTGGGGAGACCAACTTGGCCCTGAGTCGAGAAATTGCCAAAGCCTGAGTTATGGTTTCAGGTTTGCACCACCATTTGTTCCTCCGAATGCTATCTAGTAACAGGCTCCAGTCCAGGATTCTCCTCTGATATCTATCAGGGACAAAAAAGTGGGCATCCAACTTTTACACTTTCCACCTGCTTCCCCGAGTTTCCACTAGTTCTCTTCAGTAGCGGGAATCCCAAAGGCCAAGCCTTAGACACGTGCTGGCGCTCCACCCTAGGGCACCCTAGGGGGTTATAAAAAATATAGGCTCGTGAGCCTCACCCTGCCTGTGGCTGGGGTGAGCTGGTGTGTATGGTTATTAACTCTCGCCAGGTAATAATCACTTGTTTAGGGAACTTCACAGACCCTAGTCCATGAAAGGTTTGCTCTACATTTCAGACTTGGATTCCTTGGATCTCATTAAACTTAAAAAAAAAAAAACACCTTTCTTAGTCTTTTAAAAATTAGTGTTTGGGGCACCTGGGTGGCTCAGTTGTTTAAGCATCAGACTCTTGATTTCGGCTCAGGTCATGATCTCAGGGTCATGGGATCGAGCCCCACATCAGGCTCTGCGCTCAGCGCAGAATCTCCTTGAGATTGTCTCTCCCTCTCCCTCTGCCTATCTCCCGCTCATGTGCGCATGTGCACTCTTGTAAATAAATAAACAAAATCTTTAAAAAAAAATTAGTGTCTTACTACATTTTTTAAAAAGTAGGTTCCAGGCCCAATGTGGGACTTGAACTCATGACCCCGAGATCAAGAGTCACACACTCTACTGACTGAGCCAGCCAAGCGCCCCTTGTTTTACTACTCTTTGAAGACTAATAAATATATTTTGCGGTTACCATGATAGTTATGAAACTGAAAGATTTGATTGAAGTCATAATCTTAAAATACCAACAGAATACTCAATTCTAAATTCTGAAGGGAAAGGGGCTAAAAATTAAGCACAGTGTTTAGATGATAATGCAAAGGCTTACATTTAATTACAGAAATAAAAACTCTACTTAAGCCTTTGAAATCTTTTCTGTCTTTCAATAATGTGACTTCTCCAATCATAGCTATTATTTTAAAACCTAACTGTCCAAAATCCAAAGGGCTAAATTCTTTGTTAATACAAATCACTCACAGTCTTTCAGGCCCATGGACCTCACCGTAACTGGGTCTGGACATATTTATAAGTTTTTTGGCCCTTCTCTTTGACATTTTATTTTTTTTTATTTTTTTATTATTTTTTAAAGATTTTATTTATTTGACAGAGAAAGACACAGCGAGAGAGGGAACACAAACGGGGAGTGGGAGAGGGAGAAGCAGGCTTCCCGCTGAGCAGGGAGCCCGATGCGGGACTCGATCCCGGGACTCCAGGATCATGACCTGAGCCGAAGGCAGTCGCTTAACCAACTGAGCCACCCAGGCGCCCTCTCTTCAACATTTTAATGCACTATATTTCCACATCAGTGGCTCCTGGCCCACCAGCAGAATTGCATCACACTGGTTTCAAGGAAAATAATACAGAAGAAGTGCCTTGCTGGCAAACAGCAACAGGGGAAATGAATTATAAATGCACCTCCCTAAGGCACAGCTGCTGGAAGACGTGTGTGTATGTGGGGTGCCCGTGAGATACAGACGTAAGCAGCTCTCTGTATCCAAGAGGACAGGCCAACCCAGGCGCTTGTATGTGGAGCCAGCTATTTCCAAGCAGAGGAAGACCACTGATCAAGCTACCTTGTGACTAAGATGATTTCATGGAATTTAATGAACGGCAAAGGTTAAAAACTAATGTCAGAATTCCCAATATCCTGTTTTACTGAAAACAAAAATGTTTTTTTAAAGATTTATTTATTTTAGAGAGGGAGGGTGTGAGAAAGAGCTAATGGGGGGGGAGGGGCAGAGGGAGAGAGAGAAACCCAACCAGACTTTGTGCTGAGTGCGAGCCCAACGAGGGGCTCGATCCCACAACCCCGACATCACAACCAATAGTTGGACGCACAACCGACTACGTCACCCAGGCACCTCCTAAAAACAAAAATATTTTAACAAAACTGATTTCGGTTATCCTAGTTTTTGGTCTGATGTAAGTATTAAAATGTAGGTCTCCAGATTCATGGTTGTGATGATACTCAGTATAAAAGTTCCCTTCCAAGCAAGAGTAATAATGACTTTCCAAACTGACTCATTTTTGCTCACTTTTTCCCTTAAAACTAAGAAGCCTGAGTTTTCCTTTCTGACATTCAGTCAGTCCACGGGGGCGTCTCTCGGGGACAGCAAAAGGCAGACGGACGTGCCTTGTACCCGCATCAGTGGGTATGCGCACTTGTGGGTCCAAGTGCCGACTCAGAACCCTTCCTCAAACGGCGACACTCCAGTCACGACGATGCCGGACCCTAAAGCGATACCGGAGGGCAGAGATTCAAACCCATCTGTGTGCCCTCGAGCAAACTGTTACTTCAGGTCACAAGGCCTGCGGCTGCAGAAACGACAACTCATGCTGCACGGGGAGGTGCCAAACCCGCGTCTCCCTGCAGGTGCGCCAAAGGGTGGGCCAGGGAACGAGGTCCAGCCCGTCCCTCAGAAGGTGGATCTCCACCCAGACACGGGCTGATAGCTGGGTCCTAACAGAACTGCCTTTAGACATGAGGAAGAACTAAAATTAAGACTTTTTCTTTTAGGGGCGCCTGGGTGGCTTGGTCGTTAAGCGTCTGCCTTGGGCTCAGGTCATGGTCCCAGGGTCCTGGGATCGAGTCCCCCATCACGCTCCTTGCTTGGCGGGGAGCCTGCTTCTCCCTTTGCCTCTGCAGCTCCCCCTGCTCGGCCACTCGAGCTCTCTCAAATAAATAAATAAAATCTTAAAAAAAAAAGAAGACTTTTTCTTTTAAAGGGAAAATCTAGAGAGACCGCACTAAGTGAAGGAAGAGCAGTTAGTACAGGATGCAGAGCCGGCTTTGTCCGGCTGTGCCTGGTGAAGGGTCCTGAGCAGGTAACTCAGATACTTGTTTCCTCCACCATGAAATCAAGGGACAGAGGCTGGATGACATCTAACATACCTCCAGCTCTGACATGCTACTATTCGGTCATTGAAACTACATCCTTTTGGAACGTAGAATGGAACATTATCTTTTTCCTTTTTTAAAAAATTTTATTTATTTGAGAGAGAGAGAGCACGAGCAGGAGAGGCAGAGGGAGAGAGGGAATTCCAAGCAGACTCCACGCTGAGCACAGAGCCTGACGTGGGGCTCGATCTCAGGACCCCAAGGTCATGACCCAAGCCGAAACCACGAGTCGGACGCTCAACCAACTGCACCACCCAGGGGCCCCTGAAACATTTTCATTCTGATGAAAGATCGTAAAGATCTGTGCCAGAACTTTGACATAAGCCGTCTCAAGTCACTGAAGACTTGATTCAAGTTGATGTCCAGGGGGTGCTGGGGACAGCAGACTTCAGGGAACCAAAGTATAGCCCGGCCTAAAGATCTAGGGCATGGCTGGCCTTCTGTATGTTCACGGAAGTCATGCTTCATCCTCGGCACTCATTTCCAAGACAAAATCCTGGATAACTCTAATATATCCAAATCCACAAACTGGCTGCATTTGGCAGAGATGTCAGTTGTTGGACACTCCAAGTGCCGCCAGAATGGATGGATGGATGGATGCAAAACACACATAGCAGCTGAGGGAAATTTTATTTTATGAGTGCATGTGGCCTGGGATTCATGGCAATGGTTCTTTAGGAAGTAGCAGGCCGAAGTCCCTCCTAAATGTCTGGCCAGCTTTGGCTCTCCTCTGCAGACAATGTCTCAGCTCCCTTCAACACAGCCATCAGAACTGGACTGAGGGTGACAGTCCCCTGCCGTTCCTGAACTTGGCTTTTCATAAGATCATCTGATAGTTCCACTCCTCTGTTTCTCAGTACTTCAAAAGAGCACCACCTTAACTAGAAATGCTTTAAAACTAAACAGAACAGGGGCACCTGGGTGGCTCAGTCGGTTAAGCATCTGCCTTCAGCTCAGGTTATGATCCCGGGGTGCTGGGATGGAGCCCCGAGTCGGGCTCCCTGCTCAGCGGTAAGTCTGCTTCGCCCTCTCCTTCCGCTCCTTCCCACACTTGTGCTCGCTCTCTCAAATAAATGAATAAAATCTTAAAAAAAAAAAACCAACTAAACACAGCAATGCATTTTCTGAGTAAAAAGTGTATCAGTACATACGGTGGCAGTGGTGTCCTGGACAAATACTATAAATTATTAATTCCAAATGATTAACATTATTACTGAGCTAATCTAGTACTCAACAGTAAGATTCACCATATTCTATTGTAAATCCTCTGACAATCAAAACAAGGAACTCCTTTATTCAAAAGGTGAAAAAGAAAAAAAAAACCTCCTCTACACGTTCCTTAATCGACTCAGTACAGCAGGTGGGTTTCACCCTGGTCGAGCCACCCTTAAAAAGGGAATTAGTGAAATGGCTTACAACCAGTCAAACCTGTGTGCTTTCTGTACCATCTTCCACGCAATAGCTGCGAAAGCCTGGAGCGTATCTGCCATAATCTGTCATTTTTCACAGTGAGCTCTCTGTTTCTGTCTAATTGCACACACACACACTCACTCACTACCTTTGTCATTAATTTGTCTTTTTCAGGTTCTTTCAGAGGCTCTGGGCCCTGCGGGATTCTGACTTGAGAAAGAAGGCATTTTAACAAACTCTGTTAAGACCGTGTTTCTGCAAGGCTGAGCCACTTCCGCGCAAGAGAAACAGACATTCAGCAAATGGGTTTTTCAAACTGCCAACCTGCCTTCCACCCAACATGGCTATCAGTGGGGGAAGAAAACAGAAACAAAAGCTAGAACACGAGTTTGCTGCAAGGAGATGTTAGGTAGAGCAAAAGCATGTTGAAAACCAAATTTCTTAACCCAGAGCACTAAAACATGTACTACACATGTTTTCTCACACTCAAGCTTCTGCTTTAAAGAAAAAAAAAGGCACAACAGGTTATGTGGACTGCAAAGGGCAAAGGAAGGTTTAAAATAGAAATAAAACTTTTCTTTCTTTTTTAGAAAGAATGCTGTAGACATAAAAAGGCAAAATTCAGAGCTCACAGGGAAGGGGCCGCAAAGATGAACCTTTGCCAAATGTGCTTTACAAGATTTACAAAGAGTAACGCCAACATCTTTCTTGTTCTTATTTTTAATTAAGGAGGAGGTGTTGTGTTCTAAGGAAGCTATGTGGATGCTGCTGGCTGAAACGTAGATTTGATCTTCTCGTGCTGGTTAGCTAACACTGATTTTCTGCCCCAGTGGAAGAGATTTTACTTTGATGCATGCCATTTAAATTCATTTTACACAGCTGCTTAATGTGGCTTGGCAAGGCGCAGCCAAACTAGCTTTGTGGGTCTAAATAGAACTCCAGAGTTGGTAAAGGACAGATCCTATGGATTAGCAGCTGATGATAAATGCTTTTCTCCCCCCACTGTTATTTTCCTACTGACTCACAGACTGACCTTGAAGGTACCACAAGAAAGGAAAAAAAGAGGAAAAGACAGTTTCCCAAAAGAAATGTTTACCTAATTCTAAATTTGTTATTTCATTTTTAGGATTATGTTTACAAAATTCTATATTTGTTAGCCCACGTTTAGGACCATGTTTACAGGATTTAGAACTCCCGACTGCAAAATTATCATTTGCTCTTGCTGTCTAAATAAATGTATGCCGAATGTAAAACTATTGGAAGGCTCTCTCTGTTACGTATTCTTAACAAGTCGTAAAAGCAGCGTTCTATACGTTTAGTCTTTAAACAAAGCCAGTTGATTGTTCCCTGTTTTATCTTAACCAAAAATGTGGCGTGTTTCTACTGAAACTAGTGAACAGGATTCAATCTATGTAGGATAATCTTATCGTTATGATATGCAAAGCAATATCAATATTTTTGCTAAAAATCGGTCAATAATATGCTGTAAGAGCATTTACTAACCTAAAAATGGTGACAGCCTGCTATTATAAAGCTTTGTAGTAGGAAAGAAGAAAGACACTTTTTGTTGCTATATGTAATTCCTGTGTTGAAATTGATAATAATATGGCAACACCACGTTTAGAAGGCAAATTCTGTGTTGGAGGATTTGGTTGCATTTTTCTGGTGACTTCAATATTCTAAAACTCCTTGGGAGAAGGAAATAATAGAAATCTTTGGCACAGACGTCTGCTCAGTGATGATATAATGAAACCCCTCTTAAGTCCTATTAATAACCTGAGTCATGTCTCCTGCAGTGAGTCTCCTGTCAAATGAGGTCGCTGCACTCAGAATTGGGGGTGGGGGGTGGGAGCAGGTCATCGTAGCGGCAGGAATGAGAACAACACAGTCATGATAACAGGGCCGTAGGACACAAGTTCCCAGACAACACGAGGACGACAGCAGGGGAAATCACGCCAGAGGAGGGAACTTCGTCCCTTTGACGGAGCTAAAAGTTTGCATTTCCCTCTCAGGCACGAAGGAAAAGAAGCCATGCCGAAAGCCATGCAAAGACAGGATCTGGGGGACGGCATGCAGGGCTCCACCACATGACCACGGGACCGTTCAGAAGAGTGAAAAACAAAACAGAACAAAACGAACAAAAACCCCGAAACAAACAAAAAGAAACAAAAAGACAACCCCCTCTGGGATGGATTTCCTCTTAGGTCTTTCACTTTCTTGTTTTGGGTGTTCCTTTTGCAGCTTGATGGCACGGTCATTAACGGTTTAAAAAAAAAAATGCCCAGGTCCCGCAGCAAGTCAGGGTATGTGGCTACCTACCCGTACTGGTCAGGCTGGTGCATCAGGGGAGCCTGAGAGTTGCCATAGTTGGGGTGCTGGGAAGAAAACATGGGGCGTCCCCCAGCCCCAGACTGGCTGGGATAAGCAGGCGACCTAATGTATGGTGGCCTAAAGCAGAACAGAAGAACAACCTCTTTGGATTTGCTCTGTAGACAAGTATGAATCCCCCTGTGCATTAGGTTCTGTCCACACGTAGGTGTGGAGGGCTACAGAATGTGGCCTCAGCCTCTGTACCATGCAGCTCCTGAGAGGGGGACTGGAGGTGGTTCCCTGAAAAGAGGGGGCGGGGTGGGGGGCAGGGGCAAAGGGGAAAGACGAGTAAGACTCTCAGATCTAGTCTTGGTGTACATTTCACGCACCTCTGACTTCAGCACAAGCCGAAATACACAGTCCTCAGTTACAACGCCCCGAGAACTACAGTGGGCAGGATGCGGAGGCAAGGCTCTGGAATGGCCTGCCGAGCAGAAGCAGACAATGACAAGGCAGGGATGTGTACCTCCGCACGAATTTAGATAAAATGCCACATCGACTGATTTGGGAAGGGAGCAGAGCAAGACTTTTACGTCGAACGGCTATGCCTTGGTCTCTGTGGTTATCTTCCTCCCAGGCCACCGTCCGAGGCCTCATGTCCAGGGCCATAAGGCACTTTCTACCTGAGAAGAGCTGGTGCTTTAGGAGTTGCAACAACGGTGTTTTAGGAGTTACGGGGACAGCGTGTGTTAAACCTAACTCAGAACTTCAACGGGACCAGGCAAACCAGTCTTCGTGGACAGGTTTATTAAAACATTCCCTAAAGTTCGGTTTAGTGTATATAGTGGTGGGGTTCAGGAGATTTTAACTCACTGTAATGTGGATGAGGGAGAGAGAAAGAATGATTGACTTTCATTTTGATTCCTCAAGGGAAATTTATTATTATTTGGAGCAAACGGTGAGACTGAAGGGTCCCTAACATTCCCCAAATAGCAGCTTCAGAGGAAAAG
This sequence comes from Mirounga leonina, assembly GCF_011800145.1. Taxonomy (NCBI): domain Eukaryota; kingdom Metazoa; phylum Chordata; class Mammalia; order Carnivora; family Phocidae; genus Mirounga; species Mirounga leonina. The sequence goes on along the minus strand of NW_023270812.1, from coordinate 1,980,867 downwards.
TAACAAAGGGACACATTTAAACACACACACACACACACATACACACACACACATTTTTCTTTCCCTTTGACAAAAATCAGATTCTTCTATCTTTTCTTCTGAAGACCACATATCTTCATACATAGCTTTCAATGTACTTTGTTTTAAAACATATTTTAACATATGTTAAACATAACTTAAAACATATCTATAAATGCTTCTCTTAAAACTATTCGCTTCTGTCTCATAAATTTTTAATTATGTTATTTTTATGCAGGTTAAATATTTACTTAAAGAATTTAAAAAATCAAGATGGAAAACAAGTATGTAACTGAGGCTAAAGCCTTGCTCTATCAACTTAAACTTTATGAAATATTATCTTTGCTTTATTAGCCATATTTTGGTTTGGACAGATAGAGAGGTATGCCCAGAAAAATAAAATATAACATAAGAATATGAAATCTGTAAATCTCACACAGAAACATTTAGACAAACACACACAATACAAATATGTGCATAGACAAAGTTTCTATTTTATAAGGATTTTTATGGTGGGGTTAAAAAAAAAAAAGGAAGGTGGTTCTTTTTCAGTGGGTTAGATTTTAAAAGCCTACTTTTTCGGCTTTAGACTTTTCCAGCCTAAACCTCGCTCCTCTAACCGGAACCACCCAGATATGCCACCGCCCTGGGGCGCTGGTTATAATGACTAGTCACAGTCATTCCAAATAAGCTCCCACAAGGGACTCGCCCACCACTCGGGTTCCTTCCTCGATGTCTCAGAGAACGTGGTCTGCCATTTACTTCTCTGTACTTTATGGGACCGCATGTGTTAACACCAAAGGAACGGCCAAGCCGAACGACACTGCACCGCTCCCCAGCCCGGGTGACCCAGGCGACGGCGCAGCTCTGTGCGCGACCCGCACCCACAGGTGCGCACGCAGACCGCCTGCCCCGACGGCATACCTGCTCTGTGCCGAGTTTGCAGCGGCCTGCATCACTGCGGCGGCTGCCTCCTGTGCCTTACGGTTCACGGTTGGCATCGGTGGCCCCATGCCTGGCCCTCCCTGCTGAGACATGCCGGGAGAGCTGGGGGTCATGCTGCTCATATTTCCAGGAAATGGTCTGTTCTGCATCCCAGCTGATGGCATTCGTCCCAGGGGCATAGCACCACATGGCTGGCTTGGCCCTTGTCCATGCATCTGGTTGTTGGCATTGATGCCCATGCCGGGCCCTGGGCCGCTGTAGCTTGCACTGGGCACCCCGCTATACGTTGGGGGTCTGGAGTAGTTACCTAAACAAAAAGCAAACACAAATTAAAGCCTTTTACTTTATCTGGACTGGTGAGAACATTCACTGGAAAGGCTTCTTGTCCAACAATGCGGTCAACACAGCATAGTCGTCATTATCCTTATTAACCCTTCCCCTGTTGGCACGGATGAGGCTGGCAGGGTCAACACATGTTCTCGGCCCATTCCAAAGGCAAAGAGCCACATGGGACCACTGAGAGATGGAGGGGCCATTTAGGCGAACCATTAAAGCCATCCAGAAACAGGCAAGGGATGCTAGTACCGAGTGTCGCCTCAGTCCACCCGGAGCTCACGTGCTTACCTTTCAAAGTGGCGATTTCAAGCCCTAGTCCTTAGGAACACACCACTGAGACTGCATCACTACATCACCAGTGTCCGACAGCTCTGACAAAGGGCTCTCAGAAAGAGGACACGGAAGACAAGGTGCACGCACGGTCAAAATTATCCTCCAAAACCCCGCAGGAGGTGTCGTGTGGGTGCTCGGCCAAACAACCCATTTTTCTCTGGCGTTGGGAGCACGTTTTGTCTGTCTGTGTGTTTGTTTGTTTTTCCCCCGGGCACCAGAGAAAGCCGCTGCTTTATGCTTGGTGCCATGTCCTAGGAAATGTGCTTTCAAGCACCGCCCTGACGTCCAGCACGGTGAGATGCTGACTCCGCGGGGAGCAGGCAGAGCGGGGGGAGGAAGTGAAGGGCCACGAACACGCCTCCAGCCCCCGTTCCCACCGGGGAACACACTGAGGAGAACGGCAGCTTCGAGGGCCCCAGCTATTTCAAGAGTTTGTCTTCTCTCTCCTTCCGCACCTTTTATTTTGACTGAGTACACACAGATTAAAGTCAGGTAAGTTAAGGGCATATGCGATGTCATTCCAATAATAATAATGACTGCAGATAGTTACTGCTGAACCACACTACGCATGACACGTGGGGTTAAGTGCTTTGCGTCAAATGATTTCATTCATTTCTCCGATGACCATATAAAAAATACATATAAATGACGACGATTCCATTTACAAATGAAGAAAATCAACAGCCAGTAAGTTAGGGTTCAAGCTCAAGCAAAAGGATTCTGGGACCCATGTAAGTAACCAATAAAATAGGCTGCCTTCCCACAAATGATTAATGAAATAAAATGAGTGTAAAAGGCATTTGCAGAATATGGATTAACGTTTCTCAATCAATTCTTACTGCTTTCTGGAAGAATCTCCTTGTCAAAACAACATAACCATTCTAGGGGATATAAAGTTAAATATAATGCAATTCCTGCACTCAAGAAGCTCACCGTGTGTGTGTGTGTGTGTGTGTGTGTGTGTGTGTGTGAGAGTGAGGTGGAGTAGAAGGGATAAGACAAGGAAAAGTATAAAAGCAAGAAAAGTGCAAGAGTAATCTGCTTGGGGGGGGCAGGGGTCAGTGCGGTAGGGGAGTTCAGGGAAGATTTCTTTGCCGGGCTGCGACCTCAGGAGCCCATGGGTGGCCAGGCCCTGGGACGCGGAGAGCTGGCACCGAGTGAAGGCTCTGCACATAATGTCTACAAGATCTTAACTTGTTCTCCTCTTTCTTGGTTTCGCCCTCTTCTCCATAAAGCAAAGATAATCCTCTCTAATACTGCCTAGTTGAGGAGTTGCTAGGGTTAAAGGACATTATGTATGTAAAGTATTGCAAACAGGCGCGTGAAAATGGTAGGGGGTAGGTATCTGGGTGGCGAGTAAGGCAGAAGAGAGGACAGCGCACGTGGCCCAGCCAGCCAGACAGCAGACAAAGTGAGGATGGGTCACTGTGCGCGGGGGTCGTGGTGGGGGGAGGTCAGGTTCAACAGGGCCTTGTGTTTTGAAGATAAGGAGGAGTTTCTCCAGGTTTTCCAGCAGAAATCGGATTTGATGAGTAACAATAATAAAAGCAAATACTTAATATTTACTATGTGCTAAGCTCAATTCCAAATTCTTTGTATGAACTCATTTAATCCTTGTATTCAAGCCTAAGAGGTCTCTGTTATTGCAACCCTAATTCTAGAGATGAGAAACCTGAGGCACAGGATAGGATGTTAAAGAGCCTGTCTCAAGGTCATGTGCCTACTAAGCAGAGAAGGCATGGTTCGCATTCAGGTAATCTGTGTGTTCAGAGTCCAAGCACAGGACACTATGGTGTGGCCTCTCAAATGCTTAAGGAAAAACCGTACTTATGTGACATATCATCACAACTGTAAAACCAGGTTTTCTTAAGTCCACACATGTAAAGCTGCATCACCTAAATCTACAAGATCCATGGACTTTTCAACAAGGACGGGGTACTTGCTCTCTGTTAGGTGCATTACATGAACTTTCTTTTTTGGGTATCCATGAAGTGTGTTATTTATTGCAGACGGTAGGAAGGTCACCACTCACACGAACCAGGGGCCGACACACTTTCTGTAAAGGGCTGGACAGCGAATATTTTAGGCTATTTGCGCCAGATGGTCTCAACTAAAATGTCACTATGGCCCTGACGTGGCCAGAGGCACTCCATACACAAATGAGAGTGCCTGTGTTCAATAAAACTTTATTTACAAACACAGGTGGTGGGACAAAGTGGGCCATAATCTGCTGGCCCCTGCTACAGACCAACCTTAGGACCAACTAATATAGCGCTCCGCCAGCAGAGAAAGGGACTTGTGACAACCAGCACCCTTTGACCCTGAATGTCCTCTGGAAGGCTAAAGAAAGCCTAAAGGGGAATGACAACAGAGTGAGGCACTAGCAATTTCAGGAACTGGAAATGGAGAGGAAAACAAAACAGACTAGAAGGAACAGGAGAGGTGTGATACCAATGACCTCAGGTACCACCCAGGCCCACGTGAGTCAGTATTTTATGGCCAGCTCCTTGAATTTAAACCGCTTTTTCCTAAGAAAATACTCTGCCTTTGCGGAAATAATCAAACGGGCACTGTTTCCAAGTAAAAGGTAAGACATTCACTGTTGATCAATTTTAAAGTTCTTTATAAAAAGTTCTGTTGTTTTGGAACCTCCCACCCCACAGGCCCCCACATAAGGTCCCCGTCTGTCTTCCAGTCCCACCATCGTGGTGGAAAGGGCACCTTATGCTTCCCCGGCTTGTGAGGGACAACGGTGTGGTGGGCAGGCTGCTGGCCTGCCTCTTCCCACGCCTTCTCGGGAGCACAATCCTCAGAACGCTTCTCTGGGGGCAGAGTTAAGGCTTCTCCTCTCCATCCTCACTGACCTCACACGCCCTCGCTGCCAGAGAGTCTGACAGCATCAGGGAGCACAGTGCTCTTTTTTGGCACTTGCTTTTTATTAAAAATAAATAAACTCATTCACAGTTCGAATGCAAATGAAATTAATTCACATATTCATTCGATTACTAGCTCCCGTCCTTCCCCAGCACTTGGTAAGTGACTCATTTGGGAAGAAACCTGATTCAGTGAAAACATATGTACGCTTTGCTTTCGAAGGAAATGAAATAACACTTTAATCTTGTTTCAGAAAACAAGCGTTTAGACATGGTTATGGCAGACGTGGCCCACAACGCAGTTTTGTAAGAGAAGAAAGTTCCTGATTTTGTTGAACTCTGCTTACGGTCAGAACAGAGAAACTCTGTCACCCCGGGCTCTTGCGCTTTGGGTACCACTGGCAGTCAGACTCTGTATTTTAAGGAACACAAAGGAAAGAAATGACCGAGATGGTCGGTTACCCTGGACCCTACTTCCTCCTTCTCATTCCTGGTGCGTGCTAAGAGGAAGAGCTGTGGTTCAGTGGCTTTGCTCGACTCCGCAGCTGGTCTCCCGACAGCAGGCAGGCGGGGTCTGCGTGAGAGCACAACCACCATGCACACCCATACACGCATGCACACACTTGTGCTTAGAAAGGCCCGTTGAGTGCTGGGCTCCCAATCTCATTTTCCTCAATCAGCTGGGTTGATTCCATGAATGGGCACTCAAAAGCACATGTCAAGGGAATATGTTCTAATTATAGAGGCCTCTATTTGGGAGAAGAAATACAAAGTCCCCTTTTCTTCTCCTTGAAACGCTAAAGACTTTCCTCATTAAACTCACATGCCTGGATAAAAATGCTTTCTAAAGGCTTTAAATGGCTTAAGAGGCAGTGATGGACAAAGCACAGTCTCTAGAATTGGGGTCTGAATAGCGGCATGACCTTGGATAAGTTATTTAACGTATGTGAACATCAGTTTTGCCATTAGTAAAGTAAGAACGGTAATGGGGACCTGGTACAAAGGGACTAGTAGAGTGCCGAGCACAGAGTCCCCTAATAAACGATAGCTGCCACCGTCATCATCAACAATCATAATACTATCAACAGCATGGATAATTGATGATCTTTCCCCACAGTCTTTTAAAAGAAGTGTGGAAGGAGTGAAAAATGATTAATGCCTCCCCCCTTTGCCTACTCGATAACGTATCTTTCTCCCCCAAATAAACAAAAACCAAACATATAAGCCAAGCAAAATATGAGAGGAAAAGCCAGGAATGAGAAGTGCAATCTTATTTCCATGTTTCTCTAATAGATTAGTAATTTGTTGGCACTAGCTCGGACAGAAAACAGATGGATCCAGCATTAGGCACAATGAAGGCAGCAGATGCTGGGCCAGCCCACCTCAGCTGGACGGGTCTTGCAGCCAAGTCCGAGAGCCCACAGTTTTCAAGTGGGTTCATCCTGGCACACCAGCTCTGGAAAATTGGTCACCAAATAAATTCAGATTTCAACCCACCAGGAGGTATATTCAAGCACCAGACAGAGGAACAAGGAGCTAGACTCTATTTGAGTCACCATTATTTTAGGAGGATCACAAAAAATTCTGTATCTGACTCTGGAATATTTAAATTTGCTAGTTACAATCAATACTCCAAGCTTCCTGCTTTTTTGAACTATTAAGTATTTCCACTCACATAAGAAGTTTTGCTTCTCAGTGTTACCATTCGACAATTCCTTATGAATCACTTCTACACGCAAGGCTCCGTATTATATCCCCATGCTGTGGAGGGTAAAATGGTGCCCAAATCACAGACCAGACACTCTACCCGGTGCAGGAAAAAATAAAATGGATTAATTAGCTATATATTATGATAAATATGTTTGTGAATTAGGGCTAAATAGGCATTTACCTTGTCGTTTAGTTAGTAATGTTCACCACTTCTTATAGCTGTCTACTATAGTATGATTTTTAGGTCATGTTTATAGAGATAGAATTTACATACAATAACAATCCTATATGTCCTATAACCACCACGACATGGGGTATTTCTATATCATGACAAAAAATTACCGGTTTGTGGTCAATCCCACCCCCACCCATGGGAACCATTGATCTGATTTCTCTTCCTACAGTTTTGCCTTCTCCCCAATGTCATATACAATCATACAGTATGTAGTCTTTTGTGTCCGGCTCCTTTCCCTTAGCATCACGCTTTTGAAATCCATCCACATTATTGCACACATCAGTGGCTTGTTCCCTTTTGTTGCTGAGTAGCATTCAATTCTGTGGACATTTGAGTTATTTCCAGGTTTTGGCAATTACGAACATTTGCACACAGGTCTTTGTGTGGACACAGGTTTCATTTCTCTTGGCAGGAATGAGAGTGCCAGGTTGTACGGTAAGTGCATGTTTGACTTTATAAGAAACTCTACCAAAAAATGTATGAGTTAAAAAAAAAAATGTATGAGTTCTAACTGTTCTACATCCTTGATATTGTCAATTAAAAAAAATGAGCCATTCCAGTAGGTGTCAAGTGGATATCACTGTGGCTTTAATTTTCATTTCCCTAACAAAGAATGACTTTGAGCATTTTTCACATGTTTATTTGCTGGTTACCATATTTCAGTAAGATCCTTTCTGTGTTAAAAAAAAAGTTATAGGGGCGCCTGGGTGGCTCAGTCGTTAAGCGTCTGCCTTCGGCTCAGGTCATGATCCCAGAGTCCTGGGATCAAGCCCCGCGTCAGGCTCTCTGCTTAGTGGAAAGCCTGCTTCTCCCTCTCCCACTCCCCCTGCTTGTGTTCCCTCTCTCGCTGTGTCTCTCTCTGTCAAATAAATAAAAAATCTTAAAAAAAAAAAAAAAAGTTATATTTCAAAAACCTTCTTCCAACTCTAGCTTCCTACACAGGCTGATAACACAATGTTGCTCTTTTAGATATTACTTTGGAGGGAAAATGACTGAGTAGATATGAAGACCACAAAAGCAGGTTCAAAATGAAAGCTGACTTACCTTCAGTTGCATTAAATCCTACTATTTGTGGGAATGGAGAGAATTTGTTTTGGAATTGGTATTTATGGCAACATATCTTCCCTATATCAACATGCATTTTAAAAAGTCTTCACAATGTAAGAGAAATAACCATATTGCACAAAGCTTGGAACAGAGGGGGAAAGGCCGACTACCTCACAGTATGGCTTCAGTGGCTCACTTTTGGTGGTTCTTTCCATATGTTACATAACGGGACCCCTTTAAAAATTTAATTATACAGGGGCACCTGGGTGGCTCAGTCATTAAGCACCTGTCTTCGGCTAAGGTCATGATCCCAGGGTCCTGGGATAGAGCCCCACATCGGGCTCCCTGCTCAGTGGGAGGCCTGCTTCTCCCTCTCCCTCTCCCCCTCCCCCTACCTGTGTTCCCTCTCTTGTGGTCTCTCTCCGTCAAATAAATAAAATCTTAAAAAAAATTTAATTATACAATAATGCAAGTTTGGTGCAGAGAATATAGATGCACAGAAGAGAAATAGACAAAAATGATCCTTCGTTTTACCTCCTAAAGATAAGTCATCAACCCCAACCCCGTGAAGCATCAAGGTAGGGTTGAAAAGGTACCAGTGTCTCTGGAACTCTCCATCTTCATCTTTGTCAGAAATAGTTCTTAAGGGCCTCTTACATGCTAGCTCTGTGCAAATGGCTGGGGATTCAGCAGCAAACGAAGGCAAAGAGCTGACATTCTGGTGGCAAGAGACAGGCAAAGAAGGAAGTCTAGACCCTGTCATGTGGTGCCAGTGAGTGCCCTGAAGAAACATGGCAGCAGATTTATACAGAGTGGCGAGGGGAGGCGTCCCTGCCGAGGAGACTGAGGAGAGCCACTCCGAGGAAGGGGGCCTCTCAGGAAGAAGTGCATCTTCAGAGAAACAACTGTTATGGAGGGTGACATCATACAGGCCCAGGGGATGGACGGGCACCGTCAGATACCAGCAGCACCTGACTCCAGGGCGGTGAGTGCGGAAGAGAGCACAGGCCCTGAAGGAGCAGGGGGGGGTAACCGTCTGCTATGTGTGACCTTCAGAAAGCCACTTGTCACTCCCGAGTTCAGTTTCCTCATCTGTAAAAAGGGTATAATACAAGTTTATCTGTCCCATGAGGTTGCTGTGGGGAAAAAAATAATAATAACTGTAACTACTGTTGGATGCTGACAGTCAATAAATAGAACCTTTCAAGGAACAGAGAGAAACTGTTCCAGTATTAGTAACTTTTTAATCAGTGAAATTCTTTTTTTATATATTGCATCATAGGTCGGTTTTTACTTTCATCACGTACAGACATTCAAATTTATTTCTCAAACCGAGTAGAAGTAAACATTGACATTAAAAAATGTAAAAAGGTATTATCTCAAGTCAATAGCAAAATTTAGTGTAAAACAGTAAAATCTCTATGGTAAGAAATGAAAGAGTCTCAGGGTCACCACTGTCACGCCTTGCCTGAGCACCTCTGTCCTCCCTGTGCTCTGTGCACGTGGGGACAGCACTGCCTGGAGGGGGAGCTCTGACCTGCTTCCCCTGAGGGCTGAGAGGGACCCTTACCCATTTGTCACTTGTCACTCAATAAAGCATTTCTTTTCAAACATTTGAAAAAAGTGGCCGAGCTGTGAGCCTGAGGAAAAGGCACCTTGCTAAGATGTCAAGTAAAGCTGAATGTCCACAGCTGTATTTCTACAGTGCTCTCCAGGATTGTCATGACCAAGCCCTGTCTTAGAGGAACAGCCCACTGGATGATTTCACAAGGATGTGCTTCTTCAGCGAGGGGAGTGAAGGGCAGCACTCTTGAGTGCTGTTGGTTTTAATTAGCAAGGGAAAAGAGTTTTGCACTGGTCAAAATTAAAGCTGCTTTATGTTTTTTTTTTTCCTTTTTTAAATTTTAAGTTGATTTGTAGTTTAAATTATCTTCACTCCTTCCTAAATTCCTGGGTTTTGATAAAATTGTGATGGTTATCGGTCTATTAAGAAAAATTCAGGCTTAAATCTTATAACGTGAAAACCAAATTTGAGCATCAAAAGAAAACTGCATTAACAATCTTTCACTGTAAACTGACCTACTTCAATTTCTTTTTCCCAATATCAGTGAGATAGAGATTTGGAATATTTCTTTATTCTTTCTTTTTTTTTTTTAAGATTTTATTTATTTATCGACAGATAGAGAGCACAAGTAGGCAGAGTGGCAGGCAGAGGGAGAGGGAGAAGCAGGCTCTCTGATGAGCAGGGAGCCGGATGCGGGGCTCGATCCCAGGACCCCAGGACCATGACCTGAGCCGAAGGCAGCCAATTAACCGACTGAGCCACCCATGCGCCCCTGGAATATTTCTTTAACAACAAAACAATATAGAACATGGAATTGACACTTGCCTAGTACTGTTGATTTAACCATAAAATAAGGCTACGGTGATATGGTAATAGGAGGCTATAATTTGTCATGTGTATCACAACCGGTTTCAAGGGGGGAAAAATGAGTTAACTGAACAGGGAGTGAGAAAGCAGCCTTTGGAAAGCCAAAGAACAGGATGTGGTCAGTCTGCAGCACTGTCCAGGGGAAACATGAATCCACAGGGCAGACGCATCTCACCTCTTTCGAAGAGAGGTTGAATTTAGCGTAATTCAATAATAAGACTGAGATTCAGGACTTAAAATAGTAGAGACTAAAATCCTGGGTCATGGTGACACCAAGGATATCATGGGCCTATAAGGTACTCTAAAGTAGCTAGGGGCCGCAATGAGTGACATTTATGCGTTGATCCTCTTCAACTGAAACAGATGTAACATTATTAATGTCTGATTCACTATTTTGGAACTGCACATTTCAACTAGGTATGATTTGGAGTTTTCTGAATGCATTGAGAAATATATTTTAATGAAGGGAGAAGGAATATTTCAGAAGGCATCTCTTTTAGAAAAAAAAAAACAAAAAAAACCACCAAATCTTTAAACTCTGGAAGAAAATACCTTTTATCAAGTAATTTAGAAGTAAAAGTCTCAGGGCACCTGGGTGGCTCAGTCGGTTAAGCGTTCAACTCCTGGTTTCGGCTCAGGTCATGATCCCAGGGTCTTGGGATGAAGCCCCGTGTTGGGCTCTGTGCTCAGCGGGGAGTCTGCTAGAGATTCTCTCCCTCTCCCATTGCCCCTCCCCCTACTTGCACGTGCGTGCACACTCCTTCTCTAAAATAAATAATTAAATCTTAAAAAAGGAAAGAAATAAAAGTCTCATAAGGCTCACCTACTTAAAAGATCCCTGCTTCCTAAGACATAAACTATACAAATTAAGGCATAAACCCAGGGCTGTATCAGTACACAACCTGTGCAGCTGTATGTGGTGGCCCAGATACTCTCGTACAAGTGAGTGAGAACTGAGGGGAATCTAAGCTCAGAATTATTTAGTTGCCCAAGGTAAAACTGCTTATTTATAGCAAAATTAAGGCTAGATGCCCATTTTCTGCAAATAGTGACAAATATGCAAGAGATATTTGTGGTCAGTGTGACAGACACTATTCTAGGGAACACAAAAACAAGATGGTCTTTGTTCTTTCACCTTTATAGGTGAAATTTGTTTCAGCTCTCTTTCCCCCAAATTCATTAATAATTAACATGTCAATTACATAACTCCTTTCTATTATTAAAGCAAGTCTCTATGGCCCTACTTGGAAACCCTATTTTATAGAGGTAGTTACTACATGTACTTGCTTGAAGGTAGAAAAGTACTATTTCAATAAAATATACTGCAATTAAACATTTTCAAACATTTAGATTGGATTCATTCCATTTGTATATTTAATAATTCAGATTTTACAGTATTAATATACATTTCTAAAAATTTCCTTAACTTCATAGAAACTTTTTTTCTTCATCTCTAGTATCTTTGATGTATTTCTAAGCCTGTATTCCCAAAATGTTCCTTGTTCCTCGAGTAGTTTGTCTTTTGTCTCTTCAGGGGCTCACTGAACGAATGAACCAGCAAGGAGGGGGTACGTCAGAGGCATGGGACTATGTGAGTGGTGTCTGAAGTCTCCCTTGATTTGAACCCTGCCTCTAACACTTACTAGCTGTGGGACTGTGGGTCAATTACTTAAACTGCTCATTTGCAAAATGAGGATAACGTCACAGCTTCCCATTAATTAAGAAAACGGGTAAGTCTGCCTGAATTTGAATCCTGGCATGACCACTGTGTATCCTGGTGAAGCTGTTTACCTACGGTATGCTTCAGTTTCTTCATCTGCCGAGTGGAATAATAATAATATCTATCACAGAGCATGTTGTGAGCATTAAATCAATTACTCTATGGAAAACACTTCAGGGTCGCCAGGGTGGCTCAGTCAGTTGAGCATCCGACTCTTGATTTCGGCTCAGGTCGTGATCTTGGGGTTGAGAGATCGAACTCCGGGTCTGGCTCCGTGTTCAACAGGGAGTCGGCTTAGGATTCTCCCTCTGCTCCTCCCCCTACTCTCTCTCTCAAATAAGTAAATAAATAAAATCTATAAACAAACAAACAAACAAAAAACCCACCTCAAACAGGACCCAGGACACAGTAATAAAATGTTGGTTGTTATTACTAAATAACAATTTTGGAGAAGCCACTCCTGAGAGTAAAAAGGCTTAAAAAAAGCTTATACGATATCTTCCTCTGAGAGCTCTTAAAAACAAAACTTACCCAGAAGAAAGTTACCTACTTTGGATCAGAAACAAAAGATGGGACTAATGGCCTCTGTGGGTCACACACAAGTGATTCTTTTCAGAGACCTTCAAACATGTAACACAAAATTGTAAGCTGAATGCTTTACTAATTTGAATAGTTAATTAGGAGGAGGAAGAAAAAAAATATTTCATTTGTGTCATACTTAGAAGGATCAACAAAGAAACACAAAAGTAAGGACATTTGTTGAATTGAACAGTATGTTACAAGCATTCGTGTCCTGTGATTTAGTGTTTGCTGGAGAATACAAGGAGGAAAGGCAAACAATTCTGAGTTGAACACAGAGTAGCAGGCCACTGATTTTAAGCACATAGCACTGGGAGCCAGTCAAGGGACCCAGGAGGATGCGCACCTCGGAGTGGATGTGTGTGAGAGGTCACCGGGGAGAAGGAGAAACAGCAGATAGGACAGATATGCAGGCACTCATTTTCAAAGTTACAAAGTGTTGAGTATGCAAATTATCCTCATTATTCTAAATGGTTTCGAGTATCAACCTACACTCAGCATTTTTGCCTTAAAAGAAATACCTTCTTGACTATATAGCCAAAATGTTATGTAGTGGATCCAGCAGGTTGCATTGATATAAAAGGCTGTGGAGTTGAAGCAAGATTTAGACTGTAGAACATTAGAATTGGAAGCAAATTCCAAAGTAACATGATCAAATTTTCTCATTTTCTAGAGGAAAAGTAATTCCCAAAGAGAAAGCAATTTTCCAAGGACACATAGCAGTTTGGATGAGAACCCTCACAGGTTCAGTGCTCTTAAATTATGAATCTTAATGTTCAATTATTCCAGAAAACTGAGGGTTTTATTCGAAGAAATCCATTCTATAGAAATGGCCCTTCCTGCTATTAACTCGATAGCATAAGCGCTTAACTGTTCACAAAAGACTCATCAGATAGTCAAGGTTCTATCTTCCCTTATTCTGAGAACAGCAGAGGATGAGGTTGCAAGAGTGAATTATTTAAGAGAAGACAGACCAATTTTGAAGATTATACGAAGCCCTCGTGAGTTTTAGCAGCTAAGTCCCAGACCTTTAGCCACTCCCAATTCTGAGAATAATAGGCTCTGACCTTGTCTCCAATTACATTCTGAGCCCAAGTCCTCATTTTCTGTGTATATCACAGCTGCTTTTCTGACTTTCACTCAAGTTTTCTCCTTTCCACAAGGGTCAAAGAAACCAGTTTTGAAGAGAGCCGCCGGATGGGGTCCCGTGGGCAGTGATGCGGTCTTCCACCTGAGCGCCTCACTGACCTGCCTCAGCGCAGCGACAAACGTCTCCATGTCACAGCCTCCTGGGGCTGCCAGGGAACGGGAACAGGGCAGACTGCCACTGTCAGGTGAGACCTAAATTCCTAGGGTTTTACTGATCACGGGAAGCAATTAATGACATGGTGTAAAGGGAATCAAGCAAAACACAAAGTCTACATCCACTCCACGTATGGACAAAGGCAGGAAGGGGTGAACCACAAAGTTTTGTTTTGGGGGTTCTAGTATCGTTTTTCCTAACAACAGAAAGAGTTGGGATGTAAAATAATAAAGCAACTCGAGGAAAGGAAACCATGTGATGTTGGGAATATTGAAGGTGCTGATGATCTTTCGGAAAGCAATCTTCAAGAACAAGACAAATACATTGATAACTCCATTTTCAAACCGTGAAGTACTATAAATAGAAAGAAAAGCTTTCCTGAGGAACACTGGATGAAAAGTCAAGAAGGTGCCAAGGCCTTCTCAGAGGATCGTCTCGCCTTGTGAGGGCTGGCTTCATGGCTGGAGACGCTCAACGAACTTCGACAGAGCTCAGTGGTTTGCTAAACACACACAAACGTCTTCATAGAAGAAGACGACTTTATTTAACAGGAGGAGACCTGACTTGACTGTTGTTTTACTACAATTTCCTAGTAGGCATTCATCATCTTCACTCGGAATATTCCTGATATTTTTGAGGAAACTCTGGGAATTGCGCCAGATTTCTTATTCTAAATTATCCATTAATGTCTAATTTAAATAAACAAAACATAAAGAAGGTGTGAAATTCAAATGTCTTACTGCCAAAAGTGTCTTAGAAAAAAAATATATCAGGTTAAAAACCTTGATAAAAGGATCCTACATGTACATGACAAAACATACATCAAATTCCAGGAAGGCAGAATGTAAACAGTGCATTTTGGGCATGGTTCCATTATTTTCCAACTCTTGCCTTATCTTCCTTTTTTTTTTTTTTAATTTTAAAGATTTTATTTTACTTTATTTTTTTTAAAGATTTTATTTATTTATTTGAGAGAGAGAATGAGACAGAGAGAGAGATCATGATGGGGGGAGGGTCAGAGGGAGAAGCAGACTCCCTGCCGAGCAGGGAGCCCGATGCGGGACTCGATCCAGGGACTCCAGGATCACGACCTGAGCCGAAGGCAGTCGCTTAACCGACTGAGCCACCCAGGCGCCCTAAAGATTTTATTTTTAAGTAATCTCTACACCCAACGTGGGGCTCAAACTTACAGCCCCGAGGTCAAGAGTTGCCTGCTCCACCAACTGAGCCAGCCAGGTGCCCCCTATCCTTTTTGAAAGACATGTCCATTTCAGGCTTTGTTCTGTCTTTGCAGAGTAAGACTGGTACTGACTGAGAAAATGAGAGCTGCTTTTTACCGGACGCAGAACTTTGGAGAAAACTGGGAGTGGATGTCATGAGACAACACCCTTCTGAGTACTGAGCACATTGTTACAAAGATAGTTATGGAGAGACGGGGGACACAGTCAGAATTCAACATAATGAAACCCATGTTTTAAATTAGAAACTTTTTGAAGACAAGGCCTGTGTCTATTTCTCAACAAGCATTTCAAACTACATCACAGAAACGGATTTACTCCTTTATTAGTAACACACATATTAAAGAGCAGTTACCATAGTGTCTGATGTATGAATGCTTAATGAATACTTGCTATAATTATTCTTCCCATCACTGCGGGCAACTGAAGGACTGTGGGTTTGCATTAACTTTACAAATCTGTCAGGTAACAAATAATGGGATCTTAAAAGGTTTTTATATTATTAAGACCTTGAAGGACTAACATATTCACAAACCTTCTACAGCCTACTGCAATGCATTTTTGAGAAACGGTGTTTACCTTGTGGTCCATACTGGCTCATCTGTGGACCATAAGTCCCACTTGAGTTACTCTGCTGAAAGCTACTGATTCCAGGATGCATCTGGCCTCCAGGAGAAGGATGAGGCGACATGGATGGTCCTGTCTGTTGAGGTCCATACTGAGACATCTGAGGGTTTCTTTGTGTGCCTGCCATAAAACCTAGGTGGGAAATAAATGGAAATATATAAGTGCAGGTGACAAAATGGACATGGAATTGTGTGGAAAGTGGATGGGGGAGAAGATGGGTGCTGTGAGACTCCCCTAAAGAAACATCTAAAGGTGTCTCAACCCCAAAGTGGGTCCTCTGGGCCTCCCCCAGTCCTAACTCTGAAAGCCCATTAGAGTTTCTGCGAACCCAGTGGATCATGGGCTTGAGCTAGGGAAAGGAGAAGAGAGAGAAGAGGAAGCAAGCTTAACCTCTCTTGGGAGATGAGGCCCCTACAAAAAGCAACAGTAACACCCTGGCCCCCCTTACGCTGCCAGCCTTTTATTCCTGCCAGGCCAGACACGTTGTGAGCGCCCTCTCAGAGCCCCTGCACCCGATCTCTGGGATGCATGTCTCCGGCCACCTAAACATCCCGCCCCTCTTCTCAAGGTTGGGCCAGTATCCTGCTCCCCCCTGCTCGGAACTGCTCAGAACTGCTCTGCCCCCTGATCTCCTGAGTAACGATCCTTCACCTTGACTCCTAAAGTGCTGCAGACCCATGAACCCCAGCTCATACCACCCCTTACGGGTACACTGTGAACAAGGGGTGGGTTTGGAGCAGATTCTGCTATTCCAAAACAGAACTCTGACCTCCTCCCGCAAACCTACCATGCCTGGGGTCTCCCCGTCTCTACCAATGGCACCAGAACTCACCCAGACGCTCCTGTCAGAATCCCCTGACTCCCGGGATTCCTTCCTCCCTCCCCTTGTTCTCCAGGTATGTGCCCATCTTGTTGCCTGCGCTTCTGGAATGTCTCTCGGGCTGCTCTTCCACTCTTCCACTCCTGCAGATGCCTGGCCTGCTACCATCTTCCTCCTCAACCCCCAACTCTACTCAGCTCTCTCAGCCTCAACCACCCCCCACCCCCCACTTTGCTCCTTTCCCTTACTTTCCACAAAGCTGCCAGAATCATCTTTCAGGAATAAAAAAGGAGATCAGAGCGTATCTTTTCTGCATGAAACCCCTCAAGGCTTCCCAGGAACCTGGGAACCAAATGCAAACCTTTGACCACGACCTGTGGCCTCCTCCGTGGTTAAGCGTTGCCGCTCTCACTCTGACCACATGTCCTGTGGCTCCTTGCAGGTAACATCAACAAAGCATTTTTCTCTCCTGCTCCCCCTCCTGAGAATGCTCTTCCACCTGCTGATTTCTGCTCACCTCCAAGTCCCCTTCCTGGGCTGCACGCCCTGGGGCTGCACCACCCTGGCCATTTCTCACTTGAGTTTCTTCACAGCGCTTCTCATAACCCGCCATCATTTTACTGTATTTGGGACTCACTTAGCCTTCCTGTGCCCACTAAAACCTCAGCTCCGTGAGGGCAAGGATCATGTCTGTCCCACTAGTGCGTCCAAACGTGGCAGCAGGGTGTCTGGCACATGGTAGGTTAACTATTTATTGAATGAATATTAAATTCCTCATGCACTCCACAGACCGCGGTGCACAACAAAGTAAGTGTTTAGCAGGTAGGTAGTTGTCCAAATGGATAAAGAAAATACATCTTTAAATGATGCAGGATCATCATGTCAAGGTATATCCACATCATCAGTAGTTTGGGTAAATATAAGCAAGTATGTAGAATGAGCCGTGGAAGACTCATGTAGACATGTAGACAGAGTACCCCAAATCAAGACCTGTCTCTAAGAAAAAGCTGACACCATCAAACCAGCATGCTAAGGAAGGGCAGTTTGATCAACTCCCAGAACCCAGGAGTCTGGGTTGGTGAGAGTTCTCACACGTCACGTGAAGGCTCCAGTATGCTGCCGAGTGGGGGGGGGCTGGTTTATTCCAGAGGACCTAGAGCAGTCGTGGCCGAAGAGTCTCTGAGGCAGCTGGAGGGAAGATGATACCCAGATCCAAAGGCAGCTTCAACTTAGGGGGATAAATGAGGTCGGACTTTTATAAAGGCCATGGTTTATATTTCAGTTAGGAAAAAAAAAAGATCTTTCAACATTGCTTCTGTCTAAAGAGTTAAGATATAAAATACAAGTAAGTAGAGCTGTTCTCTATTATCCTATTCCATTTATTTATAAAGATAAGTCTTATGAAATTGGGCTCAATTGGCAGCTCCCAGATATAAATCATCATAGAAAATGTTTGCTTTTTTAAATCCGAAAACAAACAGAAATCAGAGCACTAAAATTACTATAAATGATTGCATCTTAAGATGTTTCATGAAATATTTATCTAAGCTTTACTATAAAATTCTCAAGAGTTTCATATAGAGTCCTGTTTAATAAAAAATGTGTTTAAATTCCATACAGATTGTGTGGGTTTGTCTTTCTTTCTTTTAGAGAGTGACTGCTATCTTCTTCATTAAAGAAAGTAACACAGGTCCTTTTCTTGGGCATTAAATTTCACTTCAACCATGAAAGTCTTCATGCTGAAGGATTTAGAACCTCTGATGATACAGTCCATCTTTGGGTTCCTGCTGCCTCTGGGACACTTAACAGGCTTAAGGTTTGTTCAGATGAGTTCTAACAATTCTTACCTGGGCAAGTTATTTCTTTATTTCTATTTGCTCAGTCCTTAAAAATATATATGCCATGTTCCATTTGAATTATCTGACTCATCACTGGCAGAAAATCAAGTTTGTGAAAGACTCCAGAAGAGGTAGAATATTAACGCAAATTCAAATGGAGTATGTCACAGAGTCAAATGCCACAACCCAGAGACAAGGTTCTATGGGGTATGGAATCCACTCTCCTTCCACAGAAATTAAAATTGTGAAGCTATTTTTCTGTGTATTGCTTTTGCAATGGCACCACTTACAAGAGCTTTCTGAAATCTCATTTTATGTTTTGGACGAGACTCATCTCTTTCCATGTATTCCCCAAGACAATGAAAGGAGAAGGTGACGTCACTTGCCTGACTCCCTTCTGAGCTAAAATCACCTGATGGCAGTCAACTGGGAACACGAGGCCTACAGTACAGTCTTGTTTGCGTCGCTAGCTCAGCATCTTCTTGGGGAGACAGGTACGTAAAGAAACATCTTACAGTGGGCACTGATTGAACTAGCTGTGAGACCTTAGGCAAATCAGAATTTATCTGAGCCTCGGTTCCCACATCTTAAAATGAAGATGAGTGGTAAGATCAACCGGAATACCATGCAAAAGTGTTTGGTGCTCTAAAATGGGATATAGAAAAGGGACTGGATGCTACTTTCCTGCTTTATGAAGTGCCACGAATATCTTTCAACTCCTGAATACCCCACCTATTCAGATGTACCTTCTAGCTAGAGTGAACAAGCTAGCTTTTATACATTTTTTAATTTAAATATGTGGAACCCATGTTACTCTAGTACTTGTGTAACTGTCTACAAATTCAAAATATGATACAAAAGTTTAGGAACATATACATACAGTCGTCTCCCTTTACCTGCGGGGGTGGGGTGGGGTGGGGAGGGGAATATGTTCCAAGACCCCCAGTGGATGCCTGGAGCTGCGGATGGTACAGAGCCCTACATATACTAGGCTTTTCCCTATGCAAACACGCCTATGATAAAATTTAATTCATAAATTGGGCACAGTTAAGAGATGAACAGCAGTAACTAATACAGAATAGAACAATTACAACAAAATACTGAATAAAATCTGTATGAATGTGGTCTCTCTCTCTCTCTCTCTCAACATCCTGTACCATACCCACCCTTCTTCTTTCTGGGATGATGTGAAACGATAAAATGCCCACAGGAGGAGATGAGGGTGTGAGGGGTATGACGCAGGGGTTGTGACGTAGCATTAGCCACTACTGATCGTCTAATCCTATGTCAGAAGGAGGATCATCGGGGCGCCTGGGTGGCTCAGTTGGTTAAGCGACTGCCTTCAGCTCAGGTCATGATCCTGGAGTCCCGGGATCGAGTCCCGCATCGGGCTCCCTGCTCAGCGGGGAGTCTGCTTCTCCCTCTGACCCTCCCCCCTCTCATGTGCTCTCTCTCTCTCATTCTCTCTCTCTCAAATAAATAAATAAAATCTTAAAAAAAAAAAAAGGAGGATCATCTGCTTCTGGAGTGTGGCTGGCTGCGGAGACTGGGAAAGTGAAAGCACGGAGGGGAGTGGGGGTGTGGAGGGAGGGACTACTGCATCCCTCTCTCTTACCACTGAGTTCCCCACACCAGGGGCAATGGTTTGTAATGTATCTTTTTGGAGGTGTTTTATAATTTGTGTTTGATTTTGTATTTCTCTTATCATGAGTAACGGGGAACATTTTGCTTAGTAGCTGTTTTTTGTTCCTTTCCTAGAACCATTTATATAATTTGCCCACCTTTCTGTTAGTCACTCTACATCCTGACTACGAGGTATTTCATCTTGCAGATACGGCTTCTGTTACGCAACAGTGATACGGCTCACCGAAGCTCTTGTACCTGCAATCCGGGGGGAATGTGGTCCTTCACTGAGATCAACAGTAGCAAGGACCACGGGCTGTCTTAGCAGGAAAGCGGTATGATCTGACTTACATTTCTGAAAGCTAATTCTGTTATAACCTGCAGCATGAAGAAAGGACTGCAGGAGACCAGTGAGGATGCAAGTAAAGTGATCTGTAACATATAATCACAGTTACATGCTGGCTGTAATCCTACCAAAAAAGGTTTCCATTATGGACAGAACTGTATTCTCAAGAGGTTTCTGACTATTACCATAGTTTAAACAAATTGATGAAAAATTTGAAGACAAAAGTTGGCTAAAAAGGAAACATTTCTACTTTTCATTCTCAAGATAGAAACTCTGCATGTCTATTATTTGCATCCTCATCTGTAGAACAGGGGCAATTGCATCTACTTCAGAGATGCTGTGGGGATTAAATGAGAGAATATCGTGGGTGCCCGGAACAGCGGGCTTTCAGTAATTAGTAGCTGGTACTACTACACATTCACAAAAGAAAAGCAAGAGCAGCAGCTCGTGAGGCCGCGAGGGCACCGAGCCGGGCGGCTGGCCCTGGCCTCCCGCGTCTGCCGTGCACAGAACCTGTCTGGTTGCAGTCCCGCCAGCTGTTCAATGGGGAGGAGAAGGAGGGAACACAGTCCTTACAGGGACACTTCTAGCTCTAGTTCTCAATTCTGCCTTCAGCACGTTTTTCCCTAGGAAAAATCTAATCAAGTTTGTGATTTCCATGTATATTTATTTGGGATACTTCTTGCTTTGTTTTGATTTTAACCTTTGTTTTGAATGAAATAAATGTAAAAATGTTTCCAAAAACCAAATTTCAACCAAGAATTTTCTACCTATTTATGGCGACATATTTATTTGATTGTATTTTGCTTCTTTTAGAAAGTTATTATAAAACGACAGCTTGCGACATAGTTTATGAATAGAAAAACTGACAGCTGAGAGAATAAAGCTGCTTTTTAAAAAAGGTGTGAAGTTTCGCTGGTTACAAGCCATCTGAATTTAGAAAACCAAACTTTCTAGTAAGGGAAATTTAGAAAGTACAAAATTCATTTCTTATATATTATGAAAGTATATTTTATTACTGGGTGTATTATAGAATTGTATGCCCCAAGTAACTAATGTGGGGAAATACAAATTTTGGATTATAAATGAGATAATTATTATTTACATTATACAAAGTACTTATTGAAAAATCATAGAAACTGCCTATGAAAACATCCCTTATATATTTCATCTGTACCATAAATCCACAGAAAGTCTATATAAATGAACTCGCTATTTCTGAGTCCTTCACTACATGTGTATACAGACACACACGCTTGTACTACCACGTTCCAAACGAACAGGTGCACTTCTGATATGAAACATCAGAGCTGCCCTTTGCTGGGGGGGACAGAGAGGGAAAGCTACACCCTCAGAGCAAAGGAAACACGCCGCGTCTGTTTGCAGTCATGAGACGTGGGTCAGGAGCTGCCTCTACGACCCACTGTGTGGACCCACGGGCTCGCTTGTGTGTAACCGCACCACCTTCCTTCCCCCCTTCCAGGATCATTCTGAGTGAAATAAGGACAGCATATGCAGAAGTGCTTTTCTAAACCGAAAGCCACCATGAGGACACCAGACAAAAGCATGACTGTCTCCTTTGCAGTGATGCCGCGAGCCCTTCCTTCCCCGTGCGAGCTCGGATCTCAGCGATCACACTAGGGGACTCAACACAACAGCCTGACACACACCTTCTCCCAGCGAGCTCCAATTCTACTCTGACACTCACGGAAGGTGGGGAGAATGAGAGAGCCCTGAGAAAAAGGACACGATATGATCCTTGTCTTGGAAGAACTTAAAATAAAACCTATCACACAGGGAACGATGACCAAGGGAGCTGATGAAGCCACGGAACCCGGGGGCGGGCAGCACCAGCCCTCACGACGTCCTGCCCCCTCACCCACCAACATCCATGTCCACGCCCCAACCTCCTGTGTTTTGCTCTCAGCAGAAGGGGATCTTTCACTCATACGCAAGGCCCACGCCTTCACTTATGCTCTGAATCCCGTCCTTCCTCATCGCTCCAGGGATTTGTCGATCGTGTTTGTTCAAAAACTAGTCCCTGACTCTTGATTGCTTAACAGAATGAAGTCCAAACTTATTAGGCCAGCACACAAGTCTTTCCAAATTTGGCCTGACCTATTTCTCCAGCTCCATCATAGCGTCCCCACTCGGTTTTGATCAGTCAGACACTTTTTTCTCCCCGTGGGCACCAGGTTGCTTTAGACCGGCAAGCCTGGGCGTGTCCCTTCACTTAATAAATGTTTATTGACTACTTGTCATGTGCCAGACAATGTTGCCACTCACTGTCAATAACAGTTGACATTTAATGAACATACATTACATGCTAATAGCTTAGTTCTTTATTAGCTCATTTAAACTTCAAAACAACTATGAAGACCCTGAGGCTCACAAAGTATTAAAACATTGCTAACCACAATCCATAGGGGAGAAACAGATTTTATATCACGATCCAGTGTGTAGGTGAGCCTATGTTTATATACTCACAGGCTGGTTCACACGCACACTGCTTCACAAAACAATTTCCACCCTTATTATGTGAAATGCACTCTGCTATTTAAATTTTTTTTTTTTTTCAATTAAAAACTCACTAATTGGAGGCACGGTTTGAAAACAAAATGCTAGACCGTGTCCTCTGGTGAGTATGCGGTTTTCATAGTGTGTCCCACAGTGTGTCCACAGGCCGTTCGTCTCCGTGTAGCGCACAGACTCCAGTCTTTCCCAGCCCCACTCCTGCTCTCTTCCACGGCACTCCTCGGCCTTCCAGAAAAGCAGGTGCTTCGTAGGCTCAGAAAGCACCATGAGGCACGGTAGGTACCTCACTGCCAAATTACAGGCTCATGTGCCTGTTTCTGCCCAAACAGCCGCCTGCTGCAGCCCACAAACCCATTCTCTCCGCATCTGCTTCTTCGGGACCAGGTGAGGGGCTGGGCACAGAACTGGCACCAAATACGTGTTTTTAAGGAGTACGAAAACACGTTCATTA
Source organism: Mirounga leonina (assembly GCF_011800145.1). Classification (NCBI taxonomy): domain Eukaryota; kingdom Metazoa; phylum Chordata; class Mammalia; order Carnivora; family Phocidae; genus Mirounga; species Mirounga leonina. The sequence goes on along the minus strand of NW_023270812.1, from coordinate 1,957,859 downwards.
CGAGCCCATTTACTTTTGCTTTACAAAAAGACCTTCATAAACATGGTGGCCTGGCTCCTCAATTCACAGTATAGTTGAAGAACTGTTTCCAGGGAAAGGAAGACGGCTTTTCAAGGAAGGCACAATTGACAGCTCAAATCCCAACAAGCAGAAAGCATGGCTGTTTCTGTCCCCTAAATATCTGCCAAATACATCCACTTGGTCCATCTCCACTGTCACTGCAAAGTGACACTCATAGTTAGGGGACTTCAGGCCAGTTAGTTAATAGTTAAGCCTGTTTCCTTTTCTGCAACATGCAGATGACAAGCGAGCCTACATTCCTAAGATTAAATGAGAAAACGATATGAACACCACGCAGCTCAGGGCCTGCACACAGGGAAAGGCTCCCTAAGTGATAGCTGTTATTATTCATATTATTTTAAAGACAACCCACCATTTATTTCCTGTTGGAATGACGCCCAAGTTTCCGAACTAGCTTCCCTTTGCCAGGCTCCCCTACAAACCATCCGTCACAGTGAAGCCAAAAAGAGCTGCAAGTCCCTGGACCGTGGTGCATTCACTGAGGTGACAAATGCCATACCCTGTGAGGCTCTGGGCAAACAGCCTGCTGCCCTTCCCCAGGCAGCACACGCTGTGTCGTCGTCTGGGCCTGCCTGCTCTACACCTCCTCCAACAGAGCCAGTCGCAGCTGATGGGTAGCTTGCCTCACCCAGTCGACTATCCAGAAAGCATTGCCCTTTTCCAGAGAGCTAGTTCCAGAAATAATTGGCCGGCCATGTTATTTGGCTCAGAAAAGCTAAGCTTGTCAGTTTCAGGCCACGCAACCAATAGCTACAATACTGATTAGCTCTGAGCAGCATAAGACTCAGCATACAACCTTCCTGATCTGGCAGATTCCCCAGTTTGCCCACTGAAATGAGAGAGAGAGAGAGAGAGAGAGAGAGAGAGAGAAAGATACAGAGAGACAGAGAGAAATATCAAGATTCCTGTCAAGTGCCTGAATTGACTATTAAGGTAAAGAGCAAGGATCTTGACTTTTGTTGACCATTGGGTTATAAGGACCTATGACTAATGACTAGCTTGATAATCATTTATGCAATGGATGAATCAACCCATTAGGTTTGTGTGTGTGTGCACACGCACGCGTGGGGGAGGGGTAGTTAAAGCAGACAATTCTCTTTCTACTTATAAGAAAGACCACCTGAGACCTTGGGCCAGAAGGAAGAAGTGCTTGCCCTTTGGCTGGGGCCCTGTCATGGAGCTCTGAAGCTCATGTGAGAAAAGCCTAATCTTAGCCAGGCTTGTTTCCGCCACCTAGTAAGATGCTAATAACTTGCCCTAACGTGTATTCCAAAGGCACACTGTGTTAGTTTAGATATTTAATTACAATTTGATAATTTTTTGGTTGCTATATTCTATGTAACCAATCAATAGCTAAAGATGGGAATGGAGGGAGGGTTGCCAGAATCTTACCTGGACTCACTCAGTCTGCACGTTAAGGACTGTTTTCTTTAGTGTCATTCTTCTACAGATATTTGTATTAGTATCAGTGGAAAATTCAAGACAAACAATCTATTCTTATTACATGGCGCTGTAAGTAATGTTAAGTTTAGGAAAAATGCTACTGATCTCCATAATAGAGACCCATATTAGAGACTAAGCCAAAGAGACATTTTTTCTTTCTGAATTAAAAAAAAAAAAAAAAATCCCTTGTTGTCAACTTAGAAAATTGGTCTAATTGAGAATTAGCATTTCTAAAATCTTTCTTTTTATTACTATTAGATTAAGTGAGTTTTTAGGACCTTTCGAATATTTTCTTCAGCACTGTAGTATTTGTGGTTTATTAAGTGGATATTTTTCCTGGTTTTAAAAAAAGTTATATAATTCTCTTATCTGGAAAAAATTGTTTTATAGGAAAGATCCAGTGTTACTATCTAAACCTTAACATATTAAAAGAAATTAAACTGATTTGCACAACCATTATAAACGAATCACATTTTCCACATAAGAGATGAACATAGACTATTTTTTATGCTGCAGGAATGAGGAAAAACTCTTCATTGGATAAGACAGAGATACCTTTAGGAGGACTTCAAAAATTCTCAAAAATAGAATGAAATTATATTTAAGATAAAAAGTAAAGTGGCCAGAAGACATATTTGGGGGAGATGAGATAGAAGAAAATACAGTGGAAAGCTTTGCGAATCCAAATAGGCAATGGCAGGCTGTCCCAACTCCAGAACAGTCACTGACAGGGGCAAGGGTCATCTAATGGAAGTGCATCCCTAAGTCGAAGGGTGTACAAACCTGATTTAGAAACAAGGTCAAAGACATAGTCAAGCAAAAATGGGAAATTTCAGGTTATTAAATTGGAAGGCATCTTAACGTGGATCTAAGCCTCCAAACATACATCCTCTTCCTCTTCAGGCAGCCCAACAAATTCTACAACTGTAAGGGACTTTTAAATCCTGTTGGAAAACACTGAGGCAAACACAAAGCCCAAACCACAGTTCATCCTGTGCATCAAAGAGAAAACAGCAAAGGAAGAGCAAGAGTGCCCAGGCTAATGCAGGGGAGCAAGAGAGCATAGGACCAATTACACAAAAATGTCATTTCTTCATCAGAGGTGCCTCTGGAAAGCTCTAGCACCGTCAGGACACCAGTAAAGCACCAAGGTTCTATGAGCCACTGGAAAGCAAAGCACGTTTTTCCTTTGGCACATGGACAATTTGTTTTCACGTTGGCATCTGTTAAAAATTCACAGAACTGCCTTGTTTCTTCAAGCCAGTTCAGTAAAAGATGTTTCCCCACATGTGTGAAATAATGGTCACACGCTGTACCACCTAAGCAGAGAGTCTCCTGACTATAAAGACAGACAGAGCGATTTCTCATCCCAAATAGGTGTCAGATTCCCATTTGGGGAGAAAAATAGATTTTAAAGAATATTCTTGTTACATTTTAATATCTCCAGTGTTTATTTGCCTGCCTGCTTCTCTTCACAACATGAACTGCTTAGAGGAAGACAAAAACTAATGACCCGTTCAAGGCTGTAACCCAGGCCCCCCAGCGCTCTCCCAGCTGTGCTATCAGGTTAACTGGCAGAATCGCTCCCTCTTCCTTTCCTGCCACTGCAGCGCCCTATAATGCAGGGGCACAGACGTGAGCATCTAAGCTCTCCCCATCCACACCCACAGAACCCTCTCGGCTACTGACATCATCTATCACTGGGCAAATGAGAGTCCTGGGAAGGATCAGACTGATTACCCAGATGGTAGATGGGGGCAAAATACCCAGCCTTTCCTTACACAAATCTTTCGAGTATTAGTTGCAAAAGTCCGCTTCGGTGCAGAGAGCAAAGACAATTTTATGTGTGTTACTATGTGCTGGAAGCAGCAAAGAAACTGCTCTTCAAGGCTTTCACAACCCAGGTCTCCCCTGAATCTTTTGTGCCTGATGCTTATGTTTATTATTAGTATTTGCATAGGGCTTCACAATTTATTTTACTTTTTATTTTTTTTTGGAGAGGGAGAGAGAGGATCTTAAGCAGGTTCCATGCCCAGCATGGAGCCCAACCTCATGACCCTGAAATTATGATCTGAGCCGAAATCAAGAGTCGGGACACTCAACCGACTGAGCCATCCAGGCGCCCAGGGCTTCCCAATTTATAACCTTTGTATACAAGGTTGCATTTGATCCATGCAATAAATCCAAAGGACACTGATCCTCACTTTATATATGAGGAAGCAGAGATTTAATTGTCCAAGGTCACAAAACTAGTTAAGTGGTAAAGCTTGCACCTAAAGCCAGGTTTTTTGCTTTCAAACTCCCTGAAGATTAAAATGAGAAAAAGCATGTACTACACAAGCATGCAGGTAGGAGACTGAACAGGGCCAGTGGTCCTTACCATCGGTCCCAGAGCTCTGGTCACGGAGAATTCCACTGATAATCCCGACAATGGGTCCTGAGCACAGCCAGGCTCACTGGGACGGTGCCTGGCTGTTGGGAGCACCACTGCGACAGGTAATGCTTCCTTCATTTGTTTGTGTAGCAAATATGGACTCAAAGACCTACCAGGTGTCAGGCTATGGAGGGCCCGAAGGATCAGTAAAGATGGGCAAGGGAGGGGCATGCCAGGGTGGGGTTGGGGTCAAGGTGTGGGTGGCAAAAATGACGGAGAGAAGAGTTTATATAAAGATCTTAAAAGAGGTTCGGTTGGCTGGAGATGAGAGGCAGCGGGGTGATGAGAGGTAAGGCCAGAAAGGAAGGCTGGCATGGGGTAAGAAACAGCCTCATAAACAAGCACCTCAGTGCAGCCTTCCTCCAAGGCAAAGGGGGGCTCCTGGGCTGCAGGGAATCACATAATCCAACCAGCCGCCTGGAGAAGACCATTCCAGACTCAGCATGGAAAAGTGACTGAAAGGGAACACAGCTGAGACAGGAAGAAGAGCTGGGAGGTTGCTGAAGGTACCCAGGGAGCGGGGGTGCCTGGGGCAGGGCAGTGACAGCGGACACCAAGAAGAGGGGATGCATGGAATACACTGCAGGGGTAGAGTTCACGGAACATGATGACTAGTGGGGGGCAGATGGGAGAAAAAAAGGCGTCCAGGATGCCTTCTAGCCTTCTGGCTTGGCAAACTGGGCAGACAATGGTCCTTCCCTGAGGTACAGACCCATAAGGCACAGGAGAAAACACGTTATTACAAATAAGTGCATGTAATACACAATGTGGAATTTACCTAAGATCCAGATGTTCTCAAATACTTCCAGTGAAGAATAATGAGCCAATTACAAATGAGGTTAACTATTAAAAGCAAGCTTTAATTGGCAATTCGAAAAAATTATTGCATATAGCAAGAGTGACAAAACCATGCACCTTTGAAAATATTCTAAAGTTTCGACTGACGATTCCTCAGTGAATATAATGGACTTTTATTGTATGTGATATTTGTTTTCCCAGCTTTTTGGTGAGCAGATCTCTGGATAGCGGACTTAAGAGGAATGGAAGGATAACCCTGATACAAGCCCTATGCTGTTATTTCCTTCACTAGGCTAGCATTGGCTGGGTCTACAATCCAGCCCAGAGGCAGAGCTCTGGGGCTGAGGAAATTACAAACAGCTTCCTAGATACTCTCTCTTGTATATGACCTCCCATTTGACTTTATTTTCGTCTGTCACGGATTATAAAAAAAGGAGTCCTCAATTAAGAGCGGAGGCTGAATTAATTGCATCTGGGGGTGGGGGCAGACGATCGCTAATGCTTTAACACGTTGATCTACTAGACTTACACAGCAAGACATTTGGAAAGTGATACATTTTCTCTTTTTGATAATAGCCTTGTGCTGAAAGGCAGCACCATTTTATGTTTGGTGCGCTCACAAATGGTAAGAACACCTTTATATATCAAGGGTAATTAGAAAGGTCAAGTAAGAGAACACTTTCTGATAACCAACATACCCCATGAAAACATTTCAGAATGTGCAGATTTACTGTCATATTAAAACTGAGAATCCAAAAGAAAGAGGAACAAATCGTTTCTGTGGTTTGCAGAAACAGAAAAAAAAAATCTTCAATCCTACTTCCAACTCCTTAACAATCATCTTGGTGGTCTCCATTTTTGAGCTAACTTGTTAATCTGTTCTCGAAAATTAAGAAGTTAGGTCAATTAAGATATTCAAAATCATTAAAAAATTTTCAAAACTAATTGTGATCTAAATATTGCCATGAATCCAGCTAATAGCATTAAAAACTTCTCAAAATTTTTACTTATTTCCATTTAAATATTCCTAAGATATAAAGAGCCTGGTTGGGGTAAGGTGGGGGGGGGGTGCAGTGGCCTCTGGACAACTCATTTAATGCCAGGCTGCAGGTGGGAAGACTCCAGCTCAGCCTGATGTCATGTCTGTACAGTTATAGAAATACGTCCAGGAAGGATGGGTAGCAGAAGTGGTAGCTTTCATTTGGTGCAAGATCAAAATGCCCACCATGTCTTAAGAGAGGGAAACAGCCTACACCACAGCAAATGACCTATCATGGTAAAATTGAGACAATATTCTTAAATTAAAATTTAAGAACACAAGATATTTTGTTCTTTGATTGTTCTGTGCTCTGAAACCATTTGAAACTTCTGAATTGGTGTGAAGGCTGCATTATTTTGTGTTGTCCAGCTCAAACTTGGTTGAACATCTACTATACATGAGGCTCTGTTGTAGACATAGAAATACAGAGTCTAAAAAAAATTCAGTTCTGGCCCTCAAGAGCTCGGTCTAATTTATAGTAAAAGACTCGATTAATTTTAAGAGCTTTCTTTTCTTGCCCTTGGCATTAAAAGTAAGAAAGATTTGCCCTAAGCAAATAGAATGTGCCTAGAAATTTGATGAGGAATTCTGTTTGGACTTCAGAAAGAAGATCAAATATACCACTAAGCAGTGAGAATAAAATTATACCAAGTCAGTTAACATTTGGGATTAATAACAAAAGAAAAAATAGGAGAAAAATGAAGATGTAGTCTATTCAGTCTACACAAAATAGGTACATTCGAAACCTCATACTTGTGACGTATACAAATTCTGATTCACCTTTTCAGGGTGGGCACACAAGAAAAACATCTAAATGTCCCATCCCACCTCTGTGCTACACACCTTTTCTGGATAATGGCACTCTTTATATTCATAAACATGGAGTTACTGATAAATATCATTGTGAAGATCAGATTCCAAAGACTGGAATTTTGGGACTCTTTAGTCAGCACGTTCAAGAACAGAGTTTGGCTGGATTTTGTTATTTTCTCCTTGTCTATTGTCCTTGTGTACTACAGAGTAAACCCACCACTCGTCTAGCTTGTCTAATCTGCTGTCACTGGTAACAGAGAAAGCCAATTCTCCATCAGGTACAGTAAGCCTGTGCGCTTTGACTACAACTCTGTTTAAATAGTAAAAAGAGAAGAAAGGTTGTCATGTAGATGGACAAGAATGAAGGCGGGTGGGGGGGAGGGTGCTATTCAGTAATTCTGGAAGATTTCACCCAGGATACCTTCCGTGCAGATCTGACGGTCACAGAATGGTGCCAAAGAGCCTCCTCCAGCAACAGAATACATTTCCTAGCACATCACAGTCCTGCAGAAGCGTCAACTCTGCTTGCAATCCGTGTCCAAAAGGGAAAGTTCGTAGTGGCTCTGCTTTCAGCATATCTCAAGGACTAATTAAATCCTCATTACTACCTTCTAATTATTCAAATGCTATGGGATTACACTAAGGAAGTCCCTGCTGACCTCCCAGATGAAAAGGGTTAAATCACCTACGTTGATTCTGAGAATCCAGATCTAGTTCAGACCTTCAGAAAACCACCAGCATTACCATGAATATTTAACTAGACACCACTGTGAAAATTAAAAGGGAATTCAATTAAAAGGTTTTCAAAAAATTAATTCTGACCTCTCTACATCTGTCCAAATAAATAAGCCTTCTTGAAACGTTTTCACCTAATTGCTAATCCAATAACTAGAAGGGCATTTGCTAGTTTCATTAAGCTTAACATTTTATGGGGGTTAAAAATGCAATCATTTTAATGTTAATAATAATTATACTTATTTATCTACTCAGATGACTGAGTAGATATTCCCTCCAAGCCCTCTTGGAAAACAGGGCAACACATTAGGAAGCCATTTCCTATTGCTCTCTTCAAATTTTAAGATATACAAGTTGAAGATTATACAAGAAGGATAAAACTAACCTAAACTTGTTAGCTAAGATTTTCTCGTAACATTTATTTTAGTTTTTTTTTAGCATTATCTGGATGCTTTCTCCAATGCCTTGGGTGGCATAATTTATACTGCTTGATTTTTTTGGTGAAGGGCTTTAACAGCAATTCTTCATTTTGTTATGTGAGGACTACAGAGAGAAGATTTAAGATAAAACCCAGTGGCGAATGTGTTACAGAAGACTAAACTGAAGTTTTGACCTTTCTTCTTTTAAACTTACATCAATAATGAAGCAGTTAAGACCAAAGAATTTGAACTCATTTTCTTTATTCAGTTAGTAGGAGGTTCTAGCACCACATGAGGGGCAAAGAGGAGAGCGCTAAGCCAGGTGCTGTATGGGAGAGCAGATCAGAGTGTAGGGACAGCACTATAGGACAGCAAAGAGGCCAATAAATACCTAAAATGTGTCCCTTTCTTTGTACCTGGGGACACTGGCCATATCCATATTTCCTTGCAAACATAGCTTTTGTAGATGGAAAATATAAAACTGCAGAAACTCAGTTATGTTTGCATACATACAATGTGGGGAAATGGATTTGTGACTGATGACCTTAGACAGACTTGGCCCCAGACCCACCAGATCGGAGGGCACTGTAGGGCTGCTGGGAATCTGGGCAGCATACCGACTCTGCACCTGACTCAGCAACCAGCTCTGGGAAGAGGACATGGCCTTGCAGATACAAATGTGGTTCAGATCCCAGGACAGCTTGAGGTTTGCAAAATTCTCAACAGAGTATAGAGTTTATTAAGACATGTTCTTCCTGCACAGGAATCCAAGGACCAAGTAGGAAGGAATGATGGCAGGGCAAGAGTTCAGCTTCCTGAGCCTGGGGGGAGCCAGGCTTCTGAGTAGCGTTAACAGTCCTGCTGTCTTTCATGAGGACTCTGGGGAATAACCAGGAAACCACACCACCAAACAGAAGTAGGCTGCATCTCTTGCTTTGTGCCATTGTCTCCAGGCAAGTATGTTTCTAGATTTTTTCCTATTAGAGAAAATCTATTCTCTGTAGATTTTTATTTTTTTAAAGATTTTATTTATTCACCTGAGACACAGAAATAGAGAGCGAAAGAGAGAGAGCGCATGAGCAGGGGGAGAGGCAGAGGGAGAGGGAGAAGCAGACTCCCCGCTGAGCCAAGAGCCCGACGTGGGCCTCGATCCCAGGACCCTGGGATCATGACCTGAGCTGAAGGCAGATGCTTAACCATCTGAGCCACCCAGGCACTTCCCCCCGTAGATACATTAAAGATGTGTGTAACTGGAATCTTACTCTCTTATCTTAATCTTACTTATTAAAACAAAATAAGTGTAAAAGGAATTGCTCAACTTGGTTATTTTAGTACTCAGCAGCATAGGAGCTATGTTCTTGTCTATCAAGGTCCATGGTTTCTAAGAGAATTTTTTTTTTTTTTTGAAGATGCTAACTCATCAACATACTTTTTTCCTCTCTGTTTCTTTCCTCACTTCCCTCAATAGGGGCAGGTGGATATATCAATTGTAAAGGCATACATGAAGCTAAATTACTTTTCAATACATGGGGAATTTTCAACACCGGGGAATTTTCTAGCAAGTGTTTTCTCAAATCTACTTTGTACTGTATATACTGTTGGTACACACCCAATGATGATAAAACAGACAAGAAAAATGTTATATTCTATCAAAGCATTATAATGACTGTGTCATTTGTCACTAAAATACCTGATCAAATATCATTAAGAATTAACATTTCTTCCTAGATTTTAACAAATAACAAAGCCATCAAAAAAAAAATTTTTTTGCTGTCCAATTTTGGTAGAAATTTAACTCACGCATGGCAAAGTATCATTTTTTTTTTTTAAAGATTTTACTTATTTGAGAGAGAGAGAGAGAAAGAACAAGCAGGGGGAGGGGTAGAAGGAGAGGGAGAAGCAGACTCCCTGCTGAGCAGGGAGCCTGACACGGGGCTCAATCCCAGGACCCCAGGATCATGACCTGGGCCGAAGGCAGATGCTTAACCGACTGAGCCACCCAGGCATCCCATGGCAAAGCATCATTTACGAGCTGTTTGGAAATACAAAGTTTTCCCGTTTAGGGGGCTGTCCATCCAACAAAAGGCACATAAGGGATGCACATAACATCTTTAGCAGCCTTTCAGAGGAAGTTTGGGGAACATATTCATAAAAATCAGTTCAGATTTAGCAAATTATAAAATTTATATTTGCTATTTGAAGGAAATGGACATTATAACCACCCAGATTGTTATGTATCCATTAGCAGTTACCAAAACCACACTATATACAATGAAGATGGAAAAAAAATAACATATCTACACAATGGTTTTTACATAGTGACACCAGAAGAAAACTCTAGATTTTGCTTGCTAATGTATTTGTTTAAGCTAAAAGTTTTTTTTTAAGATTTATTTATTTATTTTCAGGAGGGAGGGGCAAAGGGAGAGTGAAAGAGAGTCCTAAGAAGACTCCATGCTGGGCGCAGAGCCCGACGTGGGGCTTGATCTCAGGACCCTGAGATCACCACCTGAGCCAAAACCAAGAGCTGGATGCTTAACTGACTGCACCACCAGGTGCCTGTTTAAGTTAAAAGTTTAATTTAACTGTGTTTTCTCATTGTGTCAGCATGGGTCACATTTGGCTTTTTACATTTTCAAATTTCTTTTTTTTTTTTTAAAGATTTTATTTATTTATTTGAGAGAGAGAGAATGAGAGAGCACATGGTGGGGGGGGAGGGTCAGAGGGAGAAGCAGGCTCCCTGCCGAGCAGGGAGCCCGATGCGGGACTCGATCCAGGGACTCCAGGATCATGACCTGAGCCAAAGGCAGTCGCTTAACTGACTGAGCCACCCAGGCGCCCTACATTTTCAAATTTCTTAAACACATATTAGCTGCAAGAGGTTGGGGGCCACATTGCTGGACGATCTGGAAGGGGTTTCTCTCTTTTAATTCTTAGCAATAAAGGTGAGAATTGTAGTACTTCCAAATAGGGAACCTCTTACCCTCGGATGCTTGCCGGAGAAGTGGACTCCCCCAGTGGGAATGGCGGTACAGGGTTATGGTGAGCGTTAAAGGAAATGACAAATGTCTTCATCTTAGCTCTGGCTCTGGCCCGAGCAGGTTTCCAGTGCAGGACAGTGTCTCTCATGCTTCATTTTCTCCACCTCCCTGACCTGGCGACACAATGCAGGTGCAACCCAAGGGCAAGTGAAGGAGTTTGGAGAGAACTCCCCCTTGCGTGGTGCCAGGATGCCCTCCATGAACTTCCAGAGGACCAGAGACCCGAAGAGTTAACACAGAAAAAGGATGTGAGGTGCAAGACTGGTTCGCAGGAGGATTCAGTGGGAAGTTTAGAGAAACAAGTGCACATACCACACAATTATCAGAACACATTATAGTATCATTAAGGCAGTGGTTCTCAAAGTATGGTCCTCAGATCAGCAGCATCAGCAATAGCTGGGAACGTGTCCAAAATGCAGATCTTAAGTGGCCCACCACAAGCCTACTGAGTCAGAAATCTGGGGCTGTGTGTGGCCCAGAAGTCTCTTTTAACCAGTTCTCCAGGTAATTCCTATACACCCTGTAGTTTGAAAACCATTAACTATCCCATTAGCAAGACATACTGTAGTATCTCAATAAGGGAATTAATGTGTTAGCTATACATTAAATTATAATTAAAAAGTTAAATATGTAGCGGTATCAGAAAATAAAAATTTCACTTTATTCCTACTAAATATTCATTTTAACACAATTGATACGTAGCTAGGACTAATCCATCTTCTGACTGGCATTACTTTCTAAAAGCATGAGGCGCTGAGTTATTAAACATGTAAAATAACTGAAACCTTTTAATTCCAATTAGAAGCAAATCATCATCTGTACAACTCATACAGGCATAATTATAAGAGTGAGGGGCGGGAGCCTTTAAACAGCAGCTACCAAGCTAGCCACTTCCGTCTTCTGGATGCGCCTGAGGGAGAGCACAAGTGACACGCTTCACGTGCTCCCACTGGCTCACTGGCGGGGGAAGTGCGTTGACACAGCACCATGTGGTGTGGTAGGTGTGGTAGGCGTGTAAACCCTGGTCTGCACTAGTCTGGATGAAAATCAGCACCAACAAAAGCAGCTTTACTACAGAAGGAGAGAAAGTAGACAGACATAAACAAATGAGGGCCAAAGGCCGCAACCAAGGCAATAATATGTGGGGTGAATGTGCACAACTGAGCTAAAGATCAAAGAGTCTGCAGATGTGGGACAACCCACGTGTCCAAGGGCTTCAGGAAAAGCCTGTGTTCTTTTTTCTGGCTCTGGCCCTAACTATCCTCTGACAACGAGGATAGTATGACCAGCTCTCTGGTCCTCAGTTTCTTTAGTTGTTAAGTTGAGGTGATGCGACTCTACAATCTCTCGGGTTGGCTCTAGTTCTAAGATACTACAATTGTATAATACAAGGTCTTACTCTGTGTTTAAATCTTTACTGTTTAAGTATCCTGGGATATATAATTGATCAAAACAGCTGAACATACACACACTCCAACATTTTACTTCATTAGGACTGATACCCAAATCGCATCATTAACAGTCACTTTTACTTGGCTAGATCAACTGTCAGACTATAGTCATGTATAAACTATGCTTCATGGGTGCTATGTGGACCTATATATTCTTTGCGTCTTGAACTGTGCTTGGTCAAACTTCACCTAATCTGCAAGAAAGCATCCTTCTCTTCCATATTTGTTGTACGTATGTTCTTATTTTGTTCATCTGATGAAGAAACATTATCTACAAGGAGATGGAAAGATGACCAAATTCATGTAAGTCTTATATACTCAAAACACAAAGATATATAAGATATGAACTGAAGACTGACCTCTTTCCTGTGGCATTGGTGACTGGCTCAAGGCAGGATGGGAACTGGATTCTGACTGGCTCCCAGGTGGCTGAGGAGGCATCTGACTGCCTGGAAAACACAGGAAGGGAAGCGGGGATGGGGAGCCCTCTACATTAATACTGCAATTGTGCAAAAACCAAGACAAAGTTACATTTATTTAATTTAACGATTACAGAAGGTACGGTCCCATATTGAAAGAGGGCTCAAAAAGTGGGCTACATTGCCCCTTTCTGGTAAAACGAAGAAGAAACATGGATAATCATTATTCAGCAAATGACCTCCTGAGAAGTTTCATTTCTTACTGAAGGAGTTCCCAAACTCACAAATAAATTAGCAGCAGAGATCTGACATATACTTTAACGCACTTAACAAAATCCAAGACTAATGAACTAAACTCCTCCTCCTGAGTTTGAACTAGTTTCCAAGTGGCCAGGCATGCAGAGTGGCCAACAGTTTTTCGTTGGTAAATATTTATTCAATGTAGAAATAGCGACCAATTTCTAAAACAATCTTTATAATTAATCAGAGATTTAACATAAACACAGAAGACCTTTGTGAAAAAACATAAAACATACTACTATAAAATGTAGTATATATTAGCATCAAACAGGGAAGTATTCTGCAACTTTTTTGATCTTTATTGCTAATAAAGCAACAGCACCTATTAACATCTATTTGATTTCCATTTATTTAATGTGTGCTCAGTTTGTCTTCAAACTATAATGTAAGCTCCTTGAGACAGGAATCATGTCTTTTACTCCTTTAATCCCTTCATTAGCATAACAAATATTAATAAAACTTTGTTATTTAATGGCCCTTAATCTGAGCATATGAATTAAAGGAAAAGATACTTATTATTGTTATTAACTAAAGGGAGACAATGAATCATGTGAAGGCAGGAGACAGGATTTTGAAATTTAAGAATCATCAGAGGTACTTGAGATCTCAACTCACTTTCTGGCTCAGAGGTTTAGATACATTTTGACTAAAAATATTATTGAAGAAGGCAACTGAATTTAGCCCAATCCTCAAGGTGCTAGCTCTCAGGGCATGAAGACCTTGCTGCTTTATCTTGTAATCTCCTCCTTTACTAAAATAAACTGAAAGACCGAAATAGACAAATATACATACCTACATGGTACATACATACATACATACATACATACATGCAAGCATATATGGATCTCCCTGCATCACCCTCTGGTACTATGGTCTATGATCATGCTAGGTCAGGCTAACTGCTCTGATATCATAGGACCTACTTTTCTATGGTTTTGTATATTGCTACAAGAATCACAACTGAGTAGAGAAAGAAACTGATGTATTGAACATCACCACCAATTCACCCAGTGAAGGTCACGCTGCAGAGCCTGGCGTTTTATGCTGAACAATCACCCTCTCCTCTTTCTAACCAATGGCATCTCTGTGAGGCCAGGCAGCCTGACTACAGACCAGGAAGAGCACAGTCCCCAGAGTCTCTCAGGACTGTCACTCATTACTAATTCCAATAACAGCTGTAACTGTGGCAGCCAGAGGGGCAGGAAGATGATTTTCCATTTAGATAATACATACACATTGTTGTGAAAGTAGAACTTATTTTAAAAATCCTGAAATTGTTTTTGGGAGTTTAGGCTTCTCACTTTCAGAAGAGAATGCAGGTAAAACCTGTGAATGTATTTCTGAGTGCTCCTGGGTTCAAATGCCCTTCTCATTCTCGAATAAAGTGAAAACCAAGACCTGAATTTATAGACACTGAGAAGTGTGTGTGGAGAGACCACTACGAGTAGCTCGTAAGTTACAGCCACACCTAGTGTATAAAAACCCTGGACAAACAGCCCAGCCTCTATTCAGCCATTCATTCTACTCCTAGACATTTGTAGTAAATTAGTGTGAGCACCAAATAATTAAATGTAAAGTAAAAAAAACAACATTCTGGATGAAAACAATTTCAAGGGTAAACACTGGTCATCAATGTGGCTACAGACACACAAAAGTTGCTGTGTCTACTCAGGGTCATGTGCTTCCTATGAAATGCCCTAAGGCTCCCAAATCTGCAGCCCATTTAGAAATGGAAAGCACTCTGCAGCCAAAGCCTGACTTTTTAAAATGTCACCGGGGAATCAGCTGCATGAAGACAGTAAGTGCTTACATTATAGTGATTGTTTCTGTATGACGGACCGAATTCATAGACCCATGACAGCAAAGCGAACAGTAATTCTGCGTTACTATAGGCACCACTACTTACACGCCCAAGGCACTGCTCTCACGTACAATAGATCAAGTAAGAATAAAAAAAGGATGTAAGAAACCCATCTCATGAATTCATAAAATACTGCCACATCCAAGCAGCACTATGCTTGTCTGGTGCAATTCTAAGACAGATACCTCTTTACAGCAATGAGAACATTTATTATTAAATCCATCCTTTAAAGAAATAAACAAGAGCCTTTTCCTGGTAAAGACAGATTTGAGCAAACCGCTTTAAGTTCCCCATGTGTTTTTACCCCCTATCTTTCCACCAATAGTTTCATAGTTACTAAGAAATAACTTCATCCTCCATATGCATAGGTAGAACGAAGCACAGTCATAGTAGCTGATGAATCAGAATATATGTCTGAGAAATATAATACAGGATTCATTTGTGTCCATGGTCCATATAAAGAAGAAAATTCAGAGCCCTCTGAACCAAATGAATTAAATAAATACCCTCAAAACCATAGATTTTTACAGGACATATGTTTCTCGTAAGTAAAACCTTTTAAACAAAATTTGGTAATTATTTTAAAAGAGAATATTGCCATGCATAGTAAACAAACGAACTTTATGGGAAGGCTTTAACATTAAAACGGAGTTTTTAAAGAAAGCCATTTCCTCCTTGTCTGTGTCTATAATGATGCAAACACAATGGAAAAAACTTTACAACTGGAAAAAACTATGCTGAGTTAGAATAAACCCCACCACTTTACAGCTATGTATTCATTCTCCAATGACCATATATACAATATTGTACAAAATCTTGGTGCGACAAAATAAAAATGAAGCATCAATAAGTCACCTGATTTTCTACTGTTGACAACTTAAAACTCTCAGAAGTCTATACCATGATTTTTTTATTAAAAACTTTTAATTTTACACTTAAAGAAATTACAAAATGAGTACAATGAGTTCCTATAAATCCTTTAGCCCATGTCCCCTGGTGTTCACATCTTATATAACCATAATACAATTATCTAGAAGCACTTAACATGGTACCACACTATTAGCTAAAGATCTTATTTGAATTTCACCATTGTTTTTCTTTCTTCCATTCTAGGATCTCACACTGCATTTAGTTATTTCTCCTTAGTCTCCTCCAGCCTATAAAAGACCCTCAGTCTTTCCTTATGTTTTATGAACTTGATGCTTTTGGCGAGTACTACTCATGACATTGGTATGTTTCATTTCTGGTGCTGTTTACCTTGATAATTTGGTAAAAGTTAGGTGTCAACCAAATCTCTCCAATATAAAATTACTATTTTGTCCTTTGTAGTTGTGAGTATCTTAGGGAAGATATTGGAGACTATGCAAATCCTGTCCCTCTCAAACTTGCACTCACTAACTTTAGCATCCATTACAGAACCCTGTCTGTAATGTTTATTACAATACTGTTTGTAATGATGATCCTTTATTCCCTTCTTTCTTTCTGCATTTATTAATGGAAATCTTTTGTGAGGAAGAACTAGCTCTTCTTCCCCATTTGTGTATGTATTTATAAGACTATTTCTTTCTTTTTTTATTTAAAAAAAATTTTTTTTTTAAGATTTTATTTATTTGCGAGAGAGAGAATGAAAGACAAAGAGCATGAGAGGGAGGAGGGTCAGAGGGAGAAGCAGACTCCCTGCTGAGCAGGGAGGCCGATGTGGGACTTGATCCCGGGACTCCAGGATCATGACCTGAGCCGAAGGCAGTTGCTTAACCAACTGAGCCACCCAGGCGCCTAAGACTATTTATTTTTATCCACAAAAACTCATTGTAGAAGACACGCTACAGGATGACTTCCAGCAAGTCACATCATCGTGTAATCCCCACTTCTTGACGGAGGGCAGAACCCATGACTTGGCTTTAACCTAAGAATGTAACAAAAGTAATGAAATATCACTCCTAAAATTACATTACATGGCAAAATTAAAGGCGTATTACAGATATAATTAAAGTCCCTAATCGGCTGGCTTTGAGATAATCAAAAGGGTGACGATGTTGTGCAGACCCGACTTTCAAAGAGGACCCAGGCTTCTCTGACCAGACCCGTGCTTCCAATGGTCTTAAAGAAGGAAGCTCCCATGATGCGAACTGAGCCACATGGCAAGGACAGGCAGCCTCCAGAACTTGAGGGCCTCACTTCCACAACCGCAGGCAATTTTTCCAATAATCTGAATGAGATTGGAAGCAGATTCTTCCTCGTTGAGCCTCCAGATGAGAAGACAGACTATCTGACACTCCGCAGCCTTATGAGGCCCTAAACAGAGGACCGAACGAGGCTGTGCCTGGATGCCTGGCCATGGAAACTGTGAGACAGGGTATGTGTGTTGTTTTCAACTGCTAAGTGTGTAGTACTTTGTTAAAAGAACAAAAAACAAATACACTCATTGATATTTATTTTATTCCGTTGGCTAAAATCCAACATTGACATTATTTTGTTGCTCAAATTGTTCCAGCTTTGGCCATCAGAAGCTCCTTCAAATCCTTAGTTTTTGGAATCATAAGATACTGCAGGCTCATTCTGCAGTTTTCCTGACCTAGCCCTGTAATCAACCACTTCTCCTAGGAGTGCTGGTTCTTTATACTGGAAGACAATGTTCGCAGACTGAGGTCTGGGCAGTAGGTCTGCTCATTATTTCTGGGGTGTTACTGCTTCTAGGCCCTCTCAGTGAACAGAAGTAGGAAATATGCCGATGTACACTAACCCATACATATATGCCCATCTACACTTCGGTATTTGGGTGTATTAACGGTGAGCTTATGCAAATACCTCTGATTCCAATCCAGAATTGGAGGGTATATTTTAGCCTTCCTTCTTTCCTTATTATGACTTCTTTTTACAAGAGTAAGAAACTCTATTCTCATTATCTAAATCAATTTACTAATCTGTTCAATTCTATTATACACACAAGGTAATTTCAGAATTACTAATCTACATCACTGTGAAGAACACAGAGCTATTTGTTAGGACTTCTTGCCATTCTGCATTCCCTTCACACCTTGATTGGCTTTAACTGTTTCGATATTCAGGGGGTATGTGAAATACTTCCATAGTTCCCTAAGTCACAGTGATACAAAAAGATACATGCCAAAGAGTCAGTCTCTCCTCAACCCTGCTGCCCTATTTCCATTTCTCCTTCTTTCCACTTCTTTCCCAGTTGCCCTTTACAAAAAACAATCTTTTTAGGTTTCGGTTTGTCTTTGCTACATACTTTTTTCATAAATGAAAGCATACCTGTGTATCCTCTTATATTATTTTTTTGAGAATTATTTTTTATTATGTTAATCACCATACATTACATCATTAGTTTTTGATGTAGTGTTCCATGATTCATTGTTTATGCATTAACACCCAGTGCTCCATGCAGAACCTGCCCTCTTTAATACCCATCACCAGGCTAACCCATCCTCCCATCCCCCTCCCCTCTAGAACCCTCAGTTTGTTTTTCAGAGTACATAGTCTCTCTCATGGTTCATCTCCCCCTCCAATTGCCCCACCTTCATTCTTCCCCTCCTGCTATCTTCTTTTTTTCTTAACATATATTGCATTATTTGTTTCAGAGGTACAGATCTGAGATTCAACAGTCTTGCACAATTCACAGCGCTTACCAGAGCACATACCCTCCCCAGTGTCTATCACCCAGTCACCCCATCCCTCCCACCCCACCCCCCACTCCAGCAACCCTCAGTTTGTTTCCTGAGATTAAGAATTCCTCATATCAGTGAGGTCATATGATACATGTCTTTCTCTGATGGACTTATTTCGCTCAGCATAACACCCTCCAGTTCCATCCACGTCGTTGCAAATGGCAAGAGTTCATTCCTTTTGATGGCTGCATAATATTCCATTGTATATATATACCACATCTTCTTTAACCATTCATCTGTTGTTGGACATCTTGGCTCTTTCCACAGTTTGGCTATTGTGGACATTGCTGCTATAAACATCGGGGTGCATGTACCCCTTCGGATCCCTACATTTGTAATACCCAGTAGTGCAATTGCTGGATTGTAGGGTAGCTCTATTTTCAACTTTTTGAGGAACCTCCATACTGTTTTCCAGAGTGGTTGCACCAGCTTGCATTCCCACCAACAGTGTAGGAGGGTTCCCCTTTCTCGGCATCCCCTCCAACATCTATCATTTCCTGACTTGTTAATTTTAGCCATTCTGACTGGTGTGAGGTGGTATCTCATTGAGGTTTTGATTTGGATTTCCCTGATGCCGAGCGATGTTGAGCACTTTTTCATGTGTCTGTTGGCCATTTGGATGTCTTCTTTGGAAAAATGTCTGTTCGTGTCTTCTGCCCATTTCTTGATTGGATCATTTGTTCTTTGGGTGTTGGGTTTGGTAAGATCTTTACAGATTTTGGATACTAGCCCTTTATCTGATATGTCATTTGCAAATATCTTCTCCCATTCTGTCGGTTGTCTTTTGGTTTTGTTGACTGTTTCCTTTGCTGTGCAAAAGCTTTTTATCTTGATGAAGTCCCAATAGTTCATTTTTGCCCTTGCTTCCCTTGCCTTTGGTGATGTATCTAGGAAGAAGTTGCTGCGGCTGAGGTCGAAGAGGTTGTTGCCTGTGTTCTCCTTTAGGATTCTGATGGACTCCTGTCCACATTGAGGTCTTTCAACCATTTGGAGTCTATTTTTGTGTGTGGTGTAAGGAAATGGTCCAGTTTCATTCTTCTGCATGTGGCTGTCCAATTTTCCCAACACCCTTTGTTGAAGAGACTGTCTTTTTTCCATTGGATATTCCTTCCTGCTTTGTTGAAGATTAGTTGACCATAGAGTTGAGGGTCCATTTCTGGGCTCCCTGTTCTGTTCCATTGATCTATGTGTCTGTGTTGTGCCAGTACCATACTAACTTGATGATGACAAATGTGTAATAGAGCTTGAAGTCCAGAATTGTGATGCTGCCAGCTTTACTTTTCTTTTTCAACATTTCTCTGGCTATTCGGGGTCTTTTCTGGTTCCATACAAATTTTAGGATTATTTGTTCCATTTCTTTGAAAAAAGTGGATGGTATTTTGATGGGGATTGCACTGAATGTGTAGATTGCTCTAGGTAGCATTGACATCTTCACAATATTTGTTCTTCCAATCCATGAGCATGGAACGTTTTTCCATTCCTTTGTGTCTTCCTCCATTTCTTTCATGAGTATTTTATAGTTTTCTGAGTACAGATTCTTTGCCTCTTTGGTTAGATTTATTCCTAGGTATCTTATGGTTTTGGGTGCAATTGTAAATGGGATTGACTCCTTAATTTCTCTTTCTTCTGTCTTGTTGTTGGTGTATAGGAATGCCACTGATTTCTGTGCATTGATTTATATCCTGCCACTTTACTGAATTCCTGTATGAGTTCTAGCAGTTTTGGGGTGGAGTCTTTTGGGTTTTCCACATAAAGTATCATATCATCTGCAAACAGTGGAAGTTTAACTTCTTCTTTGCCGATTTGGATGCCTTTTATTTTTTTTGGTTGTCTGATTGCTGTGGCTAGGACTTCTAATACTATGTTGAATAGCAGTGGTGATAGTGGACATTCCTGCCACGTTCCTGACCTTAGGGGGCAAGCTCTCAGTTTTTCCCCATTGAGAATGATATTCGCTGTGGGTTTTTCATAGACGGCTTTTATGATATTGAGGTATGTACCCTCTATGCCTATACTCTGAAGAGTTTTGATCAAGAAAGGATGCTGTACTTTGTCAAATGCTTTTTCTGCATCTATTGAGAGGATCATATGATTCTTGTTCTTTCTTTTGTTAATGTATTGTATCACTTTGATTGATTTGCGGATGTTGAACCAACCTTGCAGCCCAGGGATAAATCCCACGTGGTTGTGGTGAATAATCCTTTTAATGTACTGTTGGATCCTATTGGCTAGTATTTTGGTGAGAATTTTTGCATCCATGTTCATCAAGGATATTGGTCTGTAATTCTCCTTTTTGATGGGGTCTTTGTCTGGTTTGGGGATCAAGGTAATGGTGGCCTCATAAAATGAGTTTGGAAGTTTTCCTTCCATTTCTATTTTTTGGAACAGTTTCAGAAGAACAGGCATTAATTCTTCTTGAAATGTTTGGTAGAATTCCCCTGGGAAACCATCTGGCCCTGGGCTTTTGTTTTTTGGGAGATTTTTGATGACTGCTTCAATTTCCTTAGTGGTTATAGGTCTGTTCAGGTTTTCTATTTCTTCCTGGTTCAGTTTTGGTAGTTGATACATCTGTAGGAATGCATCCATTTCTTCCAGGTTATCTAATTTGCTGGCATAGACAGTAGAACAGATCAACGAAACTAGGAGCTGGTTCTTTGAAAGAATTAACAAGATTGATAAACCCCTGGCCAGACTTATCAAAAAGAAAAGAGGAATGACCCAAATCAACAAAATCATGAATGAAAGAGGAGAGATCACAACCAACACCAAAGAAATACAAACAATTATAAGAACATATTATGAGCAACTCTACCAAAACTGAACATCTTTCATTGTTCATGTATTCTTTAGTTTCTTCCAAGTACATAAAAGTTTTGTGTTAAATTTATTCCTGAGCATTTAATCTTCTTTGTTGCTATTACAAATGGGATTTTTCTCTAATAGTATGTCTTTTAACTGTTTATTGCTTGTGTAGAGGAAGGCTATTGCTTTTTTCATTTTATTTTTTCATCATGATAAGGGTACTCTTTAATCCCCATTTCCAATTTCCTCCATAACCCTACCAACCCACCCTGTGGTATCTATCAGTTTATCCTCTGTAGTTAAGAATTCTTGAGGGCGCCTGGGTGGCTCAGTCGGTTAAGCAGCTGCCTTCGGCGCGGGTCATGATCCCATGGTCCTAGGATCGAGCCCCACATCGGGCTCCTTGCTCGGCGGGGAACCTGCTTCTCCCTCTACCTCTGCTGCTCCCCCTGCTTGTGCTCTCTCTCTCTCTCTCTGTGTCAAATAAATAAATGACTCTTAGTTCTCTCTTTGGAATCTGTTTCTTAGTTCTCTCTTAGAAAAAAAGAGAGAACTTTTTTTCCCTTTGCTCATTTGTATCTTAAAGTCCACATATGAGTAAGATCATATGGTTTTGTCTTTCTCTGACTTATTTCACTTAGCATTATACTCTCTAGCTCTATCCATGTTGTGCTAAATGGCAAGATTTCATTTTTTTTTTTAATGGCTGAATACTATCCCATTGTATATCTGTACCACATCTTCTTTATCCATTCATCTATCGATGGCCACTTGGGTTGCTTCCATATCTTGGCTATTGTAAATAATACTGCTATAATCATAGGTGTGCATGTATCCCTTTGAATTAGTGTTTTTGTATTTTGGGAGTAAATACCCAATAGTGTGATTCTTTGATTGTAGGACAGCTCTATTTTTACTTTTTTGAGGAAGCTCCATACTGTTTTAGAGTGACTGCACCAGTTTGCATTCCCACTAACAGTGCATGAGGGTTCCTGTTTTTCCACATCCTCACCAATACCTGTTATTTCTTGTGTTGTTGATTTGATAATATCTCCTGGTAGTTTTGATGTGCATTTCCCTGATGATGAGTGATGTTGATGTGTCTGTTGGCCATCTGGGTGTCTTCTTTGGAGAAATGTCTGTTCATGTATCTGCCCATTTTGGGTACTGAGTTGTATCAACGCCTTGTATACTTCGGATACTAACCCTTTATCAGATATGTCATTTGCAAATATCTTCTCCCATTCAGTAAATTGCCTTTCAGTTTTGTTGATTGTTTCCTTTGCTGCACAGAAAGTTTTTATTTTGATGTAGTCCCAGTAGTTTATTTTTGCTTTTATGTCCTTTGCCTGAGGAGATGTATCTAGAAAAATGTTGCTAACGGCCGATAGAGAGATTACAGCCTGTGTTCTCTTCAAGGACTTTTATGGTTTTGGGTCTCACATTTAAGTCTTTAATCCATTTCGAGTTTATTTTTGTGGATGGTGTAAGAAAGTAGTCCAGTTTCATTCTTTCACATGTAGCTGTCAAGTTTTCCCAACACCATTTGTTGAAAATGTTTTTTCCCATTGTATATTCATTCCTCCTTTGTCAAAGATTAATTGACCATATAATTGTGGGCTTATTTCTGGGTTTTCTATTCTGTTTCATTGATCTATATATCTGTTTTTATGCCAATACCATACTGTCTTAATTACTACTGCTTTGTAATAGAACTTGAAATTTAGAATTGTGATACCTCCAGTTTTGTTTTTCTTTTTCAAGATTGCTTTGGCTATTCAAGGTCTTTTGTGGTTCCATACAAATTTTAGGTTTGTTCTAGTTTTGTGAAAACTTTTGTTGGTATTTTGATAGGGATTGCATTAAATCTGTAGATTACTTTGGATAGTATAGATATTTTAACAATATTTGTTCTTCCAACCCATGAGCATGGAATGTCTTTCCATTTCTTTGTGTTGTCTTGAATTTCCTTCATCAGTGTTTTATAGTTTTTGGAGTATAGGTCTTTCACCACTTTTGTTAAGTTTATTCCTCGATATTTTATTGCTTTTGGTGCAACTGTAAATGGGATTGTTTTCTTAGTTTCACTTTTTGCTACTTTGTTATTAATGTATAGGAATGTAACAGATTTCTGTACATTGATTTTGTATCCTGTGACTTCACTTAATTCATTTATCAGTTCTAGTAGTTTTTCAGGGAAGCCTTCAGGGTTTTCTACATATAGTTAACATGTCATCTGCAAATAGTGAAATGAAAGTGTTACTTCTTCCTTACCAATTTTGATGCCTTTTATTTCTGTATGTTGTCTAATTGCTGTGGCTAGGACTTCCAGTATTACGCTGAATAAAAATGGTGAGAGTGGACATTCTTGTCTTATTCCTGACCCTTGAGGAAAAGCTCTCAGTTTTTCCCCACTGAGTATGATGTTGGCTGTGGGTTTTTCAAATAAGGACTTTACTATGTTGAGGTATGTTCCCTCTAAATCTGTATCTATCGTAAGAGTTTTTATCATAAATGGATGTGGCACCTTGTTGAGAGTTTTTGTCATAAATGGATGTTGCACTTTGTTACGTGCTTTTTCTGTGTCTATTAAAGTGAACATATGGCTCCTATCCTTTCTTATTGTTGTGACATATCACGTTGATTGTTTTGTGAGTACTGGACCACACTTGTATCCTGGGAATAAATCCCAGTTTGTTATGGTATATGATTTTTTAAATGTATTGTTAGGTTGGGTTCGCTAATATTTTGTTGAGGATTTCTCCACCTATATTCATGAGAGATATTGGCCTGAAGTTCTCTTTTGTTGTGGTGTCTTTATCTAGTTTTGATATCAGGGTGATCCTTCCTCTTGTACTTTTGGAATAGTTTAAGAAGAATTGGTATTAAGAAGAATGGGTAAGAATGGGTATTAAGAAGAATGGGTTCTTTAAATGTTTGGTAGAATTCGCCTGTGAAGCCACCTGGTCCTGGACTTTTATTTGTTGCAAGTTTTTGGATTACTGATTCAATTTCATTGCTGGTGATTGTGGTCTGTTCAGATTTTCTATTTCTTCTGCTTTAGTTTTGGTAGGTTTTGTTTCTAGGAAAATTTCCTTTCTTTCTAAGTTGTCCAATTTGTTGGCATATAGGTTTTCATAATATTGTTACAATTGTTTGTATTTCTATGGTGTTGGCTGTTATTTCTCCTCTTTCATTAGTAATTTTGATTATTTGGGTACTTTCCTTTTTTTTTTTTTTAATGAGTCTAGCTAGAGGTTTATCAATTTTGTTGATCTTTTCAAAGAACCAGCTCCTGGTTTCACTGATCTTTTTTAGTTTCTATGGCATTTATTTCTGTCCTAATCCTTATTATTTCCTTCATTTTGCTGGGTTTAGGTTTTGTTCATTCTTTTTTCCCCTAGCTCCTTTAGGTGTAACATTAGGTTGTTTATTTGAGACTTTTCTTGCTTCTTGGGGTAGGCCTGTGTTGCTATAAACTTCCTTCTTACAACCTCTTTTGCTGCATCCCAAAGATTTTGGATCACTGTGTTTTCATTTTCATTTGCATCCATGTAATTTTTATTTCTTCTTTGATTTCTTAGTTGACCCATTCATTGTTTAATAGCCTATTATTTAATCTCAATGTATTTGTGCTCTTCCCAGATTTTTTCTTATGGTTGATTTCTAGTTCCATAGAGCTGTGGTCAGAAAAGATACACAGTACGACTTCGATTTTTTTAATTTGTTGAGACTTGTTTTGTGGCCTAATATGTGGTCTACTCTGGAAAATATTCTGTGTGCATTTGAGAAGAATGTGTATTCGACTGTTTAAGGATGGAATGTTCTGAATATGTCTTTAAATCCATCTGGTCCAGTGTGTGTCATTCAAAGCCACTGTTTCCTTGTTGATTTTCTGGTTGGATAATCTGTCCATCAATATAAGTGGGGTTTTGAAGTCCCTTACTAGTATTGCATTACTATTATTTCTTTTATGTTTGTTATTAACTGTTTTATGTATTTGGGTGCTCCCATGTTGGGTGCATAAGTGTTTATAATTTCATATCCTCTTGTGGGCTATATAACTATATAATCCCTTTATTATTATATAGTGTCCTTCTTTGTTGTTACTATCTTTGTTTTGAGTTCTATTTTCTCTGATGTAAGTACCGCTATCCTGGCTGTCTTTTGGCATCCATTTGCATGATAAATGTGTCTCTATCCCCTCATTTTCAATGTACAGGTGATTTTTGGTCTGAAATTAGTCTCTTGTAGGCAGCATATAGAGGGGTCTTGTTTTTTATTCACTCTGTCACCTTATGTCTTTTGATTGGAGCATTTAGTTCATTTACATTCAAAGTAATTATTGCTAGATACATATTTATTGCCACTTCGTTACTTGTTTTGTGGTTGTTTCTACAGATTTTGCCTGATCCCTTCTTCTGCTCTTTCATGGTTTCCTGGCTTTCTTTACCGATACACTTGGATTCTTTTCTTTTTTGCTTATTGATTACTGGTTTTCAATTGTAGTTACATTAGGTTTGTATATAACATCTGCACACAGCAGTCTATATTACGTTGATGGTCACTTAAATTTGAACTCATCCTTTACTTCTCTTGCCCCCATGTTTTAGGTATATGGTGTCATATTACAACCTTCTATTTTATGAATCCCTCAAATGATTTTTACAGAAATACTTACTTTTACTGCTTTTGTGTTTTTCACCTTTCATACTCTCACTTACAGACTTCCTTTCCATTCAAATAGTCCCCCTTAATATTTCTTGTAGAGCTGGTTTAGTGGTCATGAAGTCTTTTAGTTTTTGTCTGAGAAACTCTTTATCCATACTATTCTGAATGATAGACTTGATGGATAGAGTATTCTTGACTGCAGATTTTTCCCTTTCAGCACTTTGAATATATCATGCCACTCTCTACTGGCTTGCAAAGTTTCTGCTGAAAAACCTGCTGATAGCCTTATGGGGTTTCTCTTAAATGCAACTGTCTTCCTTCCTCTTGCTGCTTTAAAATTTTTGTGTTTATTGCTGCTTTCTGACATTTTAATTACTATGAGCCTTGGTATGGACCTCCTTCGGTTGGATTTTTGGGGGATCTCTGTGCCTCCTGGATCTGGAGCTCTGCTTCCTTCCCTGGATTAGGGAAGTTTTCAGCTATTATTTCTTCAAATGAATTTTCTGCCTCCTATCTCTCTCTTCTTGTGAGATCACTCTAATGCGGATGTTATTACACTGGATGGAGTCACTGAGTTCCCTAAGACTATTTTCAATTTGCATAATTTTCTCTCCTCTCCTCTGGTCAGTGTGGTTACTTTCCATTAGTCTGTCTTCCAGGTCGTTCATTAGATCCTGTTCTTCATCTGGCCTACTATTTATTCCATCAAATGTTATTTTAAATTTCATTTATTGTATTCTTAATTTCGATGGGTTCTTTTTTATCTATGTTAAGGGTCTCACTGATGTCCTCCACTTTTTCTGCTTTAAATTTTCTATCAGGCATATTACTTCTATCCATTTTGCTTTGGTCTCTTGCTGTGGTTTGAGCCTCTTCTTTCATATGGAAGATGTTTCTCTGTCTCCCCATTTTGTCTTACTTTCTGTGTCTGTTTCTGTGTTAGGAAAGTCAGCTACTTCTCTTGTTCTTAACGATATGAGCCTTTTGAAGACGAGGTCCTCTAGTGTCCTGCAGTGCCATGTCCCCTATTCCCCAGGGCCTGGCACTTCAGGGAGTGTCTCCTATGTGTGTTGCCTGTGCTCTGCTGTTGAGCCTTGGTCTCTTTTTCCTTTAACCCAGTTGTCTGCAGAGGCTCTCTTTGCAAATTGTAGGCAGCAGGGTGTGCAGTGGTGTGTTTGCAAAACAATGCCTGCCCCTACTGGACCTGAGGTCCCATAAAATGTGCAGGTCAGGAGATGTGGTGTTGGCAGGGTTTGCACCAGTCTTCTGGGGGGAGGGATCCACAGCTAGGGGACTCAGGGAAGCCTAACTGGGAAGGGCAGATCCATGCAAGTGCAGTAGGGTGGGGCCTGGTGCAAGTTACGTTAGGTAAAAAGTGTCAGGGTTGGGCTGGTTACTGCAGGTGGCCACCGTTTATGCTGGGGGGCCAGGAAGAGAAATGGTGCCTGCCTGCTCCTTTGTTCCTGGAAAGGTCTCCCTGTGCTCCCTGTCTCCCTGGGCAGCACTCAGTGATAAGCAAATCACTCTGCCTCCCATCTGTCCCCAGTGTTTTTCAAATTGCTGGTTCTATGCTGTACTATATCTTCATGGGCTGTTTGTCCTGCTGTCTCCTTAAAGGCAGGGACTCCACTTCCTAAAGCCCTCCAGCTCTCCCAGAGCTGAGCCAGCTGACTTAAAATTCCAGGCTTTAAGTCCAGCTGGTTTTCAGAACTCACAAAATTTAGCCCCTCTCTTTTTCAAAGGCAAATATTATGGAGATACAGCCTCCCTGTTTGTGGACTTCCCAATGCGCAAGCCTGTATTCTGCCCTTCTCCACACCACAGACGCCATCCCCATCGAGGAGGGCCATGGTCCCAGACCCTGTCTTCACTCTTGTACCTTCTTCAGTGTGGCCTCTTCCCTGCCTTCAGTTGTGGAGTCTGTTCTGCCAATCTTCGGGTTGCTTCCTGGGTTATTTATGCCAATATGGGTGGTATCTAGTTGTATCCCTGGGACAAGGCAAGCTTAGGGTCCTCCTACTCTGTCATCTTCCCAGCCAATTTTTTTTAATTGAAGTATAGTTGACACGTAATGCTATAGGCTATTGCTTCTTGTATGTTAATTTTATATCCTGCTACAACACTGAATTCTTCTATAGTTTAATTTATCATTGATTCTTTAGGGTTTTCCAGGTTTACTATGACATCATCTGTAGACAATTTTATTTCTTCTATACCCATTTTTATGCCTGGGAGTTCTCTTGTCTAACTGTGCTGGCCAACACCTCCAGAATATTGTTGAGTGGTGGTGGAGACAAAGTGGAGACAGTGCCTTGCTTGCATTTTAGTGGAAATGTCGTTAATGATTTCCCACTACATAAGATACTGGTTTTTAAACTAAGGCATACATACTTTCCCATGTTGAGAAAGTACCCCTCAATTTCTATTTCACTGAGTGTTCTTATCATGATTGGGTATTGAATTTTATTAAAGGAGATATTTTTGGCCAATTTATTTCCACTGTATATAATATTACTGCAGTTGTTAATAATGAACCAGCCTTGCATTCCTGGAATAAATTTCACTTAGTCTTCTGGCATTATTTTCTTAATGTACTGTTGAATTTTGTTTGCTAATACTTTCCTTGGAATTTTTACACTAGGATAGATTTGAGGGAAATTTTTCCAATTAAAAAGAGCTTTTAAGAACTGAATCATGATAATCATCAAAGTAAACATTTTTAGTAACAAAACATTGGGATTTTAGTATATAACAGAATTGGGAGAAAAGAGGCTAGTACATGTGTGTCTTATAAATCAGCACATATCCAGCAATGTATAACTTACAGTGTTTAGACTGAGACATGAATATATTATAGCCTGGTGTAGTTCACAGAGTAAGATGGTGGGACAGTCAGTACTTACAAGTGCTAAGTTCTTACAGGTGACAGAGTCCTAGCACTCACCTAAATTCTTATTTTACCTGTTTACTGTTTGTCTCATCTCACTAAAATTCAAGTTCCAAGTATACAGAGAATTGTCTGTTTTGTTCCCCTCTATGTCTGGTGAACCAGACATATTGTAAGCATTCAATAAATATTTGTTGAATAAATAAAGGTTTGACAGATTACCCCAAGCCTAGACAAATAGTTAATTAAACATTTAGTTATCAGTAATCGCATAGTTTTATTATTATAGATCAGGGATAAGCAAACTTTTTCTGTAAATTGCCAGACAGTAAATATTTCAGGCTTTTGCAGGCCATATGTTATCTGTTGCAACTATTCAACTCAGCTGTTGCAGTGCAAAGCACCACAGATAATACACAAATAAAATAGCATAAATAAAACTTTATTTACAAAGACAGGTGGTGAGCTAGATTTGGCCCAAAGGTGGTAGTTTGCTAACTCCTGTTTTAAGTGACAGTACCAGTAAAAAAGAAACATTTCAGGGCCACTTACTCAAAAAGTCAGTAAATATCAAATGGTATTTATTAACAATAGCGATGACATATAAACCTGACACACTCCCCCATACTGAGCAAAGAGGACTACATAAATATATGTCAGGAACAGAATTTGGTTTATGTCGTTTTAAAATCAGATCTAGTGTAGGATGCACCAGCTTCCTCAGTACTTAATGCAAGCACAGTTCTAAGATTTAAATGGTAATTGCATTTAACAGGTAAACTGTTAGCTAAGTGATGATTTTTGCAGTTTTATTTTCTCAACTTTTTTGGCCAGACCAAAATAAACAAACAGATCAGAATTACTGGTGAGATGCAATCATGTAAGTTATACTCTATCACTGTTGTGTTGGGGGAGCAGAGTAAACATGAGATGAATAGCATTTCCACATTAATCCTCTATTGAGGCTAAAACTTCCTGGGTTAATTCCTTTCTAAATAACTACAACATATGACTACAGAAATTCAGTAAGAACAAAAACACTAACTCTGAACTACAACAGCCTCTGGCAAACACATCATTCATCCTTTTTCAAGTAATACTGTGCTATCTTAATATGCAATACTAATAGGCAAAGAAACACCCAGAAATTCCATTTTTCAAAAGTTGTAGTAGCCAGAGAAAAAGCAGATTTCCTCCGTTTACACTATTGCAGCCAGAATAATAATGATGATAATAATCAACAAAAGTAGAAAGGTTTTAGTTTTCTAAGATATGACAGTGATATAATTAATCAACATGGCAACACTGGAGTTTGAACGACAGATCTTACTTGATGTCAATTTTGCCAGGAATCCATTTTCTCCTTCCAGTTTTGTCTCATTAGCTGACTTTGGGCAAAAGTGGATAAAGGGAGAACAAAATCCAGAGTGCGTGTTTGTCTTACAAGTTCTGATGTAAATAGGAGACCCTTGTGCTGGAATGTAAACAATGAAGTAAAAAACCACTGAGCCCTTACTATGGAGAAGGCCATGTCCTACATGAGATTCCTTCATTGGTCATCCAAGGGGATTGGCTTCTTAAAATTAACATGAAATGACATGTTAGTCCACAGAAGCCTGGGCAATTTTGCCATCCAATCTTCCTCAATAAGGACAGGTAAGGTACATGGGGAACCATGGGGTGTTTGATAGCAAAGACTTGCAGCCTATTCATAAATTCCTTGAAATTAACAAGGGTCAGAAAGGTTTATTGTTAGAAAAAAGTAGGGTCTGTGAATTCATATGAATTAAATTGCTAACTGGTTGCTGTGGAATTTTGAGAAGAAATAGGAAGTACTTCCGGTCACTTTACTAATAATCCTACTATGATCAAGTTCTTTCCCTGGAATGCTGTGACAAAATCACTATCTATTTCATTGTTTTTAACAATTAGGAATTGAGTTATTCTTCAAGAATTTTTGGAGGCAACACTAACTTTAGTGAGGAGTTAAAAAATAAAATTGTAGAAATTATTCCTACTAATTACCAGTATGTCATGACCCAGATCGACTTTCATCTTGCACGTCCCTCTGTTATTCAATTCTGCTGCATCCAAAACTAAGATCTTGGGATGTTTTATTCTGACGTTATCCTCATACTTTCTTCATGTTATGGAAATCAGCTCTTTCCCAAATCTTTAAAGCAAAGTATGGGTTTTACCTGCCACAGCCTGACTTTATAACTCTTCTGGAGGACGTATTTCTTATATTCTGCCAATCCTGCTGGTAAGAGAACTGTAACTGCTTACTGTGGGCTGTATTCATAGAAGTTATTTAATTTCTGAAACACGAAGTACCAGCTAGGATCTTTTCTTCTGCCATGATAAATGACAAATATGATTTGGTTCAGAGAGGACACCAGTGGGTTGTGTAGCTGGACTCCGTTATCTGTGGTAATCTTCGGACATCTTATCTAAGATAGGACCCAAACCAGTGTGTGCGGTAAATTAGTGCAGCTCTGCAATTTGAGCAGCAAGGATATCACTAGTCATTTTCTTTAGTGAACTTTAAGTACCTACATAAGGCTTAATGGCAACAGTGTGGGTGAAAATTGAGTTTTCAATAATCCATATATTCATCAAATGTCCTCGTCTTAAGCATTTATTTAAATGAGCTAGAAAATCCACAAATTACTTTGAGTGTGGTATCTTTCTGTCAGTGTCTTCTGGTTCATTTGCTTCAAGAAAGGAAACTTTAATATACTCCAAAGCAGACATCTCAAAGACAGAATCTGCTCAGGTTCCAGCTTAGTGGATACAGTTAAGAGTTCATCTCAAGTGCCTGAGTGTGGACATACGGTACTTCATGTTATTTGGTGTTGCCTTGGGGTTTGGAGGATGGGAGAGCAGCTGTGAGCATGCTACCAACACAATTCTTCATCGTGACCCCATCTCAAATAAAAGCAGTATAAAACACAAAGTAACGCTCTCCCCTACCTGTGCCCTCCAGTGGGAACGAACCATAGCAACCTGGTCTCCCGGCAACTTTAAAGAGTTAGCCTGAGCCTGGGAAGACAAACTCTTCCATGTCCTATGGCTCAAATGTTCATTCAAAGTAGGGTTAAATTTTTCTAAATCCTTACCCGAGATAATGTCAACTGCTGATGTGCCCTTCGGTCCTAAAAATATAGATACATCAGCACAGCGGAGGTGTGCCTGACCTGTGTACTTCTGAGCCACTAAGGGAATGAGGAAATTCCCAGGATGCCCCAAGCATGACAGAACCCCGAGAGGAGTCACACATCTTCATTCTAAACAAGCCATCAGTCACCATCAGCTGGATTAAGCTCTGCAACTATTGGTCCTGCTGTAGCCTGAGGGTTTGGAGTCTCTTTCTTACCCTCACTGCTAGCGTCCTGGATAGAAGAGCCCCAAAGGCCTATCAGCTGACAAATCACGAACAAAACGCCAGTGTGGTGCACTCTGTGGAGGAACAGTGCCTTCACAGGCGTGTGCTACGAATGCTTCAGAGTTCTGTTTGCTTTGATTACAGAGACCAACTTGGTATAATATGTTACTACTCCATCTAGTCCCCTGGATTCAAACCAGAATTTTTCCAATTGCCTGCTTTTATTAATTAAATATACTAAAGTAACATCATGTCTCTCACAAGGAAGTCAGCTCAATAGTCTGATTATCTGAAATGCATTCCAGGCCTTTCTGGGTGGACACTTTCTACAGAGAACTTGGGATAAGACCTGAACAGGCTCTTGTAGGTTTGCAACAAGTCAAGCTAGGAAATACAAGGTAATACCAATTTCTAGACTTCACTGTTAGGTCGCTACAAGCTTTGATTGAATATAAACTAGAGTCCTAAAACATTTACATACAGGAGATTCTCAACTTTAAAACAGAATGCTCTTAGTCTGGACTATTCCCAAGTGGCCCGGAAGGAGCGGGAAAGGTGGTTTCTGGTTTTACTGAAGCATGATTTTTCACTCCTGCTCTGTCGCCGCTGCCGGCCCTGAGCAACATGGCTCCATGTGGCCGGCCACGCTCCTCCCAGCCCCGTTCAGTTCAGATGGGCTGCACTCCCCCAGTTACTCCAGTGAAGTGACTAAACTGTGGTTCTAAACTGTGGTTGTGGAAAGAAGAAATGGTCAGTAAATAAACGACAAAACTTCAGGGAAAGTTTATCGACTCTAGCCCATTTCAGGTGTGAAGAAACAAATAGGAAATCGGTGACAGGACTAGAAATGTGATTTGGTTGAAAGCAGGAGCCACTTCCATTTTTGGGCATCTTGGGCATCTCAGGAAGTCTCCATTACGAACATCAGAGATGTACTTCATGAAGTATACGCACTACGGGACTGAAAATCTGCTCCTTGTCTATACTCAGCATTCACATAGACACACCCTCTTGTCAATAGCTTTCAAGCTCAGGTATCCAATCCGAAGGTCTGTGGGGTGCAGAAAACCTCCCTTGAGGTGGGGGAAGTGTATGTGCGCATGGATGGAACACAGTGTGGCCCAGGAGGTGTAGCCCCACGGCACTCCGTCGCTTATAAGGAACTGGTAGGTTCTGAACTTGACTCACACACAATACCAGACAGAGAATGCAGAACAGCTACCAGCGAAATCTGCTCTAATCCCTGCTTTGATGTCAGGTAAGAGGCAGGGGAGGGGAAACCAGATCGAGCATGCAGTTTATCTCTCTCTCACTAGGCCAAATTAATAAAAACAAAACCTAATTTCCCCCCACTCTTACCCATTCTTATTCCTCCTCAATATTTTTCCTCTTTCTAAGATGCCTTTTTTGTTTGAGAAGCTTAATATTTGGGGGCCTTCTGAAGAAATGGGTATAGTGACAGATGAAAGACTTGTATTCATCGTATAATTCAGAATAAGGGAAAAATCGACTGCTGTGCATTTAAGATTCTAACAACCTTGCAATTTTGTATAGTCCTTTCCCCCACCCGTTCTTTTGAAGAAATCTGCTTTTATTCTGTTAATAACTAACCACAGTTGCAGCAGCATGGATCCGATTAGCAGTTCTTATGGTACAAAGGGGAGAGGAAAAAAAAGCTGTGAACAGGGTTGCCAATTTGTCCACCTGGGCCCCCAGGAGAATGATTAGATGAGGCTCCTGCCTGGTCCCTTTTTTCCACTTGATCACTGCTCTGTGCTGCCTGATAGAGACCGGCCTTTTTAAAGCCAAGGCACTTTCTTTCCTTTGATAAAAGTTTCCTTTGCCTCCATCCTCTCTTGTCACCGATTTCTCATTCCTGGTCCCCACATGTCATAACAACTCTCAACCGCACACATGAGTAGCTGTGAAAAGTGCCACATGCTGATGCTTACTCACTGCAATCACCTTGTATCCACCCCAGAAACCCGCACAGCAGTGCTCATGTACCTCGCAGGGATCAACACCTTGCTTTCCAGACCCAGAGGGGCTCCATGTGGTCAGGCCTCAGGCCTTTCTATGCTGCTTGCAGACGGACAATAACACAGGAAAAGATACACAATTTGGCTATTAAATATTAGAATTTGAGGAAAATAGCACAGCATCTATAAATTTGGGGCCAACAGATAAAATACTGGAATTAGAGGCAACATAGTTTCTTTTTAGATTTTTTTTTTTTTAAATGAGAGCAAGCGAGCCAGCATGAGTTGTGGGGAGGTTTAGAGGGGGAAGCAGACTCCCCGCTGAGCAGGGAGCCGGACACAGTGCTCAATCCCAGGACCCTGAGATCATGACCTGAGCCAAAGGCAGACGCTTAACTGACTGAGCCACCCAGGCGCCCCGGCTACATGGTTTCTGTATATTTTTTATAAAATTATTTTCTTTGAAAATAGGGTTAGTTATTAGTAATAGATATTTAAAATAATGAGATGATGAAAAAGTTGGATATTGGACAATTCCAGAATTCTGCTATCGTATTTATATAGCACAATTTCTGTGCATGATGGACTAAAATCAGGCAGGGTCTACATACGCAGAGGTCTGGTTTAGACTGACACACCTTATGATGACTATTTTAGGTGCTATTTTTAAGGGAAAAGGAAGTAAAATAATTTCTCTTTCAGGAGAAATGGAAATAGAATGATCCCATAAACTGTGAAATATAAAGGCACAAAGATGGCTCCCAGCCCACAGGAGGAAAGGTCATATAAGTAATCAATTTTAAAACTTACTTTTCTTGAGTTCCTGTTTATTTTAAGCGAACTGGAAGCTCTTTAATTT
Source organism: Mirounga leonina (assembly GCF_011800145.1). Taxonomy (NCBI): domain Eukaryota; kingdom Metazoa; phylum Chordata; class Mammalia; order Carnivora; family Phocidae; genus Mirounga; species Mirounga leonina. The sequence continues at coordinate 1,922,756 of NW_023270812.1, read as the reverse complement.
GGTCAGCATTCACTGAGTGTGCTCTGACTTGCCAGGCATTATGCTTGGCACCAGGGATGAAAAGGAAGCAGGGCTCCCTGCCCCCGACAGGCCCCTGGGCCAGCTGGACGACCATGGAAGGACAGCTGGACTCTCTTTCACATGGAGGGATCAGTAGGGCTTTGCAAAGGGAAAGACGCTGGAGTTGGATCTTCAAGAATAAGTAGGAGTTTACAAGGCTAGCGAGGGGCGGGATGGACATTCCAGGCAAAAGGAACTCAGCTCTAGGAGCAAAGAGCTGACATAAAATCACAACCAGCACTGAACTAGTTCCCTCTGTCTACTTCTTTATATATAATTTAAATTCAATTAGCCAACACATAGTACATCATTAGTTTCAGATGTAGAGTTCAGTGATTCATCAGTTGCATATAACACCCAGTGCTCATCACATCACATGCCCTCCTTCATGCCCGTCACCCAGCTACCCTATCCCTCCACCCACCTCCCCTCCAGCGACCCTCAGTTTGTTTCCCAGAGCTAAGAGTCTCTTGTGGTTTGTCTGCCTCTCTGAAGACTTCCCTTTCAGTTTTCCCTCCCTTTCCCTATGATCCTCTGCGCTGTTTCTTATATTCCACATTTGAGTGAAGCCATACGATAATTGTCTTTCTCTGATTGACTTATTTCACTCAGCACAATCCCCTCCAGTTCCATCCATGTCGATGTAAATGGTAAGTATTTGTCCTTTCTGATGGCTGAGTAATATTCCATCGTATATATATATACACATCTTCTTTATCCATTCATCTGTACGGAGGTTCCTCAAGAAGTTAAAAATAGAGCCACCCTACGACCCAGCAATTGCACTACTGGGCATTTACCCCAAAGATACAAATGTAGGGATCCGAAGGGGAACATGCACCCCGATGTTTATAGCAACAATGTCCACAACAGCCAAACTGTGGAAAGAGCTGAGATGTCCCTCTGACTACTTCTAATAAAAGGCACTGATGCCACATTAAAAAAACAAACACCTATACACATAGGTTCAGCTCTCAAAAAATGTAGGTTTTTGTCTTTTTTCAAGTAGAATTTAAATGATACGATTCTTGGATTTTGTGTGAAGTAGACTTAAAGGAACAATTGTGAAACTAGGAATTCTATTAATATCTGAGTTAGGCCTGAGAATATAGCAGTTATTTTATCACAAGAATTTTCTTCCTGTGACATTATAATTTCAACTGAATCACAACCTATTTATAGAAAGGTCAAAAAAATTACAATACGCTGCCCTAAAGAAACGAGCTATTTATCCATAAAATTTCCTATGACCAATACATACACAGATCCAACTCCCTCCAAAACATGCCCTCGGGACACTTCGAGGGAAGTGCTAAGCTGTCCTGGACGCAGTTGGGTCTCTCCACATTCTAGAAACACTTTCTTGCGGGGCTTCCAGAACACCACACTCTCCCTGGTTTTCCACTTACACCACTGGCTGTTCCTTTCCCTGTTCTCTACATTTCTCAGCACCCTAGGGTTCAGTCCTCAGAATTCTTCTCTCAGTATTTCTCAACCTTGGCTGCACATAAGAATTACCTGGAGAGCTTTTTAAAAAGTCCTGGTGGAGGACTGCAGACAGCCCGGGTGACTTGGCAGCTCTGGGGCTGGGCCTTGCACCCATCCTCTCTTGGGGTGTTCTGTCAGCCAGGGTTGGGAACCACTGGCCTTCACTCAATCCCCAGGTCAGCAGGTCCCAGACCAGCAGCTTCAGCACCAACTAGGAACTTGTTGGAAATGCAAATTTTCAGCTCTACCCCAAACCTACCGAATCAGAACCGGGGTGTGGGGCCCAGTCACCTGCCTTCCCAAGCCCTCGAGGTGGTTATGATGCAGGCTAGGTGCCCTAGGTAACGTCATCTAGAACTCTGATGACTCACAAACTTACTTCTGCAGCTGAGATCTCTGCTCAGAATCCAGATTCTTCTTAGAACCAGCTGCCTATTCAAAATCTCCCTTTGGAAGCCTAATAAACATCTCAAATGTAACATGTTCAAAACCAAACTCTTGATTCCCCCCTAAAAACTAATTTCTCCTTTGTCTTCCACTGTAGAGAATCCAATCTTAGGGCCCAAAACCCTTCTGTCCCCTTCTGCTACTCACACATCCAGACATGACCAACTTCCCCTAGGCTACTGAAGTAGCCTCCTAGCCCGTCTCCCCGTTTCCACCCTCGCCCCCTGCGGTCCACTCAGCAGCCAGAATGATCCTTTTAAAGCCTATATTGGATGCCATTCTCTGCCTTCTCTACCTGCCACATGTCTTCCAATCAGACTTAAAGTAAGCTCCTAAATCCTGATCATAACCTACAAGCCCTTTATAAGCAGGCTCTTGGTTACTCTCCAATCTAACTGCCTACCCATTCTGTCTCCATCTCCCCCTCTTTACTGTGCTCCAGCCCCAGTGACTTCCCTGTGTCTCCCCTGCCCAGTACACCAAAAACACCACTGATTCAGGGCCTGTGTGCTTGCTCACTGCTCCGCGGGGATACCTCTCTCCCAGATAGTCACACGGCTTGCTTTTGCCCTTTGATCACTGAGTTCTCGGTGCGAATATGAATTTCTAAGAGACACCTTCCCCTAGGGACGCCTGGGTGGCTCAGTCGTTAAGTGTCTGCCTCTGGCTCAGGTCATGATCCCAGGGTCCTGGGATCGAGTCCCCCATGGGGTTCCTTGCTCAGCCGGGAGCCTGCTTCTCCCTCTGCCTGCCGCTCCCCCCCTGCTTGTGATAAATAAAATCTTAAGAAAGAAAAAATATGAGACACCTTCCCCAATCACTGCTATCTAAAAGAAACTACCCGATTTTCCCCCAACAATACCTGACAATAAATTATATACTTATTTGCTCATTTCCCAGCTTTCCCACTAGAATATAAGTTTCATGAGGACAGGGCCCTTCGTCATTCATGTTCAATGCATTTTCCCCAGTTCCTAAAAACATGCCCGCAGCAGCAGATGTATTCATCACTTGGCTGAATTAATGAATGAAAGAGAACGATAAACAAGGACGGAAGGAAAATGAGCCACTGGGCCAGCTGGCCTTCCTCAGGAAATCACCTGATTTATCCAACAGCAAAAGTACAACATGCTACTTTTCAAAAAGCCACCCAATGAATTAATACATTTGGCATCCTCAGCAAGGTCACATTCTTGGCATTCGGCTATATGCATTTAATGTAGTTTGCAAGTACAAACTCCTGTGTCACTTTCTGTTTGGAAGGGAGAATATCAACATTAACAATCCCTGGTTATATCATTTATAAACATGCAGATGTGAATTATTAAAGATTAATGCATTTTAGGATTGGTGTCGGCATTCCGTTTGTCTCATGCCGAAACCAATTCTGTTCTTCATTAGTCAATGACAACCCATATCACCCTGTTATGGAAGAGAAATCAAAGGTGCAAGGGTGTGAGCTGAGAGTAAGTGATGAAACTGATTACTAAGAGACTTAACAGGCTATAATCAATCAACACATCATCATAATCCTGGCTCCAGGGTTATCGGAACATAGAGAAATAAACATAACACCCGCTGTAAAACGGTTTTGTTCTCTTCACAACTGGTATCTATTCCCTTTAGAAAATATGGTAACATAGATCAGAAGTTTGTGAAATCAGCTTTAGGGACATCCTGACCATAAGTACTACTCATTTTATCACCTTTTTCCAAAATGCATAGTCGAATGATTTGTGAAACTTTTACTTCCAGGCTAAGATTAGTTCACAAAAGCTTTGGTACCCTCCGTTCCAATTCCTCGCTCCCCGTGAAGGTAGCGAACAGTGCAGGTCAATGCCAACGGCATTTTGACAGTTGCAGGGCACTGCTGATTCAAGGAGCAACAACACTCAGTTCAACACAAGTTTTAGAGGGCTGACGGTCCGCTCGGCTCAAGAACTGAAATCAAACAGTCAACAAGGAGATTGAAGTGCTTCTTCCGTGAACAGTGTAAAAAAATAATGGAGAACTGGGCATGGGCTGCTGGATCAGCCACGTACACACATTCGTCACCGCAATTCTCACCGAGTGGGAAGGAGACACCAAGTATTTCCCTGGTGACACAGGTTTTTCTATGTTTTCATATGCAGAAGACCCAAGAAAGGGAATGGAAACCGAGAGGGAGAGTTTAAACTGAACTGCATAACTTAATTTTTAACTGAGAGGGGGAGCAAGACCACCTGGAAATGTGTATTTTGAGAAAATCCTAATATTCTCTTATTTCTGAATATGGAAGAAGGAGTGGAATAGGTTTAATTTGAAATTGATTGGACTGGAAGAACTGAAAATAATTTCTGCTTTTGAAAAAAAGAAGAAATGCTCATTCCCCAATTACCAGAATACCTGACTTGGGTCAGAAGGGGCCTCAAAAGGGTAGCTCAGAACCCCAGTTGTTTAGAATGCAAGGATCTGGCTGAGGTCAGCAGTGGGGAGCCTGCCCTCTAGACACAGCAGGAGAACAACCACGATGTCAACAAAGTGCTGAGTCTCCATAACACGGCTCCTGGTCTGAATTTCAAATCAGTACCCGAAAGGGGAAGGCTCTAGTGTCTAAGCCCTACAGAAATGCAGTCGCATCTCTCTCAAAGACAAAATATATTGTTGCTTTCTTAAGTACTGCTAAGCATCATTTGGAACGGATCTGAAATTACTGTTTCGTATAACATACAAATAGTTTACTTTGTAAGGGAAAAAAAAATACCGGCTGAAGTTCTCCATGGTTTGTAGAACTGCTGAATTGATGGTTTCCAGGCTGCCACAGATTAAAAACACGGATATATCAATGGCATTTTGTGTTTAAGAATTTTTTTTTTCCTGCTCAGCTTGCCAATAAGCAGCATGCATCTTCCTTGCAACAAGCTGTTGGAGGATTTCTACTTCGAGAGAAGCCAAAACGGGGCACTTGATAGATGTTTTAAAATAAGATTACCAGGTAGGGTGACTGTGCACTTTCAAGTAAAAAATGTGTCACTCCCTGCAGTGACAGCTCCGAGGCAGATGCTCCTGATGGGACCATGACAGGAAACTGGGTTAGAACCACTCACACAGAGTGAAAGAAATTCAGAATTTTACCCTGCATTTTAAGCAAAGATAAACTAAAAAGTGGAAATTTTCTTTATGTAGGATGGGTTAGGCTTTCAGCCCTAAGAGTTCTAAAAATCCAAGGGGAATGGATTAAAAAAAAAAAAAATCAAGAGATACGGCTTGCACCCTCTGGTGTTCATTTTGTAGGTACTAATCTTGACAAATTAGAGCAGGAACTATCATTTCCTCTCACTAAAATCCTTCCTGTTCACTCCAGCCTATGACTAACTCCTAAATGCAATTCATTTTTCTCCTTCCCATTATAGCATCCTTCCAGAATCCGCTTGTCTGAATGTCAAATTAAGCAAGAAAATTAGTTTTTTGACCAGAGTGTCTTCTTGTTTGTATCTGCAGCTCTATCAGCTCCCACAGACATCCTAGCTCTCACTTGGCTTAGTGGAGGGTAGAAGCAGGTGAGCACTTACATAGGATATACCACAGTGCTGCCCTAAAAGAGTCATTTTCCATATTTAATCGAATATGTGCCACCTTTTTTGGAATTCATTCTTTTAGTATCTGAGATTTTCCTGAGGGGTACAAATTCATTAGGACTGGTTGGGTATGCTGGATGCATCACTCACCATCCAGGAACTGACATGATAATGCTTCAGAGAAATCAGGCTTAACTGTAAAGTAACTGGTGCTTTAAGAGAGTGGAAGGGTGATCTCTGGCAAACCGATTCTACAGGCTCTTAAAACCTGTGATCCTTTTCGAAGGACAGCAACTGAAGGTATCTGCCGGGTGTGAGTCTGCACAGGTCAAGGGGCACGGAGTGTGTGTTGCGGGGAGGGGTGTGTGCGCCTGGAGGAGGCTCCCCGGAAGCAGCTGTGTGTGTGTGTGTGCACCCGCGGAAATGCTCCAGCGAACTGCAGAGGGAGGGAAAGGAGAGCTTCCAGAGGAGGGAGGCATGAATAGCAAAAGATCGGAGCGATGAGGACCGCTCTTGAAAGATTAATGAAAGACTTCGGTCCACCTCACCCTCCTCCTTCACGGTCTCTCAGCTCTTAAACCGCCCTGACCCACAGCCTCTCATGCGCGCGAGCCCGCTCTCTCTCTCTCTCTCTCTCTCTCGCTCTCCTCTGGCCGGCAGTCAAGCTGGAAAGGGCGATGTGAGAGGCGAGACCTCAAACAGCAAGGCACATAAAACTCAAAAAGAAAGAATTTTACTTTCATATTTGATGAAACTTTATCTCTGTTGACGACCGCCAGGAGGATGGGGTCTTTGATTAGTCTTATAATAAAGATCCAGGACGAAGCCAGAAGGAATGACCATGAAAAACAAACATTTATTCATCATGACGCCAACATGAATACCTAGATTTGTATCTTTGGTCCTAGCCTATTATAATCAATAGCCCTTCTGCTGTCAGATGAAAGGGTCTTAACTCCACCTAAAATTGGACTTGGTGCAGATGCCAAGTGCTAAAAAAAAAAAAAGGGAGAAAATCTATTCAGGGATTTACAGTTCCTATCCTTAGAGCTCTGTTAACAAAACCAATGAATATTCTCAGCAGTCTGAACATTTAAAGTTTTTATAAACAAAAATGTTTATCAGGCTATGAACAGTTAATTCCTGCCTGCCCATCACCACTCTCCACTGTATGCTCACCCTTCTTAATATTTAACACTGTTGCTGCTTCCAGCACATGGAGGAAAAAGCTGACAAAAGCCTTTGGCCAATAAAATAAAAATTTAAAAAAAGTTGGGCTTATTTACATTTTTGCTTTGTTAGTAAACGGCATGGTTGGCTCTGGAGGCAAGACAAGTGAAATTAACACCCACTAAATCTTCTGGCAACAGCTACGCATTCTGATGTTGTGCTGTGTCAGCTTTGCTACGTGTGGGGACGAATGAGGCCCCGTGTCAGACCTACACAATACATGCAAGACCCAATCGTTTATTTTCCTAAAACCAAGGCAAATAACTCTAGGATGTGAGCCAGTAAGCAGCAAAAGTACAACGGGATCATTTATTAGAAGGGAAACCACATGTCTAACATCAGACCTTTCAAATCAATTGCACCCGACGTGAGATTTGCCTGATTTAAATGTGTATATACATGCGCACTACCAATTAGAAAGATGAAGATACTTCATTTCTGTCTCTAAATATAAATACACCAATATAAAGAGGAGTGAGAAATGAAAACAAAAAGGAGAAACAAGGAAACGTATCATGGCACTGGGGGAAACGTACAACGTACACATTTTGGTTCTCCAATGCTTGTTTACATTGAACGACGGGGCTGAAACCCTTAACTTCTGACTACGGACTGCCGACTGCCGCAGGGCTGGAGCCCAGGAATGTGCAAACAAAGGGAGAATCCATGTGGCTACTTACCATAGAAAATCTCCATCCTGCTTTTCAAAAGAACGCAGGAAGGAAAAGCCCCACTGAGCGAGGGCAGTGCCAGGGCCGATGCGGTGCCAGCATGTATCACAGCAGCCGTCCCCATGACACTCACAATGTTTGGGAGGCAACAGGACAGGAGGGCAAATGTGCAGTGGGTGGAGAAATGGTTTAACAGGCAAGAAGCAGATTCAGCCATTTGGGATGCTTTCCTGGGCTTTTGTTTATCTACCTCTGTAATAGTTCTCATTAGCTGTCAATTTCATTTACCAGGACAGAGATGGAGAAAAATGATTGTTCTTTTTTTCACAAACCCTGGGAGGCAACAGTAGGAAGAAGCCCCACGACAGTTTGGCTTTACCCCACCGCGGCTATCGGCTACACACCAGCTGCGCGTTTTAACAATGACTTGCCGGAGACAATGATTGAAAGAGTCAATCTGTGACACACGGAGAGAGGCAGGAGCAATCTAGAGCAGGAGGTAATGGAAGAGAAGCGAGGTCAGAAGAAACAAGTTAGTGCTGGCAACGAGAGGAGGGAACAGGGAGAAAGAAAGCACAGTATTACAGAAAAAAAAGGGGGGGGGGCGGCAAGTCCAACCACACATTCCCAAAGCAGCAGTCGGGAGTCTCCTGCCCTGGGTGGGACACCAGGCCATCGCCACCTGATATCCGTACTACACCAGGACAGACTCAGAAGCAAATGGCGTTAGACCGTACATCGGGCTTAGGATCTAATGGATGGATTCACAAAACTTCAACATGAGGACTAGGGATGGGAACAGGAGAAGGTGAGACTACTAAATGGGCCTAATGATTCTCTAAGGGAAGGTGTCTTTGCATTTGGTTAAATAAAAAAGGAACAATCAACTTTATGACCATCTCTAAAACGTGGTTTTATTACCTATGACCAAGTTCACACAAATCCATTGAAAAAAGAAAAAAAACAAGAGCATATAGGCTAGGTGAAGGGAAAGAGAAGACCAAAATTTTTTTCAAACAAAAACCTTCATGATTTTTAACAAATCCCCTTCAGATAACAACATACAAGGTTTGTGATGAACATCTATCAAAAACCGATGTTTGAACGTCCCTGGGCTTAGCTTTGGGAACAGAGGAGGAGAAACAGGTAGTATCTGGACGCAAGCCATGGAGGATGACCACCAAGAGGTCCAGGGCAAGATAGATGTGTGGCTCCTCTGTATGAATTAAAAAAGGGTGCCCCTTCCCAAGGAGAGCAGCCTGAATTTCACTCTCATTTACCCCTCCGGCCCATGTCCTTGTCCATGAGCAACCTGCTTGACTGCACCTGGCCGCTAAGAGGGTGTACTGACCAGTTAGTTGATGCTGTCTCGATACATGCAAAAGTATGAGAAATAACCCTGGATTTTAAACTACCTCTAGTGTTAAATTTTATGTGAGACTGACTGCCCATCACATTACACAACAATCAATTTGCCTAGGATCTAAATGAAGCAAGGGTATGGATTCTTGTTTTCCCCTTGTCTTCTGGTCTCCTCTTGGCCTTCTCAGACCCAATCCCCAAGAAGATCAACCACTAACTTATCATTTTTTTTTTTTTTCCAGTTAGAAGAAACATGGATTCAACTTCGTGAAAATACATTATGCTTTCATGGCTCGCTTGAAGGCAGTCCTACTGAGTGACCTCAGTAAACCCAGCAAGTCATCACTGGAAACTTGACATTCGTGTCTTCTGAACTGAACAAGAACACCGCTGGATTAAGAATCAGAAGACTCGCTGCCCAAACCAACTGTGCTGGTCTGGGCGGTAATCACGGGGGCAAGCCTCCAGGTCTCAGGTAATAATAACCGTACGCAACAAGAGTTCACATGCACTGAGTGCTGACCCTGTACCTGCCTCATGTGCATTAACACATTTGAACTTTACAGGAACCCTAAGAGATACAGTTATTATCTTTACAAATGCAGAAACTGAGGCTGAGAGGCTTAGAGGCCTGTCCAAGGTTACACAACCAGGAAGCGCCAGTAAAATGAGGAGGTGATGTCAGATGATTATAAAAGTCCATCCCGCTGAAATGTAATCTGTGATTCCAGCCAGGAGAACAGGGAACAGGTGTCAAAACTGCCGACCAGATTTCCCAGGAGGTTATTCCTCTTACAGTAACATGAACATGAAAGAGACATTCCATTTGCCGTGCTGTATACAATTCCACGACTCTGTACCGCATTGCCCTCAGCAAACGTGGTTACGGATCTACTGGAAGAGCCTTCCTCCCCCCAGATGGAACCTCTACTGTGGCATCTCTTCCCTGAACCAGGCAATGCAGAGGAGCGGCCTGGAAGTGTGCGGTGAAATGAAAATGGAGGCCCCGAGCAGTTTGCATTTTGGACCCAAGTTTAAAAACGAACTGGATGCTTTAAACAACATTTCCAAGAAACCTGAGAGCTTTCTACTAAAAACTTCCTTTCCCAGGAAGCAGGCGGAGAGAATCCTATCCAGGCCCCCGCCTGGCGTGACTTGTTGAGATGGGGCTAATGGGTCATCAGAAGCGTCATCCGCTGACCAACTTAACCCTGCGCATGAGTGAACGAAGCAGCAGACGCTGAAGCCAGTGCCCCTGCTGAGCTACCTCCTCCACAATCTGCGCTATCATGTGTCCCAAGCGAGCTCGTTTCTTGGGGGATGTGTTCTACACCACATCAAAATCCAAACAGTGAGGAGGAAGCCTCAGAATCCCCATCGGAATGATAAAACGTAGGTACGCAAATCATCAGATTGTGAATTACCTGCGTCAGGAATTTTAAATGAAAAACTACAATATCTTTATATCTCAGAAAAGTCTTCCTCGAAGTTATTAAGAAAAGTCCTTTTGATCCAATTTAGAAAGCAGCGCGTTCTTGCTCGACAAATACAGTATTTTACGTGTGACTTTCCAATGTTGAGGCAAGTAATGCTTCAAAGACCATCTCATAACCAAAAATTGCCTAAGGAATTCTCAAACATAGAGTATTCGTAGCTTTAAAAATGTTAAAAGCAGATAAATCCAGGTTTTACTATAATCTCTGTGAGGACAGAGATTCTTTTTGAAAGAAAGGTTAACATCAAAATGCCTTCATCAAAATGTGCGAAATTATAGCTGTTTTCTAAAATATGGATGAATCTTAGAAACAGAATATTTAGTTAAATAAGTAAATTCTAGGAGACCATTTACAGTACAGTACAAATGGGGTAACCACATTTCCTGTTGTGCCAAGAACCTTCCTAGTTTATGCCTATTGTCTTGTAATTATTAATAGCAACCCTTCCTGCCCCCAAAGTGTCTCAGCTCGGCTGAAAAATGATACAGTCATTCTAAGTATGTTTCTATAAATACATTTCTATAAATCTCAAAACTAAACAAAACTAATGATATATACTCTATGAATTTTTGCAATAAAATTCTTCAAAAAACCCCAAAAGGAACCATTAAAAAATATTCAGAGAGTATTTGGGGCAGGGGAGAGGAAGAGGCCTGAAGAGAAGGGAGGAACACACAGGTAGACACACAACATTGGTGATACTCCAATTCTTAAACTGGATGGTGGGTTCATGAGTATTCTTTGATAGTTATGTCTCACGATTAGCATGTTCTATACATTTATATGTATGTTTATATATAAAACATTCCATCATGAGCTTTTTTTAAATATAAAAGAAATAAAATGGTAAGAAGGGATAAAACTACCATCCATGCTTTCAAGAGAACAGAGTAAACTATTAGAAAATTTATCAGCAATTTAATATAGTTCTAATAGGTTCGTAAGAGGCACTTTCTAGCAGCCACCTAGATTGTGCTCGCAAAAGTTACAAGGGAAAAAAATTACATTTAGTTTGCTGATACAAGAAATGGGTGATGCTGACATAAGAAAGCTGGACGTGACAGACAAATAAGCCTACGTACACAATAAAGAAGCAGAAGATACAGAAGCAGTAAGACCACTGAAATACGAATGCAAGAGTTAACTGGAACATGAACTCCTCGTATCAAAATCAGAAGGTCCGTTTCTATCAGTAACAAGGACCCGAATGTGTGCGGGCCAAGTAAAACACAGGTGAGTGTAAACACGAAACATGGGCTACACAATATCCGTCCTGGCATAAATTAAACAGAACCATACAAACTAAGGCCAATCCTTGCACACAGTCTCACCTTGGTGGCACTTACCAACAGAGCACCTTAGTGAACAGAAGCACTACAAAATTCGCTAAGAATAAATAATTTTCTAGCATGAGGTGAATGACCAAGCCAAAAATATTAAAGTAATTGGTGATTTTATTGAGTATTTATATTCATTAGTTGAGTATCTTTAGGAACTGGAACTCTCAAATGCTTTGGTGACAATTCACATCACCAGGTTTTTCAACAGTAAGAAAGCAGTGGCGTGCATGTTGCTCTCGATGAACACTAGGTCTGTCTTGACTACAGAGTAAAATAGTAGTTACTGAGAAATGAATACCTGGAATACTTGCAGGAGAAATCGGGCCAGATCGCGACTGGTTGCTGCCCACAGGAGAGCCGACAGGAGAAGGCGATGGGCCCCCAGGGATGCTGGAGAGATGGGGGGATGCGTGCGGAGAGAAAGGTGACTGAGCTGGGTTGCTCTGATCCCCTTGGCTGCTCGTGGACCCAGACGCACTGACTGCTGAGCTCAGAGTTGCCTCCGTTCCCGTGGGGAGGTCATCGATGGAGCCAGACAGGTCCTGAGAAAGAAAGAAAGAAACACCATATATTTATGGAGTAACACACTCGGACCCATACCTGACCAAAAAATGATTTAAAAATCCTAACAGTGTCCCTTTCAGAGACAGTTTTTCTTAGATAATTCCCAAAATTCAGAGTGTGGCCACTTGTTATTAGAAGACTTCCAGGAGCTCTCTCGTGAGTTGAACCCTAAGATCTGTTCCAGCCCCCAAAAGTAAATACAGTTGTACCTCTCTTTCATAAAGCCATCTGACAGCTTTCCTTCAAGCTGCCAGCGCCTAGTCCAACACACACGTTCAAGGAGTCACAGGAAACAGCACTTGAGGTGGTGACTTACCATCTGAATGGAATGCTGGCTTCAGCACTGAAAACTACTGTTCCGGATCCTTCTATTTAGAGTCAACACTGAAGGACTGTTTGAATTTCAAACTATAATACTCTAATGGAAGAGCAATTATTTATTTATTTATTCGAGAGAGTGCACATATGCGTGTGTATGTGAGCAGGGGGAGGGGCAGAAGGAGAGAGGGAATCTTAAGCAGACTCTGCACCGAGCATGCAGCCCAATGTGGGACCCACGACCCTGAGACAAAATCAGGAGTTGGGTGCTCAACCGACTGAGGCACCCAGGCGCCCCACAGAACAGCAAAATTTTAACCAAACCTTGTGGTGAGAAATTCTTGCATTCTAAGTAACTGTAAGTGCCATTATAATAAAATAGTAGTATGTGTGTTTCTGAATGATAATGTGAATATAAACCCCTTTGAGGTTATGTTGGCAGAAACGAGTCCTAATGTTATACCTTATTTTTTTATAACAATTTTAAGCTAAAGAAACAATTTTTAGTGCCAACTAATTTGTTCCTAATACCCTCTAAGGCAGTTTTTAAAATCACCGTTTGACAGATACAGAAACTGAAGCTCAGCTAGTCAGTTATGGTCGAAGGTGACCCCACTGAGGACAGAACCATCTGCTAAAGGGGACGAAGGGAGGCTGAGGGAAAGAGGAGAAAAACAGGCTTCTGCACCCTCGTCAGACTGAAAGGAGGAGAGACTTTAGTCTGGCCTTCCTCACCGCCGTGGCACCAGGGCCCAGAATGGCGCTCAGTCCCACTGTACAGACCCGCAGTCCCGCTCACCCAGCAGGTGCTCAGTCGGCCAGGGCCGGCCTGTGATCCCAGGTCACAAGAGTCTGCAGACCGAGGCAGGGCACAGAGCTGGTGCGACTGGGCTCTCAGGGCTGCGGTGTGGTATACAATTACGTGTCTTGATGATCTAGGACTAAATGCTACAGAACGGGATCAGAAATGCTGGATGATGCTACAGTCTACAAAGCATATTCAATTCTAATTTATACCCTCGACTCATTCAACTTTATTAATTTTACCTCACTGCTTACTACAGGGACGTCTAAAACTAGGGCTTGGAAAACTGGTGGAGGTGGATGCTTAGGATCTGAAGAATGAATCTAGACCAGCAAATACAAAAGGGAGCAGGTAAAGCACAGCTGATTATAGCTCTTCAGGGTCCCCCCAAATGTCAAAAAGCAAACTCAGGATGAGGATCCCAGTCTCCTGGAAAGTTTATCTGTTAACCATCTGCTATATCATATAATTAACTTCTCTTTTTTTTAATAGCAAAATTGCCAATGATTAAAAAATACCTTCTAAATAGCTATGAAAGCCTCATAAAAATGAATGTTACGGAAAAACAAAAATTTCTTATGCTAAGAAGAATAACATCTAAGTAGAGAGTACTCTTCAACGTCATATAACCATGCTTATGAATAACAAACATAATAGTCACAGTGTAGATTGAACACATCACCACTTGAGAAAGTATCATTAAATTTCCAAAATGAAATGGGGCAAACGGAATCGTATTTTCAGAATCCAGAGGAAAAAAGTAAACATTTCTACCCAGGGCACACAAGTTGCATGATTTTGCACATATTCAGCTGCGAAAACACTGTATTTGACTTGACTACTGGGTTCAACAACAGTTCGATTCAGACTCTTTGAACTGAACACAGCTTTTGCGAAGCAGGGTCAGAAACACAGGAAGGTTATTAAGCAAGTGACATGCTACATACATGGAGAAAATACTCACACTTCAGAAATCAAGGCAAGTATCTGATTTTCTAGAAACAACACTGAAGCCAGCAGAGTGTACATGTGCATACACACTGACTTGCTGAAAGAGAAAACAGGGCAAGTTCCATCGGTCCCTCCCTCCCTCCCTCCCCAGGCCAACGGCTGACTCCTCACGTGCACAGCCTCAGAGAGAGGATGGGTGCCGGGGTGGGGAAGAGTGGTTGGAGTCCTGGATGGTTCTTTAAGTCCCTCCCTTCCTAACTTGATGTAACCAATTCACAGAAGAGCGGAGGGACCCCCAGAGGGGCTCTTCAAAGCATTGCAGCCTCTGGCTGGGGGCTCAAACTGGACCCTGCCTATTTTTGCTTTGCCACCAGCTGAATGTTTTTAAACGACTGAAAAAAAAAAAAATCAAGAGCAATGCTTTGTGATCTATGAAAAATACTTGCAATTCAAATTTCAGTGTCTGTAAGGTTTTACTGGAACACTGTCCCCGCCATTCCTTTATGTGTGGCCCATGGCTGCTACAGAGACCCCGTGGCCCGCAAAGCCTAAAATATTTACCATGGGGCCCTTTCAGGAAAAGTGTGCCAACCCCCGATTCAGAGAGCGGCGGGATTCCTGGTATAGCCTCTACGGCCGCTGCCTCTCCCTTGGGGTAAAGAGAGAGAGACAGGCCCCAGCTGAAGTTCGTGGTGACACACTGCCCGGCAGGACCTGTCGGCGCTTCTCCAAGAACAGGCGCTGGCCGCACGGCTGCATCCACCGGGGAAACACTGAATGGGAGCCAGAGAGAGAGCCATGCTCTCTCTGCAGGTATCCGAATCACCCAGGGAGGCCCCCAGTGAGGATGGCTGGTGGGCTCCAGGTGTAGACGCACTCCCTTAATACCTCATGAATGTGTATCACTAATAAACAAAGGGTCAATCAGACAAAATCAGTTGGGGCGGGGAGGGGCGGGGAGAATAGGATTTGATGCTTCTTTGGAGAAAAAGAAAACGGTAGATAACTAGATATAAAACATTCTCTTTTATTATACTACATATGGGATTAAACATAGAAAAGACTTGACATAGATTTGATTTTTAAAAACATCATTATTTGAAGTTAAATAATCTTATGCAAATCTTTCTTCATAAAAAAAAAAAACACCCCAAATTGTTACTTGGAAATTTGTAAAATTCTCCACACGACCTATAAATTCCTTCCCTGTCCTCCCTTAAAATTCCAAGTTATGGCTGAACAAGTGACATGGATGGGTGTTAAGAAGGCTTCAGTCAAGCTGCAAAAGCATGAAAAACATTTCTGTTATTCAACAAGCTGATCGAGGAAATACCAAGAGAAAAATATAAAAACGGTGACTTTCTCAGTGCTCACATGTCATCAGAATTTCAGGGCTGACTAGACCTCAGTGTAACAGAAGAGTAATAAAAAGATATAATTTCTATATTACTATTATACATACACGTAACTTTTATATGTAAATTATAGAGAAATATTCCCACCCTGCAGACGCTTAGGGTATCCATATGTATAGCTATCTTAAAACATGCTAATAAAAGAAGTTCAACAGTGGTTTAAACATTCAGCCTAGTTAACAAAGAAGCTCTGTAACTAATACTCCTCTGGAGGACAATTTAGTCAGCAGGGCACCAACTCTATTCTTCCTTTTAAGTACTATCAGATCTATGATGTCTGGAAAGAACAGAGAGACCTTCCTGCATCTCATTCTAACCAAGGCACCTTCAAGCTACAGTGCTTCCATTTATCTTGCTGGGAAGCTGGCAGGTAAGGTAATGGCAGGGAGGACTCTTTGAAGGGGCCGGAGTCCCCCTGCCCCACCGCATTCCCGGCATCTTTCCTTTGTATGGAGGGGAGTGACGGGTGAGGTAATGACTTCATGGGCTCCTACAGAGTAAATTCAGGATTTTGCCAGGACAGCCTTAGTTGGTAAAATCTTACTCTCGAGTTGGGTTTTCAGTATCTGACATCACTCAGGATATTGACTACTTTCCAGCACACCAAAAATAATATAACTTCTACTGTCGATGGTTAATTTATTTTTTAGAAAATCAATGCCTTAAAAAAGAAAAGCTTGTTTTGCTTTAAAATTTAATTTAAGTGAAAGTTCCCTGCAAAGACTTTCCCTCTGTAAACCATCATCTCTGCACCCTCTGTCCATGTAAAATTTTCATTCTAATCCAAGTGACAAGTACAAGAGATTTCACTGCACTTGGAATAAATGCCACCAGGGAGCAATAACAATCCTATCAAGACTCTGACAAGAGAAACACTTATGAATTAACACAGAGCACAAATATGTTCCTGATTCAATACAATGGGACAGGGTGGGGAAGGGCGGTGACAGGGCAGTGATGGATATGGGAACATGCCATGAAGGAGGAGCACAGGAAGAATTTTTAGAGATCTACATAAATGCAAAACAGACCTACAACATTATAAATATTCTCTCTCAGGTCTACGTATTATCTATGATCCTTCCTAAAAATACTGTTAGTATATTATGACTTACTACATCAAGAGTCATCTTTGGCTTTGATGGAATTCAATTTATCTAGGAAGGTAGTAGCTGACTCAAGGATAAATTCCATCAATCCTGGTGATGTCTTACTGTCTCAAAGACCTGGGAATAAGTCAGAAAATCTTACTCCCTTGTTTAATTAAATAAGCGGGTTTTAAAAAAAGCGAATCAACTCCAAAATCCTCTAAGCTGTGGTCCTCAATACAATTAGTTGATAGCATCAGATCAGCATCTGATAGAGAACTGGAGAGGAGCGCACACATTTGGGCATCTCTTGCTCAGAAGTGCCCCAAGAGAGCACGAGGATAAACACTGAATTAGAAACAGAGAAGATATTTCAATCAATGAGACTAGTTCAGGTCTCTTGTTTAAGGATTTTAATAGGGTACAGTTAATGATTTCTCACTGTGACTTCCCATGGGTTTGACGCACAGGTTAAAATGCCAGTTCAATGGTCTTTTAAAAAGTCTCTCAGTCATCTTCAAAAGCAGGAATAGTGTCTCTTCTCCTTTTTAGAATATTGAGTATAAAATTCAGGCATGCATTTTTTTCTTTTTCTCTCTCCAACTAGACCCTAACTTTCTTAAGGGCTGTGTGATTCCTTCTGCCAGGTGTGGTGTTAAAGAGAGGATGGGTTTCACTGGTCTCTGGCGAATGTCACTGAATTTATATGCTCTGTGGTAAAATACAGCTGCAAACACCATACAAAGTAAGCTAGCACATGCAAATCTTTCTAAATATTTACCATAAATGCTCTAGTGAAAACTACTGACTTCACTATTAAAATTTAGCAACGAATTCTCAGCCCTCTGTTTCCAATTAGCATCCCTGAGGCTAGCCACCCCCAGCCTCATTAGATTGCTTAGTTTTTTACAAACTGATACTTCACACACTGTGAAATCACTTCATACCTTCCAACTTTATTTTAGAACTATCATTTTGGACATGTGATACAAACACACCTTGAAATTGATATTAGAATTGAGTCAATAATTGGACCGACGTACACACAAAAGGAAAAACCTCACAGTGCCTCTGTTCACTCTCTATGATGTTAGCAGGTTTCTTCTCAGCACAAACCCGTGTGCAACCCACCAAAGTCCCTGCTGCTTTCATTTGTCTAGACAGCAAATGAGTTAAAAGCTTAGGCTTCCTGTCTAAATGAATAAAAAAATGCAAAGGCACAGAAAAACAGAATCTATGAAAAAAAAATCCTTCAAAGCAGTAATTTTTAGGCTCTAAAAGCATCTTCTTTCCAAGTTATATATATCACTTTCTATTTAAACATGTCCAAATAACAAATATTTATCTCTTCATTGTATGTGACAATATATACAACACATAGCCTTAAGATGTACGAGGCCAACTGGAAAAAAAAAAAGTGTTTGATGTTAATTTAAACATAGTCACAAGCTCCAAAAATGACAAACCCCTAGCCAAAGCCAAGGATAAATGCAAAGAAAATTCATGAGTCAAAATTCATTGTAATGACATAGCCAAGAACCGCTTTCCTTTTCTCAAGCCAAGATTCCATTATGGGTAACTCTCATTTTAATGGGACATTTATAGGGTAATCAACTAAACTGATACTTCACAAAAGCAGGATTCAGAGTTAAGCATAGTATCATAAGCAAAAGTTGTTAATATGGTTATATTTCCTTTGATTTTTAAAAATCAGCACCTAAAATAGAAGCTAGCCTCAAAGGTCCTTGGGTTAGAACTCCTGATATGAAATGTGCTGCCATTCTAAATTTAGACGTGGTAAACAATGTAAGTATGAAGTATGCATCATGGAAGGGAATTTTTTTCCATTGCAGAAGCCCCAAGGGGATCCTAAATTATTCTCAGTTTCTGAACTCTGCCCAGGGAGATTCTCTGTTCTTCCACTATTAACAACAGTCTCAAGATGTTGTGTAGGCTAGGAAGAACAACAAGCAGACCCTTTAACACAGTATGGGCAGTCTTGAACTTAAAAATTATTTGGTAAGAAAATGTATTTATGGTTTTCTTTTCACTCTATGGAATTTGGGATCTACTGTCATCTGGAAATAACATCACCCTGCTTGGCTACACTACTAGGACTGTGCTCACAAATGATAATGATAATGAACATAACCATCGCGACTTTTTAGTAACAGCAACTGTTACTACCACTGATTTACCATCTTTTAAGCACCAGAGAAATTATGTATTATTTTCTTATATGATGAATCTATAGCATCTTACTAGCTCCCAATCTCTTGTTCCTACCAAAATGTTTTTTAACTGATTTCACTGTCCAACACAGCCAAGAGCCTCCAGACCCCTCCTAACCTCAAGCCAAAGCCCAAGTCAGTGCTGAAAACACTAAACAAGCCTCACGTGTGAATAAATGCAGGCCCTTGGTTATTCTGAGAGCAATGGCATCTTAAAGACGCTTATTAATACAAATGACAGACCACCGGTGAAGTTAAAACTACGTAATAAAGTGAGGATAATGACTAATTTGGGGAGAGATTCTGTACTGCGGCCTGCCCTATCTAAGGTCTGCAGATGAAGCTGTGGGGACAGGTGGGTGCGAGGAGATGGGGAAAAAGGTAGAAGGCAGTTTGTACATATGAATGACATTTGATATTTAAATGCTGGCCTATCCCGTGATCCTATACACTTAAATGTCCCTTTCTCATGGAGTCTCAATGAAGAGCGACAGACAGCTAAAGAGATGAATTCTCAAGGAAGGAAGGACTTCTGTGATGGAGAGGTGCATCAGCAAGAGAGTGGAACACAGAACAGGTGTCCTCAGCCTGCGCACGGTGGCCCAGGGGCTGCTGTCTGAGACGGTCCAGACCAGGAGCGAACGCGCACCCTCTGGATGAGTGGTGGGCAGGAGACTGGAAGCAGAGAGAACAATGTGGAAGGCAAGAGCTCTGGGAGGGACGCCATCGTGGAGCAGAGAGGAGAAGGGCGCCAGGAAGCTGAGAAATAGAGGCTGAGTGAAGGGGGAGGATGAGGCCAGCTGTGAGCCACCTCTGTCCGCTGACACCAAGCCACACGTGTTTGCACTTTTTAGGAGCCAGGGAGCCAATGGAGGTCTAACAGGTGACTTCTCACATTATCAGAGAAGGAAAAGGAACGGAAAGAAATGTTAGAACATTTTAAAGAAAAAAAAAAAATCACGTTTTCAAGTGTTTATGAACAAAGAATGCTTTCAGAACATGACTAAAATTATAGGTACCACTAAGAGAAATTTGTAGAAAGGTTTTTCAAGATCTATATATTTTAGCATTATATAAAATTTAACAAATGAAGGAACAACAGCAATGACAGCAAGTGCCTCCATCACTAGAGTCCAGGTTAGACAGGGGTGTGTTTCCTAGACTGCAGGAATCCTGGGGAGTCTACACAGCTGCCCCACTCATTTCAGTTCTGTGTAAGAATCAATGGACAAATGAGTTGAAATATATACACCTGACCCTTAAAACAGCACAGCAGTGTCTAAAATGCTGAAATAGTGGGCAGAACTTTAAGGAGAAATAGGATATTTGCATTGCTTCAAATATAATTAATGAGTAACATCTGGCTTTAACAGATTCTATTTTTTACATATCCTCCTCCAAAACCATTGGTGGCAAGTCCTAAGACACGTAGTTGTAACGGGGGGGGGGGGGCAGTTTCAGCTATTTACACGCAGGACGAGGGACACGGGTTTATGGGTTTGTGCTTTACAAATATCAATATGTCAGGTATGAGACTGGAAGGTATGAATGACCCATGTGCTTTGAAAGCAAATTGACAAACTAACAAGATCTGAAAATATGTAAAATTTAGAGTCTGTCTACTGATACCAGTTTTTATTGCTGAAAGCATGTCATAAATCTTTATAACAGAAAAGCAATCAACACCACCTTTTGCGTCTCTCATGGTAAAAAACTACTGTTTATCTTAGAAGTACAATGCTTAGCACGTCGAAATTCTGAAAATAAAACTTAAAAACAAAAAGGCATGAACGCTCAGGAGACATTTATTTCTTCAGTACATAGCAATGAAATACTTTAAAATAGTAAGACCTATAGGAATGCAAATAAATTAGCAACTTAAAAAAAAAAAAAACCAAACAGAAAAACACCCAACTCACAAATTGTACTGAGTCTACATGGAATAAAGGGAAGTTTTATTTATCCAACAATACTAAAACTTAGTCATTTTGACATTTTCCCTATTCACATGAACCATATGAACACATGTTCTTGTTCTAACCCCTCCCTGGATTTTTCAAAAACTTTTTATTTTGAAACGACTTTAGACTTCTATGAAAGTGGCAGAGTGCTGAGCGTTCTTATACGCCCTCCACCCAGGCTCCCTCATGTCAACATTGTTAAGTAACCAAGGCACATTTATCTTTCCATTTGTGTTTGGTTGGTGTTTTCTTATGATGAGGCTGAGGTTATAGATTTGGGGGGAGAATATCACAGGGTGAAGTGTCCCTTATGAGGCATCCTATGAGGGTATGACAGAAACGTGACTTATGAGAGGTGATGTCAACATTGATGACTTGGTTAAGGTGGCATCTGCCAGATTTCTCCACAGTTACGTTAGTTTTCCCCTTTCTATGTCCTATTCACGAGAAGGGAGTCCCTAAGTCCAGCCCATACCTAAAGGAGGGGAATTAAGCTCTACCTCCTAGATGAGTATCAAAGAATTTGTGGGTGTATGTAAAAAATGTACAGAATAAGTAAATGTTTGGGGGGATATATTTGAAGCAATGCAAATATCCTATTTCTCCTTAAAGTTCTGCCCACTGTTTCAGCATTTATCAGCGGACCTTGCCTGCAGCAAGGTGTTCTGATGTTGGTTTTCTATTTCCTTCGTTCCTCCTACATTTATTATTTGGAATTCTTCTGCAAGGAAGGACTGTCCTATCTCCATTAATTTTTGCATGGCCAAGGCAGTTATCTTATATATGTGTTTTGGTGTAACTGAAGTTTCTTTATAAGATGAATCAGTGATACTCTTATCAACGATAAATGAAAAAAAAATGAAGTAATACTTCCAACTGAGGTTTCATAATTAAAAAACATAGGAGAGAGAAAAATAGGCGCTTTATGTTTTTCCAGACACAACTCGTGGGAATATAAATTAGTATAACCACTTTGGACAACAATTTGTAAGCACGCTGTAAAGCTGAAAGTGCATTTATCTAATGACCCAGGAAGTCTGCTAATAAGTGTGTACTCTGGCCTATGTACATTAGGAGATATATACACGCATAGAAACATCGTTTCAGTATTGTAACAACAGAAACTGGAGACAAACTAATTCTCCGGCAATATCAATTAGAGATGTATTCAGAAAATGGGATACTACACAGCAGTGAGACTGAATGAGCTAGAGTTAAAAATATTAATATGAAGCTCACAAACAATGTTGATAGAAAGCAAACCAAAAACCCAATGCAGTAACAGGTAATCAACAGAGGACAACAAAGGAGACAAGGCAACAGAGTAGGGGACCATCAATGCGACAGCGGAAATGCAGAGTCCAGAAGAGCCAGTGAGAGTGGGGAGCAGCGCTGTTGGATCAGAAGGGAAATGGGAAGAGAAGAGAGAAGGTAGAATAATGTCACGGTCCTCCCTCCGTCCCTTCACCATAGCCGACATGCTACATGGATGGCATCTAAGCCTGAGCAACCTGGTCTATCCGGAAATGGACCTTTGCACTCTTTGCTCGGGGAAGCTGAACTTCCCTCCAAGAGCCATCCATTCCCATCTTAGTAAGGCCGCTCTGCCATGGACACCAGAACGGGGTGCACGGCGGCTTCCCCTGTGATGCCAAGCCATATTTATCTACTGCAGAACTTCTGAGGGTGGGTTTTAATGAGCTGTTAGCATGTGCCATAATGGAAACTCTGGCGCAAGAGGACTTAACTTCAAACCCCAGCTTTGCCACTTACTAAATGACCATACTTAACCTTTTTGTGCTTTGCTCTCTATAAACTGGGGAAAATCCTAGTACCTGCCTAAGAGAGTTGTTGTGAGAATTAAAGGAGAATTTTTTTTTTTTTAAGATTTTTATTTATTTATTTGACAGAGAGAGAACAAGCAGGGGGAGAGGCAGAGGGAGAGGGAGAGGCAGGCTCCCCGTTGAGCAGGGAGCCCGATGCGGGGCTCGATCCCAGGACGCTGGGATCATGACCTGAGCCAAAGGCAGATGCTTAACCAGCTGAGTCACCCAGGCGTCCCTTAAAGGAGAAATTGTAGGTAAAAGGACGGGTGCAGTAGGATCCCAGGGAGTGTGAGCTACCATGACTGTGGGGCACAGGCAGAGGCGTAGGAGAGAGAGCCTGAACTGTGTGGATCGGGGTCCAGGGCAAGGGAGCAGTGAAGTCACAGGGAGTGGCTGAGAGGTGGGAAGGCACTCCTCCCCCCATTTTCCTCATCCCAGTGGGTAATGACAGGGGGTCTGCAGGCCCTAAAACCAAATCCAGTAAGAGGTAGGAACTGGGTTTTAAAATGAAAGCCCCAAAAGTAGTAACCAAAAGAGAAGGGAAATTCTGTATGGAAGACGCAGTTTTTCATTTCTCAGGTGCCATGGATCAATCATACATAAGCTCTTTAATGAGTGAGACAAGGCCGCCTGCACTCTGTTCATGAATATAGACTTTCTATGATATTTCTATCAATGAAGTTATAACAAATATTTTAGTATTGGAAAGTGACTCACAGGAGAATGATAAAAAAAAAAAACACCACCACCCATAATGACTCACAATTTAAGAATCACAACACAATGTTAGCACAGAGAGATGACCCTGCTTCAGGAGTTAAGTGCTAGATGTAATAAGGGGGTCTGAAGCTGGGTGCCACCAGTGATCAGCTGTGGGCAAGACAACCTAATCTTTTATTCAGTCGTGGAGTGGGGATTATCATGTTTATTTTGTCAATGGGTCAATATAATGAATAAAGCAAATGATAAGGAAACTGTGAAGGGCATCACCTTTAAAACAGAAGATGATTTCCTGATGCTAAGTTATGTATTAGACACAGGATTCAAATCACTCCTGTTTTAAAGAATAAGTTAAAAATAGAATTAATGATGCAATAAATACTGAGGCCACATCAGCTCAAATTCCAATTTCCTTCTTTGAATGGTTATCTCCTCTTCAAACAATTATGCCAAAATATCTACAAACGAGTTATTTCTTCAGTATTTACAGATACATTAAAATTATCTCACTAGAAATAGAAAGAACTAGTCTAATGGCTTCAACATAAAAGAAAGCTGAAATTTTTATATTTTCACAGAAATTATTTTTAAGACTTCTGAGTTAATTTAGGAAAAAAGTAGAGAATCCAGAATTTTTTTTTTCTTTGTACAAGATTAGCTGGACTACATTACAGATGGAAAGGTTTTGTGGAGGTTATTTTTATATTTTAAAATGAAATACAACAGTCAGTACCTCCCTCAAAAGCCAAACTTAAAAACATGAATTTTTCTTATTTTCAGTTATGATTCAGACTCACTTCGGTAAGAGGTTTCCAGAAGGAGTCCTTTTCCATCTACGTACAGGGGCAGCCGGTCACTTAACACCTCAAGTGCTAGCACTCAAGTGCAATTTTACGTGATAATTTTTCCTAAGAGCATATAACCATTTTATAACCTATTGCTTGTAAAACTGCCTCTCAGAAGGAGGTGGTCATACACCTCTTCAGGGTTTCAGACAGAACCCTGCAAATGCCAATAATGATGACGGTGATATTAGTGCTAATAACTAACGTCATCATCAATAAGGGCCTGGATTCGGTCTGGAAGGACGGCGTGTTGCACCCTCAAACCCGTGACCTCTCAACAGAGCCACTGCTGTGTGTGCAAACGGTGTTCCTGAGCCTCACACTTACGGGTAATTGTCCTGTCACTTGGAGCGCATCCCAGGGCCCACGAGGAGAAGGACGATTTTTCTCTGATGGGCACTGGAGTCCACTACTCGCAGCCTCGAAGCCACCACGAGCAGATTAAGACACAGGATTCTGAACGGCGGAAGGGTAAAACTCACATGCCCTTCCCTTTCTAAAACCTCCGAACAGGGAGGGGACTTCAGTAACCTGACGCGCAAGCCCATCAATTGCCTGATTCCTCTTTTATCCCAGTAAATCGTAAGTTTTGAAATAAAATTGGACTTAAACTTTAGTCATCAATCTGTAGATCCCTGAAAAGTCTTCTAAATCTCTACATCATATTCCCCTCCTCAAATGAAACTTGCTTTTTAAAGGCATTCATTAGATGTTAGTTAGTTGGGTTTTTTGTTTTGTTTTGTTTTTTAGCTTCATATTGTATCAAACAGTGATCTTTCCAGATGTGGGCCATGGTGGTTACAAAGAATCCGGGCTCTGCAACCACACAGCCCAGCCCGATGCAGCCCCTCTTTCCCAAATTCCAAGGACTCTGGCACATAAGTGAGCCCCACAAGCTTCCACCCCTCCTCTGTAGGTAGTGGGGGGATGATAAAGTAACGGCCTCAGGGTGTTGATGGGAGAGTTAAACAACTGCTATATCCAAAGCACCAAGCACGATGCTACCACCAGGCAAGTGCTCACTAAATATTCACTGGGATGTGGGTTTACAGTAATAACTGAGCAGTCAAAATCATGAGTTCTGGAGTAAGAGCAGTGTGAAATCAAGTCCTGGCCCCATCACTTCTTGCACCCAATCTCTGGCAAGTTATTTAGCCTCACTGAGCCTCAGATTCACCATCCCAAAAATAGGGAAAATTATCACTTATGCTGTAGTGACAATCAGATATAATTATGAATAAGAAGTATTAAGCATATGCTCAATAACCAGTTGCTGTGTACATATATGCCAACATAACCATATAAATATACACAACATTTCAGACACACGGTTTGTTTTCTTAACACTCTTTGTAATCTAAATCCCATTTTGAGACCAGGATAAAGAATTTGCAAATGACTTCTAGAAAATCATCTCACTTATAAAATAGGATGAGTAAATAGTGGCATGAATGCATCCTTCCATTCTTTATAACAAATATTTACCAGATAATTATGTGCCAGGCAAATAGTTATGATAACAATCAATATTATATTAAGTAAATAGCCTTTGGTACTTTAAAATCTAGCATTACCAATGATAAACACTGCATGCCAAAAAGGGATTGGAAAAGGTAATCGGGCCAGGCTGTGAAGCTGTGGTTTAGTTTTTCTCTCCATCACTTCCTAATGGTGTAGACCAGGCAAGTGGATTAACATCCCCAAGCCTCAGTTTCACCATCTATAAAATGGACTTCTGCCTCAAAGATGTGGAGAGAATTGAGCTTAATAAAGAAGGTATTTAATAAATATTAGCCATCATAATTTTTATTATATCACATAGTGTGGGGATAAATTTAAAAAGAAATAACAAGAAAACTAGATATAGCAAAAAAAAAAATAGCAAAAAAGTTAGAAGCCACTTAACTGTCAACTTAGTAGTGGGTTATTTAAAATGTATAATAATTATTAAAAATATATGTTAAAAGTATAATTTTTATTGAAAGACTATTGAGTAAAATCAGGTAAAAGCAGAAGACATGATCTATTTGATGTAAAAATATAAATTATTATATGAATATATATATGCGTTTATGTGTACATATAAAATATACTTGTGTGCCTTTTTTAATGCCTAAGAGGTATCAGCTGATGCTCAATAAAATGTTAACAGTGGTTATTTTAGGTATTCAGATCTGGGAGAGTTTTTTCTTTCTTCTTTGTACTTGAGCATATATCACTTTAAAAAATGCTGAAGCTTTTTTTTTTGCAAAAGAAACAAAACAAAAGGGGCCCCTGGAGATTTGAACAGTCTTTCACACAGAGCCACAGCAATAATGAACAGAGTATTAATTTATGCCCACTCTAAGGCAAATGACACATGAACTTTAAAAAAGGCCCATTCAAAAAATGGGTAACAGCTGAATAGTATAGCATGAAATCATACTAGTATTTTCAGAATAGATGTGAAGACAATGTAAATGTGTATGGTAAGGAGATGAAAGACAAAGTTGGACAAATAAATTATGCTCATATGCATAGTTTTCACATTTTGTCAGGCTCAGATTTTTTTTTTTTAAAGATTTTATTTATTTATTCATGAGAGACAGAGAGAGAGACAGAGGCAGAGGGAGAAGCAGGCTCCCCGTGGAGCAGGGAGCCCGATGCGGGACTCGATCCCAGGACCCTGGGATCATGACCTGAGCTGAAGGCAGACGTTTAACCGACTGAGCCACCCAGGCATCCCCAGATTTTTTTTTTAAGGTTTTATTTATTTATTTGAGAGAGAGAGAGAGCACGGGCACACATGAGCACGAGCAGGGAAGCAGCAGAGGGAGAGGGACAAGCAGACTCTGTGCTGAACGTGGAGCTCGATGTGGGGCTCGATACCACAACCCTGAGATCATGACCTGAGCTGAAATCAATAGTCAGATGCTCAACTGACTGAGCCACCCAGGCGCCCCTATCAGGCTAAGACTTTTAATAGAATTTTCCTCATGGTCTCCATTAGCAAGTCTGTTTGTACATAGCTGAGTAAGATGGCTGAAGGAAACTTTAAAAATCAGATAATAGGTAAGCAGAATAAAGCAAAAATATAAAGACTGATTTTAATAGTTTGGCCTTTTGATACGGCAGGCCCCAGCCTAACAAGCCAACCCTCTCAGCAAATACAGACACAGGCACTTCTAGTTAAATGGGTCCTATAGAGCTTATCCCCCCCCAGAACTGCCATCTTGAACTTGAAGATTCTCAGAAGATATAGAAGTCACGTGTCTCTTGATACTTTAAATAGCATATAAATAGCTATTTTGTCATTGTTGGCAAAACTGAAGAAACAGGACCAGTTATTAGAAATACTGAATACCACTGCTTTGGGCTTATGTATCTTCTATGCTCTCCATAACTCCATACAGAAAACTCCTGTCAAGGGTCTCATTTTTATGAGTTAGATGTTCTACATTATTGATTTTCTTTTACTCCTAAAGAAAATTACAATTTCTAACACAATTCTCTCTGTGAATTGATGCTTTTCAATTTCCTACTTCATTTGGAAATTGTGGAAGAAAGCAAACAAGGAAGAATAAACAGGTTCTTAAAGTATCCAAAAGGAGTTGAAATAATAGCCAGAGTATTATAAAATTATAACCTGAGGTAAATTTGTTCTACTGAGCTCACTTTAACTCTCAGAATGAGGAACCACATGAGACTGTTGAGGAGCGCCATACTGGTCCATCAGTTTGTAGACTGTGATAGGACTTCCTGTGACTCATCCTTGTATAGAACAGACCTGTCTCTTCTTGCCTTCCAGGAGCCTGTCCTCTTCTGAATTTTCCTCAATGCTCAAGGAGGTATGACATTGTATTAAGGAAAAAAATGGATTTTGGTTCTGAGAATAAATGCAATATATATATATTTAAAACCATGTATATAAAAATTGGTGAAAACTACTTATGAATTAAATAAAAGAGGAGTGAAGGAAATGTAAAACTACAACAAGCCTCGCAATCTGTTAGGAGCTGAATGAGTGCCAGTTTGTGGGCCTCGGGGCTCGGTAGGATTTCTCTGTACAGTGCCAAACTCCAACAATATTGTTATGGTTAGAAAGGAATTTCTCACAAGAGCTAACAAAGGCAGAAGGTCATAAATAAACCCAGCAGGATTGCCTTGTCAGTTCTCATTATTAGCGCTGCAGGCACTGGCTTTTCTATGGGCTTCTTACAGGTTCATTTAAGTGTAAGAGTTCCTCCTTGAAAATTCACAAACTCATAAATAAAATGGTTCTTAACCCAGCAAACAAAAATACTTGAAAAGTAAGAAAATAAGTAAGCAAGTAAATAAATAAAGGACAAGAATCAGGGCCAAGGGCCGAGCTTGGCCTTGCATTTCCAAGAGCTGCAATACCGTAACTCCTGGCCTTAGCACCCCAGCAGTGACCAACAGGATGCTCTGCTTTCTCACCACAAATACAGTCTGCAGAATGCTATCTGGGCAGGAAATGAAGCTGAGCTCCTAAACTGATGCTGACATGTGTTATAAACTGAGGGAAGCACAGCTGTGGGATCATTACTGCAATTACGAAGTGACATTTAGTGTGAACTTTATTTTGCTGAAGTTTTTACCTAGTAACAAAAAAAGGGGGGTACAAGTCTATTAACAATAGGGAGGGATGTTGATTTTCAGCCATTAAAAAACAGGACTGTATTAGTGGGTCTTTAAAGATGGACATTGCCTGTTACCTAAGTCAGATTTACCTCTTAGAGCTCTTATCAGTGCCTCTGAATAGAACAGAAGATTTAGTTCTGTAATATTTAAAAACTGAGATGTAAATCTCAATTCTTTCTCAATTTTATATTCTTCTAGTCCAAGAAAAGCAGAGAACAAGCTTCCCATTATCCCAATACAGATACTAATTCGAAGGAGAAATGATCTGATAAACTTGATTCCATTTACTAGTAACTCAAAACAAGAATACACTTTCCTTCAACGAGAAAAATATATATTAAAGTGTCGTCTTTTTCTTTAAAAAGAAAGAGAAACAAAACTGGTATTTTAAAGTAATATAGCTCATTATTCTGGAGTGGTGGGGGGTGGGAGGGATGGGGTGGCTGGGTGATGAACATTGGGGAGGGTATGTGCTATGGTGAGCACTGTGAATAGTGCAAGACTGTTGAATCACAGACCTGTACCCCTGAAACAAATAATACATTAAATGTTAAAAAAAAAACAGAAGAAGAAGATAGCAGGAGGGGAAGAATGAAGAGGGGGAAATCGGAGGGGGAGACGAACCATGAGAGACGATGGACTCTGAAAAACAAACTGAGGGTTCTAGAGGGGAGGGGGTGGGAGGATGGGTTAGCCTGGTGATGGGTATTAAAGAGGGCACGCTCTGCACGGAGCACTGGGTGTTATATGCAAACAATGAATCATGGATCACTACATCGAAAACTAATGATGTAATGTATGGTGATTAACATAACATAATAATTAAAAAAAAAAAAGACGAGAAACACAACAGAAAACACAACAGAAAGTAAAAATCCTCAGTAGTGCCACAACGCAGAGCTAGCCCAATTCTAACATTTTGCCATATTTCCTTCTAGTCCTTTTTCTTACGTAGAGCACAACAGCTGATCTTTAAGCTTGATATGTATGCAGAACCAAGTTAGGTACCTAGTGACCTACTTGCCATCTTCTATCAAGAAAGTGAATCTTTTGGGGCACCTGGGTGGCTCAGTCCTTAAGCGTCTGCCTTCGGCTCAGGTCATGATCTCGGGGTCCTGGGATCGAGCCCCGCATCGGGCTCCCTGCTCCACGGAAAGCCTGCTTCTCCCTCTTCCACTACCCCTGCTTGTGATCCCTCTCTGTGTTTCTCTCGGTCAAATAAATAAATAAAATCTTAAAAAAAAAAAAAACCTCATAAAAAAAAGAAATCGAACCTTTTGTTTCCCAGATGATTTTCAGTTTTGTAATTTGGGAGTCTTTTTAATGTAACTGTAAATTTAAAAAAATTATAATCAGTGTTCCACATCATCTCCTTTAAGTGACCAATTACGGTTTACAGAACAATGCTGTTCTCACAGGCGGGGATGCTGGAATGCGGTTTTGTGTCGTCACTCACTCAGTCGAAGAAGCTGGGCTAGGAGTGCTCACGTGCTACAATGGAAGGTATGTTTGCAGAATTACTTTTCGCTGGCTTGCAGCCTCTCATTACCCACCACTCATGATTATTAGTGTCAAGCTGATGTTGAATTCTTCCCAGAGAAAAGTCTCCATGTTTGCTTTAGATTCTGGCAATTGGTCTATATTCTCAGCATTCAAATGGGATTGCCCTTGAAGAACCTAACATTACTGGTACAAGGAACGTGAATAAATGCTGAAAAGTGGGGAGTTTAAGTGTCTAAGAATGGTAAGAGGCTCAGACAGGTCTTACTTTCTTTGGCGAGAACGTATCTGAAACGGTAAGTAACTACATTAACTGTAGCCTAGACAAGAAATCCGTGCTGTTACATCTCCAGTAGGCTGCAAACATCATAGCACATTTTTTGGTTAGCAGCTTTATATCCAGGTAGCCCATGGTTGACAATGGTAGGCCATAAAGATACTCAGGAACTTACTACTGAATATTCTGCCAGCAGAAAGAAATAATAAACATAAGATCCCTAAATCTGACACAGGTAGAATATAAGTAGCATGTAAAAAAATAAAAGTTTTAGACTATTTTTAGACTTCAACAGCTAATCCATGCTAGTATTAACCAAACTATATTTCATCAATTCTTAGAACTGTTTAGCAAATTGTTAATGGGGCTCACACACAATATTTCAGGTAGAAACGTGATAGAAGCATTAAAACATGGGAAGAGCAATAAAATAAGTCACTGAGAGGTAATATACAGCATGGTGACTATATTATATACTATGGTTAACAGTACTCTCTATTTCAAAGTTGCTAAGAGAATAAATCTTAAAGCTTTCAGCACAAGAAAAATAACTGTGTAACAAATGTACAGTGATAGATATCAGACTTATTGTGATTATTTCAATATATATAAATATTGAATCATGTTGCATACATGAAACTAATATAATGTTCTAAGTCAATTATATCTAAATAAATAAATATTTATAAAACAAACAATACGGGGAGAGCAAAGTTTGACTCCTTTGGAAGAGAAACACGAGGAACTGTTAGGAACAGTACAGAGTTTTCAGAACTAAAAAAAAAAAAAAAAGCCACAGTAAACACTTACTCCAGTCCTTTGTTTTAAGAATGTGAAACTGAAGACCAGAGACTAAATTATTTACATTAAAACTATGCCCGGGTTCTATAGACACAGACTACATTAGAATGCAGTTTTCTAGGTATGTTTATTAACAAAATGTTACCACTAATATTGACAGCCTCATCCCAGAGCTGAAAGGACAAAGAGAGAGAGGGAGGGAGGGAGGGAAGGAAAGGGAGCAGGGAGGGGGAAAGAAAGAGAGGGAGGGAAAAGGAGGAGGGA
>NW_023270812.1:1604507-1890888 GCF_011800145.1 Mirounga leonina | reverse complement strand
AGGGAGAAAGAAAGAGAGGGAGGGAGAGGGAGGAGAGGGAGGGAGAGAAAGAGGGAGAGAGGAAAGAGGAGGGAGGATGGGAGAGAGGGGAAGAAGGGAGGAGGGGGGAGAGGGACAGAGGGAGAGAAGAGGCGCATGAACATGCGCTGGTCACAAGAGCACCCCTAGACCTACTGAAGTGCATTTTCTAATAGTTGTTGTTTTACACTGTGTATCTTGGTATGTGACTCTATCTCAAAATCCCACTTCATTTAGTAAATAAGGGCATGACTCTAAGTGATAAAAGGAAGAACATGCAAAACCATGTAGCAGGATGTCCCAATTTGTGTAATAGCAGGATACACTTTAACAGATCCTTTGGTGATTTAAAACAGACCTTTTATTTTCTCATTTCTAGCCTTTGGTGTGTCTCACACAATGTTTTCTCTCGTTCTCCGGTTTCTCAAACTTACAAATGTGTTCGCTCCATGTCCTTGCGGGTGAGTCACAACAGCTGTCTCGTGCAGGCCCATAAATAAGAGACCATAAAGTGGTACAGCAGAGGACGGCCAGCTCCCACGGCCACAGACAGACTCCACCCAGCCGCTACCTTGTGACCTGATCGGGGCAGGACACCCACCTCCAACACAGCAAAGGAACTCATGATTAAATTCAGAGGGAATCCAAACAGCAATAAGGTAAGTGTATTTTATCACTTAAACTGATAAAGCATCTGATTTTTTCATTCGTCTGATGACTACCCACAGGATTCACAAGAGGGAAATATAAGAGGAGCAAATTGTGAAGACAGACTGTTTTGTGAAATCATTATCCATGAAATATACCACCTGTGATCTAGCACAGTTCTCACCCTACAATGGATCCCTAGTGCAGTTTGACATAATAAATAGTTTATTTTATAGAGTTCTGAGTTCTGAAGTATCTATAATTGTTTTAGGTCTTCAACATATGGGATACAGCACAGATTGAATTTAAATTCCTGAGAACAGAGGAATTAACTGTACCTGTGGAAAAGCTGGTCATGTGTGATGCGCAACGACACACCGTAGGACACAAAGACAGGAAGAAAAAGAGGAATAAGGAGGGACAAAGAAAAAGGGAGAAAGGAACATTAAACAGAGAACAGGAGAACATACAAGATGCATGACAAGTGTTAGAAGAGTTTCTGATGGATGAATGGATCAATGACTACATGTGGGAAGTAAATAGCCAGACAAGTAGACAAAACTTTTGGCAGATGTGACAAATAATATTATTAAAGATTTTAATCTAGCACTCTTGAGCTCAATAGTGTGGGAAAACTCTACACATGCATTTAGGCCAGGGAGCAGCTTTGTGAGAAGCAGGAACAAGTGGCATTCCGGGCAGACGCGGCCTCACGGAACCACGGTGCCTCTCTGTGGAAGAACGCCGCACCCCTCTCTCAGCAGAGGGCACCTCAGCAGAGGGCACCTCAGCAGATAGGGCACCTCAGCCCTATCTGTGCCCGCCAGCAGTGAGTCCTAGCTGTGCGGTCTTAGTCACAGTGACCCCCTCCTGATGCCACAGAAGCCAGCGAAGGAGGAGCCTCTGACAGCTAGGATCAGAAGCGTGGTCCTTGTGGTCTGAACTTAGTTCACTTCTTTCTTCTGCTAATTACTAGCCACTCAGCCTTATATACATTACTCAGACTCTCCTCTGAGGCCTGAATTTCTTCAGGGACAAACTGGTCTCAGTGGTTAAATAATGATATAAAAGAAAGCGCTTGGAATAGTGCTTGGCAAATAGTGAGAGTACAATAAATGATAGCTATTATTATTTTATCTTTTTATCCAAACCATTTTGTCATTTAATCCTGACAGCAGTCTCATTAGGTAGGGTCGACCAGCTGCATTTTATACATAAAAATATAGGCAATAGGTTCAGAGGGTGAGGTGGGCCGTGATTCCAGTGTAGTCCTCGGATCTCAAAGCCCATGGTATGTCCACTACTCTGATCCTTGTTCTTCTCCTTCTTGTTACGGTTCCTACTCCCATGCCAAACAAAGGACAAGAGAAGAAAAAAGCCACAGTAAAAGAAAAAAAATGGTACTCTACCAGTGTTTCCAGAAGATTTACTCTTTTTCTCAAATGAAAATCATTTAACAATCCCAGTGAATCTTCTTTGCCTCCTAGCAAAAAATCCTTAGTTTTGCTTTGATAAAAAATGAAAGTCTTCCCCACTGCAATTAGCTTCCAGATTTTCCGTTGGAACAGAAAGTAGCAAAATACCATCAACAGTTTTTCAACAAGAAGACTAAATGTGATTTATTCTTTGGAAAAAAACCACAATCCTGAATCCAGATATAAGCTACCTGTTAAAGACCATAATAACATCATGCAAGCAGGATGGTGTTTTGGCCCAAAAATGTCATTAGAATTAAGACTGCCTTCATTTAGATATCTAATGGAAGATATTTTAAAACTAATATGCATTACTTGTCAGGACAAATTTAAAATTTTGAGATTATATAGAACCCTCAGAAAATAGTAATCATGTAAGGAAGAATACTACAAACACAACTGGAAAGAACTGAACTATAATGTCCCTTCTGTTCTGGTTCTTAGAGGCTAACTTTTGAGTACTAATTTCCAACGCAAAGGAAAGAATACTCTCTTCTGTGATACCCGTTACTTCTAAAATTTCTTTTAACAGCTACATGGCCGTGAAAACCGATGTTGATACACACTGCTTGAATGAGGTTTGTGGGGGTTTTTGCACAAAACGTTTTAATATTTTTAAGCAGAGAGATAATATACTACTACTAAATAAAGAATGGCTTCCCATTAGTACCCAATGACTCTCTGAAATATCACTGACTTTTATTCAGGAGAGTGGTTACCCTTGGTGGGGGGTTGAGGGATGGATGGAGTCATGATGCAGAGGGTGCACGAGAGGGCTTCTGAGGTCCAGGTGGTGTCTTCTGAACTGGGTACTGATGATGCAAGTGTGTTCGCTTGAGGAAATGTATCAAGCTGCACATTTCTAACTCGTGCCCTTCCCTTACATTTACGTTATACTTTCACAATATTTATATTGAAAAAAATGGACTTCAAGACAATAACCCCAAAGCCACTTGTCACAACAGAGGAGAAAAAAGGAAATAAAAGAAAACAATCCAGACAATCTCTGGGATCCTTACCGCCCTATCTCATCCTGATAGATTAGCACGAACACATGCTACACTCTTCTTCAGTATTCTTCCTGAATATATGACCTGCTTTCAGAAAAGCAAGAGTCCAATTTAAACAGAAGTTCCTATGGGTAGGTAATGGTTTGACCCCTGATCCCACTACCACAATTGTTCCAATTCTCTAATGATTTCCCTGCAGGGTTCATTTACCAGTTCTGGGTCAAAGACCAACATGCCCATGAAGTCAAGGGTCAACAAAAACAGTGCTTGATGTATTTGAAAAGAACTGTACCATAAAGGCACATTTCATCAATTAGAAATGGTTTTTGAATTAAAATAAAAGGAAGTCTAAACCATAATATTGTCATCATTTACACTGACACATTCACAGGCATACACAGATGTAATGATATATCCCAACTGAAGTACAGAACCACTATTATCCAAAGCCAAAGTAGTACTAGCAAAAAAAAAAAGGAACAATTTTGCTTTATTATCTTTAGTAGTAGTATATTTGAGAGCTTTTTCCATTTGCCTCATAGATTTTCCTTTAAGTTTCCATTAATTTGAACTTCTTTTAACTTCTGTTCCTCAGGACTTTGAACAATATGGTTAACGATGGACTAGATAGGGCCTCAGAGAGGTAAATTTCCCCAAATATGATCAACTAATGCCTTAGTAACCTTTTTGCTGAAGCCACTACCTTATTGCTTTCACATTCAGAAATACAATTACTTGCAACTAATAATTTCTTTCTTAATTTAAACAAAATGCCTCAGTACAATATAGGTTGAAGTTGGTACAAAAGCTCTATTTGAACTTGAAGGTGGAGTAATTTTTTTTTAGTTAAATTCAGTTCTTAATAAAAGAACTAAAGAGGGCGCCTGGGTGGCTCAGTCGGTTAAGCGACTGCCTTCGGCTCAGGTCATGATCCTGGAGTCCCGGGATCGAGTCCCGCATCGGGCTCCCTGCTCAGCGGGGGATCTGCTTCTCCCTCTGGCCCTCTTCCCTCTCGTGCTCTCTCTCATTCTCTCTCTCTCAAATAAATAAATAAAATCTTAAAAAATATATAAAATAAAAGAACCTAAGATACATAATTCCCTCTACTGTTATTTGTACAGAAAAGGAAGGAGAGAAGACACCAAAAGGAAAAAAAAAAGAGAGAGAGAGACAGAAGAGGGAGGGAGGGAAGAGCTCAAGCTGGAAGAGGAGAAGGGAGAGCAGGAGGGATTCGATTATGCCACGGTCATACCTCCACAGTGCCTTTCAGACTAGTCGTTAGGATGCGGGGGCAGGGGGGTTCTTTAGGCAAACAGCAACTGAGGAAGCATTTGGAAGCCTTTCCTGTGAATCCAGCCAGCCTTGTACATTTCCCACTTGACTATACTTTGGATTGGGTTACAAGTACTTATGAATGAGAAGGTCTGGAAGAATGAAAATTAAAACAAATCAAAGTCTTCCTAGTGAGCAACACTATACTTGAAACACAAAAGAAATGCTATGAAGAATGTTTCTACATCATTAAAAAAACAGAACATAGCTTCTAAATGTTTGATTTTGCTCTCCAGAATTACAAATGGACACAGCTAAACAAGCTTTCTGGAGAAATGGGGTTTAGTTCTCAACATTTATAAATACGTGAAAAACAATTACTACTGTTCAGTAGACACATGTAAAATTACCTTAAAGAGCAAGGTCAACTCCTAGGCTAGCAATATCCTTCTATATTCGTACTAGTTGTACTGATCTATCATCCCAAAAACTTAATCAAATGAACGGCTGATCAACATTAGAAGCAAAGAAAAAAACGAATCACAGAGCTTCCACAAGGCAAAGCTGACGATGGGAGAAGGAAGCCAATGACCATCTCTGCATAATACTAAAGCATGGAAAACCAGCCTGGCATGCCTACTGGGCAAGTGAAGGTGTCTGGCTGTCCTAGTCCAACACTACAAAACCTTCAAATTATTTAACTATCCCACATCCTGATGCCATACTCAAAGCAACCTCTTCCTGCTTTTTCATTTAAAAAAAATGGAGGAAAACAATAGCAACAGAAAGCAAAAGAAGCAAGTATCACAGTGACGCATTTGGAAAAAGAGACTCAGCTTATCATGATTGCTGTGTCAAACATTTGGATATCTCTGAAAAGCGACAGCCCACACGGGCTATCCTTCAGTCCTTTCTTATTTACTGTCTCACTTTTGCTACTGCAAACTCAGTGTTTATTAGCTGTTGGAAAAATTTACTATGGTGTCACTCTCATAAAAATATTTTTCCACCTACAATATGTTATGAGCTTGGGAAGTCTCTAGCACAGACACTTGATTTTAATGGTCCTTAATTGGGCTGTCTGAAAAACAAAGCCAGATTTTATATGCTGTAAAAAAGTACAGAAAAGGTTTAATCAGCTATTTTTGGACTTTTTGGACTATCATTTAAAGACTGGCACAGAGTAGACACCCTGTATGGATGGATTAGGGCTAGCAAATAAGACATGGGAACCTAGTTAAATTTGTGTTTCAGATAAATAAATTTGCTAGCATTAAGTATGTGCCACGCAATATTTGGGAGCTACTTCTACTAAAATTTTATTCATCATTTCTTTCTTTTTTTTTTTTAAGATTTTATTTATTTGTCAGAGAGAGAGAGATTGAGACGGGGAAAGCGCACAAGCAGGGGGAGTGGCAGGCAGAGGGAGAGGCAGGCTCCCCGCTGAGAAAGGAGCCCCACATGGGACTTGATCCCAGGACCCTAGGATCCTGACCTGAGCCTAAGGCAGACTCTTAAATGACCAGGCGTCCCTCATTGCTTCTTGGAAATTCAAATTTAACTGGGTGATCTGATTTTTCTTCCTGAATCTGGAAACCCTCAGAGAGATGGATGGAAAGTCATAATAACTAGGAGTTAAAATGCCAGAGCCCAATGCCCAGATCCACCACCAGTTGTGAGATGTTAAGCAGGTGCCTTACCCCTTTGGTGCTTCTGTGTCATTCTCTATGCAATGGGATGAGACCTGCCACAGCTACCTTGCAGGGCTCATGTGAGGTTCAAATAATAGGGCGGAAGCAGCAATAAGCACAGAGCCTCTGTACGTGCTGGGTACTGTTCCAAGGGCTCTCCGTGAGGAACTCAAGCAACCTTCACAACTTTTAGGCGTTTACTGTTATTCTCATTTAAAATGACACTACTGGGACGCCTGGGTGGCTCAGATGGTTAAGCGTCTGCCTTCGGCTCAAGTCATGATCTCCAGGTCCTGGGACTGCGCCCCGTGTTGGGCTCTCTGCTCAGCGGGGAGCCTGCTTCCCCCTCTCCGTATGCCTCTCCCCCTGCTTGTGCTCTCTCTCTCTCAAATGAATAAAATCTTAAAAAAATAAAATAAAATAAAATTTTACTATTATATATATTCATTATTCAAACGGTGAACAAGATAAATTCAAATGTAGCCAGGCACCAGAGTCTACGCTCTTAATTTGCCGTTGTAGAAATAAAAATATCCGGGTGCCTGAGTGGCACAGTTGGTTAAGCGTCGGACTCTTGATTTCGGCTCAGATCGTGATCTTGGCGTTGTGAGATCGAGCCCCACTTCTGCCCTGCGCTCAGCACAGAGTCAGCTTGAGTTTCTCTCTCCCTCTCCCTCTGGCCCTCCTGCTTGTGCTCTCTCTCTCTCAAATAAATCTCAAAGATTTATTTATTTTAGAGAGAGACAGAGAGTGTGCATGAGCAGGGGGAGGTGCAGAGGGAGAGAGAGAAGCAGTCATCCCCCCTGCTGAGCACAGAGCCTGATGCCACCCAGGCACCCCATAAATAAATAAATCTTTGAAAAATAAGAAAATAAAAATATGATAACATGGATGTAAAAAGATACATGAACAGGAGATGTTCTTAATACTACTAAAGAATTAGAAGAAATTAAACTATGGTCAAAATACATTAGCTTATATCTCAGTTGGGGGACAGCCTGAGTGAAGAGCTATAAGGAGAAGAGATGCAACCCCCCCCCCCCCGCCCCTGCCATCCAGAGGCTTCCTCAGAGTAGGGCTGGGGAACATTTTTTAGGAAGGCTAAAAATGAAAAAGACCAGCGGCTCCGTGGGGAAGAAGCTGTAAAAGATCATTTATGAGTTAACTAACCATAGATGGACAAAATTAACCTTGGTGTGGACAAGGGATTTGCTGAGATGGAAAGGAAGGACAGAGCTCAGAGAAGCTGAGAAGAGCAAATTAGCAGGGGGTTAAGGACCGAATCAAAATTTGTAAAATAAGCCCTTAGTAGA
Organism: Mirounga leonina; assembly: GCF_011800145.1. Classification (NCBI taxonomy): domain Eukaryota; kingdom Metazoa; phylum Chordata; class Mammalia; order Carnivora; family Phocidae; genus Mirounga; species Mirounga leonina. The sequence continues at coordinate 1,883,461 of NW_023270812.1, read as the reverse complement.
TATTTATTACCATCTCAGGATTGTGAATGTGTGCTAAGGCAGCATGGAGGGGCCACTGAGTGCGATGAGAAAATGAGAGAAATAGAAAAATACGTATTTCAGATTGTGCCCTAAGGATATTAAAATGCTGTAAAAGTTAAGTTTAACCCTGTATTTGTAACCAGGTAGAAACTTTCTTGTTGTGTGTGAATTTGTTTTTAACGAAAAGTATTGTTTAAGAAAAATTAACTACTGAAGCAACTGAATATCAGAAAATGATTTTTTTCTTCCAATGACCATAGGCCTTGGGATCTTACATTTATTACATCAAGCGTGTAATGCACGGGGTTCATAGAGAAATAGAGTATTTGGCAAATAATTCTTTTTACTCCAGATAATTACCCAAGCCTAAAAGATACACACTATGCATACTATACATGATTATAAAGCAAAAATCCAACATTCTCTGCTTTAACATCACACGTTTCTGAATTCAACGCTGAGATGTACTATACATAATTTAAGAACTGTTTTTATCAACTGATGGGTTGTCTTTACAGATGTGAACTTATCAATGTTCTGTTTAGTGTTAGTATCTAGACATGGAGTTGGCAGCAAAGTTCCTGTTTCACTAATTACATTCTTTTCCAAAAATTCACTCTGCCTGGGTGTCCAGGTAATTGCAATTAAGGCAGGAATCTGGTAATTAGAAATTCAAGTGCCCTGCCAGGAACAATACACGTCCTCTTGACGTGCTGCCCACAAGACCTAATTCACTTGGAAAGGACAGACACTGATGTGAAGTGGCAGTGTAGATGTTGATTAAGCAATAAGCACTGAAATAAATTTCTCCCCTCATTGTTCTCCCTAAAACCAAATGCACTGTATCTCATTTAAGCTCCCAAAAAGCCTTCTGTGAATTCTCAAACACGTAGGCAACAGCAGAATCACTAACACTCAAAAAGCTTGCTTGCTATCTCACAAAATCTTTCCAGGCTGGGGAGGGGTCCTTCAAGGCCACACGGTCTTGACGGGCAGCAGAGTCGGGGTGCGAGGAATTAAGGGTCACTGTACCTTCCTAATCATTACATCCCAGGCTTTCCAGAAGGCCAGCCCAGTGGAAGGATTAATAAATGTTGAATGAACTGGTCTCAGAACATGCCCACACTCTAATCTCAGAAAACTTTTTGTAAAATGTAAGAATAAACAGCTTTCACTTATGAACTGACTAATTTCCTTTAAATTAATTAAACCATATCTTCAATAAGCCTCAAATTTTATAGTATACTACTGAATATTTACGAACAAATTCATTATGCAATGAAGGTTTCAAGCAGAAGGCAAAAAACAAACATGTAACTTTTCAACTACGCCTTTAAATGCAATGACTTCGTTTATCTTCGTTTATCTAAAACATTTTCTAGCTAATGGAGTAATTTTACAGTTTCTTTTATTCCTGACACCACATAAATCTATTATATAACAAGCTGCTCTAAATGATAATGTAAAACTTTACTTTTTACAACAATTTACTATTGCCTAAGCAATTCCACATTTTCTCGTTTTGTTCTAAAAGGCTAAAGATATACAACTAATCAATAGATCCTCTCCAAATCCAGTCTTTTTTATGCTGAGATAACTGGTGACGAATGAATCTTTTTTTTTTTTTTAAACAAAAACCCATTTCCAAGCTGTAGCACCTCTGGTTATGTCTCCTCATGCTGAAACGTGATGAAACCCATCCAGGCCAGGTGTTACAGGCCCTCCAACCTCTTTCTGACTAAAGTCATTGTCTCCGGCCAAATTTATCTCTACATTCCTGCCTGTCTGTGGCGCTGCTCTCCAATGGCACCTTGTCACTTGCCATTCAAAACCACATCGCCCCAGATCACACTGCGCGTCTCCCCTTCTGGAGCCTTGCTCCAACATGGCGGTCCCATTTCTCTAATGGCACTAGAGTGTCAACAAGAGTCGAAACCATGTGTCAGTCTTCCTGGTTTCCTCGGTGCCTGGCACAGGGTGGGGGAGCTCTGAGTCTGCCTCCTCTCTGACCGCAAGGACTGCTCCCATGTAACGGCAGGCCATCAAAGGGCAGCCTGCAGAATGGTAGCAGTAAGCCAGCACAGGGGTCAGCATCAAATAGTTGAAGAAAGAGCTGCTAAGACTTTAGAGAGAAGCCTAGGGTGGTTCAGGCAGGTGTGGGAGCGTACCCCAACGTCCTAACCCCCCCTGGAGGCAAGGGGAGGGCACTGGTGGAGAGGAAGCAGTAGGGTCAGGTGGAACAAAGACTTGGCTGCTTTGGCTCGTATGGAAGTGGGTATCTGTCTTGCTATACTATGGCCACGGCTTTTCTTAAATGCTGTGGAGTTTGTTCATCTTATAGTCAAACAGATTCCCCCAAAGTGTAAATCCATAAAACACTCCATTAAAACTTTTAAAGGTCTGCAAGAGAAACAAAATTAATTAGTAATTTTCATGCCAACATGAGTTATTCCTCAGTTATATCAGAAAACCACCCCATTCTAGCTTTGGAGTAGACCATTGGTAACATCAACCCTAACTAAATTTAATCCTTCTAAACTTCTGAGTCTAGAATCAAGGGTAGTATATAGTTCTTACTTTTTTAAACTAAAGTCTTTGTCACATTTTCAAAATCCAGGTGCCTTTAAAAGCAAACCATTAGATCTGCTTCACATCTGACTGCTTAAACTTGTGGCCCAACAGACTTCCTCCACCAAAAGGATTCAAACCAAGTACATAAAAATCCTATTCAAAATATATTATTTTTTCTCTAAAGTAATTCTGAAAGGAATCAGGTGTTGGCAAAGAAATTCAAAATATCTTCACATGGGTACATAATTTTAAGAGGATAGGCCTGTTTTTTTAAAAAGACAAAAGATAGTTTGGGCTTTTTATTCATTATATTTTATCTGGGCCTAATCCATAGAATTTGTAAAGAAAAAATACTGAATTCTTTAAACATTAAAACAAAACTGAATTTCATAAGCCACATTTCCCCTTATATACTCCAAAAATGATTAGTCAAATCTGAATGTCAAAATGGTGACTTTGTAAAATATTAAGAGAAAAAAATTTTTTCTTAGCATTTCAAGTCTATAAAACTAACCAGAGTCACCAGACTTCATGTTCTATAATTGGCATGCCTGTGAAGATTCCTGAGATCATAACCAAACATATCTACTGGAAGAAGAAATTGAGATCATCAAAACCTTTCAACAGAAGCACTGGAAACAGAAACGCAGACTGTTCTCCACCTACCCTAGAAGTACATCAACTGCACAGTTAGAGTCTATAGTAAGAAATTACTTCTCTTGCTCTAGAGCGGGGCCTCAGGAGCTAACCATACAAGAAATAACACTGGTGTAATAACAGAGACAGATAGCTCCATTAACAGGGCTTAGCATTTATTTTCAATGTTGTCAGTCAAATATGTCCTATTCTATCCCACTTTCATTTTCCCATTTTTTATAAAAATTCGAGCACACTCTGAGTGCATGTAGAGAAAAGTTTTTCAAATGTGAATCACTAACTGTGGTAGGCAGAATTCTAAGGTGACCCCCAAGATGCCCGGCCCCGGGGTGTCCACATTCTGCTCAACTCCCTCCCCTGGAATGTAACACCAAGGATGTGCCAATGCTTCTGTGCTCATGCCTCACTGTAGGGCAAAACGGATTTTGCAGATGGAAATAAGGCCCCTGAACAGCTGACTCTGAATTACTGAAAGGAGATTAACCTGGGTGGGTCTGACCAAATCAGGTGACCCCTTAAGAGAGGTGGGAGAGACATGAAGCAACTCTTCTGCCAGTACAATGTTGTAGAGAGGGCCCATCCCTGGAGTGGCTCATGGCTGGAACCCAGCAAGAAAGTGGGGACCTCACAACCAGAGCCACAAGGAAGTGAATTCTGTCAACAGCCAGTGAGCCTGGAAGAGGACCCGAACCTCAGATGAAACCAAAGCCTCAACAATAACTCCATCTCAGTCTCGTGACACCCGGAACAGAGGACCCAGTAACTCAACTGCTGACTCATGGCAACTGTGAGATAATTAATGGGTGTGTTTTCTAGTCGCTAAATTTGTAGTAATGTGTTACTCAGTGGTAGGAAACTAATACATTAGCCACTTTCCTTTCCTTTCAAATCTAACCAGAGGGCCCCCCCCCATAAGAATTTTAAAATTTTCCTTTTTTAAAGTTAGTTCTCTATCTTTACCAAGAATGTTATAATTCGATTTAAGGAAGAAAAAGGATTACAAAAAGATATCACAGTGAGTGCTAACAGCTCGAAATTTAAGGTAGTTATTACGTTTATGTTTTCTTTCTAAAGCAAAACTTCTGAGTAATTATTCCCAAGGGAACTTTGTGCAAGTTCTATAGGTTAATCTACATGACAAAGCCACAAACAAAAAGCATTACCTTAAGAAGAAAATCGAAACCACAAAATAAGATAGGTAAACTAATCTTTATTCTCTAGTAATTGATTAATGACCCGTATGTTTTCTAGTGGCACATTATTGAGGACCTGGCTTGATGCAAAAGGAAAAGTCATTACTTGGTACTTCTTGAGAAAATGAACAAGTCGTAAAGAAGACAGCAAAGGGAACACCGCGGAAATGGCCTCCACGTGCTCATAGCAGCAACAGCATGCTTCCCGCGAAGCCCCCACCGGGGGTCCTCCTGAAGCCCTGTCGCTTCTCGAAGCCTGCTCGAGGCTGAGTGGGAGAGGCTATCCTCCAGAAAGTAGAGAAAGTAGGTGCATGCTTCCCCACAGTTAGCTGTGCTTCCTCCTAAGCATGTCTATGCTATGCTCCAGTTAGAAAACTGAATGAAATATGGAAGCAAATGATGAGCAAAATGTAAAAAGAGGGAAAAAGCCGACTCTACTTAAAATGACTAACCAGCTCAAACACTGCAGTAGAATCAGGTATGGCTGAGACAACTGGAAAAGACGGATGGAGAGGAGGTATCTCTAATGTCCATCTATATGTGCTATGCTGAAACAAAACGTGTAACGTATGTATTACTTTTCAGTGGTTTCTGTTTAGCCAACTGGAGCGCTCACACTTGCCCCAGGGACATCCAGTAAGCAAGCCTATGCTTGCACAGCTCCGTGTGGACAACCACCTTCCAAAAAGCCGTGCTCATGATGCAAGAGCCACCTCCACAGGCATCAGAGGAAATTCCCCAGGTTTGCCGGCTGTCCCCTCAGGAGCCTCACATCCTACCTTCCACATGAGGGAGAAGGACCACATAATTTCTCATGCCCTCACTGGCAATAATTCTGTAATCATATTTAAAATTTTATCTTAAAATAATGTAATCACATTATTTTAAAATGTGGTAACTCATCACCATTAAAAAAAACACTTCAACTGGGCAGTAGGGATAATAAAAGATGCTAAGGGCATTTAAGAAAATTCGTTCTATGCTGCCTTGTATTATAAACCTGTTTTAAGACAAGGCATTTCCAAGGGGAAGAACTTAATCCAAGGTAAGGAGTGGTGACATCACAGTTCCCAGGCCTCAAGCTGTACAGAAGAGCAACTTCATGCTGCCATAAATCAAATCTACATCACGTCAAGGAAACAACAAAAAGCCACAAACATCATTTTCTTTCAGACCATATTAAACAAAGCCAACCTTTCAAATGAAGGACCTTGAAGAAAGAATCATTTTTACATTCAAGTGATGAGACTTACAGCCAAGATCTAGGCACAATGTCTCAGGATTGAATAACTGCCTGGCAGGCAGGAAAAATAGTAAGCTTCTAGTACTAAGAAAAAAGATGTACAAAATGGAATAGGTTTGTACACCACTCTTTTTATACTACTGATGAGAAAAAAATCAAGACACTATGTCCCTGCAGTGCTGCCACCATCTTTCATTATGGGGTTAGCTTAATGTGCTATTAACTAAAACGGGATATTTTAAATAGGGGTAACTGACATTTGGAAAACTTAGGTACTGTTAAGTACTGTTAGGTACTATTGTTTGCTTACAAGTTGCTTGTTTGTCCTGACTTTGTCCATCTCATTTCAAGTTCTTGGAAACAACTGCATCCTTTCCTTTATAACTTCTACTTTGCCTTCCAGGACGCTCTACAGTAGCATCCTTTTAAGATCAGATCTATCTGGGAGAGTAAGAGAGCTACAACAGTCTACTTCAGAAATCCAAGAAGGACAGTGATTAAAAACAGTCATACAGAAACTGCCCTTCATTTCAGAAGGAATGTGCAGAAGAGGTGCCAATTATATTGGGGGAAAGCGATCAGCTCCAACAAAACTTATGTGAGGAGCAGAGTGTAGCACTGTCTACAGTTGACATCCATTCCAATAGGCAAGCTTTATTCTAGACAGATCCATTACCATTCAATAACCCGGTGGAAAGCCATTCCCTGATAAATTCTGCTATACCAGATGAGTCACACAGGCTCTGAGAAGCTGGACTGTCTGGAGATAATTCAACAATATAGGAGGGTCATTTTCTTCATTTGACAAAAAAATACAACTTCTGCTATTCAACCTGGATTTCCATTGCTTCATCTACAAGACAAAACAGCACAGTTGGGGACAACACTTTCCTACATCATTATCCAGTAAAGTAGGATGTGCTGGGAAGCCGACAATGTGTGCAAGGCCTCAACCTCCAGTTTGTAATGGTCTGTTTCGGTGCACGGCCATTCTGACTACATAGTCAAAATCATTACCTATTAAATGCACAAAACTAAAATAAAACTAAATACTAACACCAAATCACATAAAAAACCATGCAGATTACAACAGAGTATTTTTAAGTACTTTTATGAAATAAAGACATAAGATCATATGTGGGTGTGACAAAAGGAAACCATGTGGAAGGGAAAATACCGCTCTTAATTTTTTCCATAAAACACCAATACGTAAACGCGTAGCATATGAGGACCGCCCTGCCATATGAGGGCTGACCACCTCAGATCCTGACACTCAAGGAGCAGTTGTGCACTCTCTCGCTAATTATATTATTACATTCTCCTCGTGTTATAAATATTCATTTTTTCCTCGACTTCCTCTGCCTGCATTTACTGAAAGGTACACAGGCACAAGGAATGTAGATACCTCTAAGCTAACATTCAAAAGGTACGAAGCATGACATTCAGAATTGTTGCATGTTACGTTTCAGTATAACCTAAAACAGTATGAATTTAAGAGGTTACAAATCACAAATATTGTCATCTCAAATAGAAACAATTTCTTTACAATTCTTTTTTTGCTTAATAGGAGAATCTATTGTATACTCTCCTTCCGATTATTATTTACTGAACTCTAAGCTGCATTTTTTGTTAATATTTAAATTGATAAAGCAAGCTGCCTGGATCTAGTTTCATTGTGCTCATTTCTATCTGCTGCTTTAGTCTGAGGCACATTTTCCTTTATTTCACTTTTCCACAAGCCATAAAAAAACTCATTTCTAATTCATCCGTTCGTTCAGCTTAACCTCTCTTCTCAGCAATTAAAGCACTCTGCGCATCCCTCATCTATCACACAGCCAGCTAAATAATGCATTGCGTCCCCCGCTCATCTTTTATCATCCCAAATGACAGGTATTAGCATATCTCCCCAGTCAATTACAGTGCAGCAGAATAATCACAGCATAATTGGGCGAAAGCCACTCTAATCACCAACCCTGCAAACTCGCAGAATAAAAACTGAGTGGCAGTTCAGACAGGCCTTGCTCTTGTCCATGACTCCAGCCAACAAGCCTGGCAGATCTCCATTTCCTCCCCTTTCAAACTTATCCTTTGGGGAGGTCAACTTCTCCATAGGTCCCATGTAAAAGAACGAGTACATACGTGCACACAAGCGGGAACTATTTACAACTCGCACATGCATGTGTTTATTAATACTTGTGATTCTAGATGTTTGCACATACTATTAAATAGCACAGAATGAAAATTTCTGTCAACCAGAAAACAAAGTCCTGTCGGGAAGATGATGTCATTAGAAGTTCTATTTGGAACTCAAGGTAAGGTAAAACAAAATATTAAATTTTTTATAAAGATTACTTAATACTTACTATCAAAATTGAAGCCTTTCAAGTGTCTACGTGGTGAAGGTATCTTCTGTATCTTTTGTTTTAATGATTTATTTATTTCAGAGAAAGAAAGAGCTTGCCATCAGGGGGAGGAGCAGAGGGAGAGGGAGACAAGCAGACTCCCTGCTGAGCAGGGAACCCAATGCGGGGCTTGATCCTAGCACCTTGAGATCATGACCTGAGCCGAAATCAAGAGTCAGAGGCTTAACCAACTGAGCCACCCAGGCGCCCCCTATCTTCTGTATCTTAAAAATCAAGATTTCCCAATTTCTTTCTAAATTACTCATCTATCACAAGAAATAATTTTAATTGAATACGTACTGTTATCCTTACACTACAATAGCATACGACAATTTTCTAAAACTTATAACGATATTAAATATAGTTTAACAATTAAGATGATTAAAAAATAAGTTTACTTGTTTATAAGGGACTAAAAATTAAATGAGACAATAATAAGACGGTAATGTGAAAAATTTAGAATTACAAATGTTAGAGACAATAAATATTTTTTTAAATTGAGAAATGTTCAGGAAATCTTGAATGTATTTTTAGACTACTTTTGTAAGTTTATTAATCTTACCATGATATTTAATGTGCAATAACCAGCCTAGGCCTATATCTAATTCTCATTTTAAATAATATGCATTCATTTGCTACTCCATTCTTCACCTCCTCTCCCCATCAATGAGATACAAAAAAAAAGTCATTCTGAAATGAAAATTTAATTTGGGGAAGAGTGGAGGGAGGTTAAGAGGAATTTCTTATAAAAACGTACGTGGCTCCTTAGGAAGCAGCCAATTAAGTGCTTTAAAGTGCCAGGCATAGCTAGAAGAAAATGCAATCTTCTGCAAGATTTCATTTGCTCTATCTCAATCACAGAGAGCAGGAGTCCTGTGGCTCCCTGTACTTCTTTTCCCTTCCTCGCATGCTTTTCACATGTCTCTCCGAGCCCAAGGGAAACCCGCCCCTGAGGTGGGCTCTGGCCTGGAGAGAAGGCAGCCCCCCTCAGCCAGAGGCCAGCATCACCAGTGGTGCAGACTCCCTGGGCACAGTGGGCCGTGAGTACCAGCAGCAGGTCTCAGGGACTCGGCACACGGGGACACACCATCGCTGCACGCTGCACGGATGCTTGGGCTGTGCATGAAGGAGTAAATCAGACATGGCAGAACCCTCCGCTAGTGACACCATCTACCACAGTAGCCACGACACAAAGAGAAGTCAGCAAAGTATGAAAGTAAGCCATTATGCTATGAAACAAGCAAGATCTCTTTATTACTTTTATTACTCGGAATTTATGAGATTTTCAACCTCAGTTCTGTCAGACCATTCAGTCCTTCAACACACACAAAGACACTAACACAATTATCCAATATCAAAAAGCCAGCCGTCAAAAGACCAGAGTAAAAGCAGAATTTAGACACAACAAATAGTCTCCCAGACTTTTTCTTGCTTTCCAATCCTGTTATTTTAAAATTATAACATGAAATGTTTTATTTGCATTATTACTTCAAGAACCCTCCATGTATTTTTGTTGGCATATCTTTGCAAATGTACCCACAGGATACATTACTTCAGTTGTAAAATGGTAATTTTAGTGCTTATTGGGGAATATCTGTTACATGTATTTATCAGTGGTACATCTGGTATGCAAGTATTAATTCAACAGGTTTTTTTTCCCAAATCTGATTTCTGAAAATCACCCCCTAATATATTCTTTAATTCACATAAATGTTCTACTTGGCTTTAAGCATCTTCCAACATATTGGCTCTTTCAACACCAGTCACTTTGACATTCTCAACTGACTTGCAAAAATTGACATGGCTTGGGTAAAAGCCAGATTTAAGGCAGGAAGAGGGGAGGAGGAGGGTTTTCACCATCTGAAGCAACAAAACTGGCTTTAAAATTTGGCACCGGAGAGAACCTAAAACACACGCAATCAAAATCATCCCTCATCTCCCCTAGAATAATTTATTTGCTTCTTCCCAACAAAATCTTAAGCAGCTTGATGATTATTAATATCGTCACAGTAATTCTATGCTAAGGAATTTTATAGGCAAGCCCGAAACATGCCTCTAATTATCTGTGCACATCCCAAATGAACAGGTGTTCGAGGGTGGGGACAAGGAGAATACATGCATTTTTATTTTTATTATTACTAGAGAATTAAGTTCTCAAAAAATGGTGCCAAAATAATGTCCCCAGAGAAAAATGGAGTTAATCAAACTCCAGAATATGTAAGTAAATAAGCTTTCTTTCAAGGGTAACTCCTCCCTGCCTTAAACAGGTCACTTCTCAAATCCAAGGTACCCGGGGCCATGTTTAATCTCTGACATCCTTCAAAAACAGCAGCAACAACAACAACAACAACAAAACAATGTTAAGTCTGACAAAAGCAGGCATGAATTGTATTGCTTTAACCTTCCCTTCACTCATTTTCCTATATTCATCACCATTAAACATTTCTGCACAAATGTATTTACTAGATCTAGCGACCCATGCCATGCAATCAGGAAATCCATCTAACCAGTCTGCCTTCTACCATCACCTGACAGAGTATTTGGTCTAGGAGAAATGGAGCTCCTACCACACTAAGAACACACTTGGTCATGATAAATATTTTATTTTTTATATAATGTCAAAGCATCTTACGGAAACCTCACACATTCCTTATTGAGTTATGTGGCTTAGTGGGTACTTTGACGCCCATTAAACTCTGCAAACATCTCATGATCACCTAATACTTCAAACAGTGTGTGCATACAGATTCCAACTGGGATAAAGAGCTTTTTAAAGAAAAAGTGTTTTCACTGTTGAATATAGATCTAAAAGGATGTAAGAGAGCCCTAATACATTGAATTGAACCATATGAAATCGCTAACATTAGACTCTTTCTGAGCTGTAAAAAATGACAATCCTGTAACATTCAATCTCAGATACAGTTCCAGTATGGGGAAGACAAATCCCAAATACTGCTGTAATTCTGTATAAAGGGCACGGCCTGGGAGGCAGAAACTTGGATTCTTGTTCCACTTTGCCACTAAACAGGGCCTAAAATATGTCACTTTACCTCCCTCAGCCTTATTTATTATGGAAAAAAAATGAGATTAATATTTGGGGTTATTTTTCCTCTTTGAGAAAATGATGAACAAATAACTGGCCCATGAATCTAAGGTTCTAGAATTAGTCAGGGCAGCTCTAAAGATTAGGGAAGGAGATTAAAGGTGTCAGGAAATAAAATTCCTATACTGTTTCCCTTTTAAAAATTTTTGCCTAGCTTTATTTCATAGAAGGATTTGTTTGTAGACAAATGATACTTATGTTTTCCCCAAGATGATGAGAATGGCTTAGGCTGTAAACAGTAGAGGGGAAAAATCAGAAGAATAACAAATGAGGACAGAGCTGAAGGTTTGCCTTAATGAATACAAGAAGAACTGTAGCATTTTAGGGCTGAAAAGAACCTTATCAAGTCATCAATTTTCCAACCTGTTACCAGGACTTAACATAAAATACAGGTCTGCTCACTTCCAGTTAAGGAGTCTTAATTACAAAAGAGCAGGACAGAAATGCTATTCCATATTTAATCCAAATTCAGAAATTGGGGAAGACCCCAACAACTCTCAAGCAACCCCTTACTGCACTCAAGTCCTTTAGCCAGTAAGTCTGCACCTCCCTCTTAATGGCACATGCTTTGGCCTTCATAGTCTTTCGTCTTTTCTAAATTTTATATTCATGTATTCCTCCTAAAGGCAGAGTTGAAAAAGAAGCTAAAACAGCCTTTAAAAAGATAATTAAACATGACAAGCAAAACTGCACCAAAATAGAAGAGGTGAATATAAATGGAACATTTTCCCCCAAATCTTTCCTAAATAAGAATAAAGCAGATTTGTTTTAAAATCAAACATGTAAGTGTATGAACCACCAGCAGATGGCAGAAGGAGAGGCTGGGAAATTCTCTAACAAAAGAAGGGAGCAACTCAACATGGATTCCCAAATCACGACTTGAGAACTGCTCTGGCTTTTTTTTCCTTCTCCAGTCTTCCTCTCACGGAGATACAGGAAATTCTCTTGCTTCACCTATATATATTCTATAATTTTAATTTAGATTCAGTGACTGAAACAGTAAAGAATAAACTTGGTCCTCTACTTCTCTAAACATTTCTAGTACATTTTCAATAAATAAAAAATTTAAAATACAAAAATAAATCCTCTATTATTTTGAAAAGTAATATGAGTAATATGAGTAAGATTATAAACTTTGAAAAGTAAATCTTTGCTGGTTTCATTTCAATGACACTTACCTTAAATATATTTTCACCTAAGTTATATTCATACCCACTTAGCAAGTTAGACAAGTATAAATTCAATAGAAAACACACCCTGGTCAGAAAATGCAAACAACTGAGAAGAACCTGAGTTACTGGAGCTTTATAAGGAAAAAAGATACATGTTTTCAAACAGAAGATTAATGTATGCTTTCGGGTGGTGACAATAAAAGGAAGGACATTTTAACAGATTATAATCTCTTATTATGTGAAGCTAAACATTCTAAATCTAAAATACTGTATTTTTAAAAAGATTTTATTTATTTATTTGTTTGAGAGAGAGAGCGCGCGCACACAGAGGGAGAGCGAGAGGGAGAAGCAGACTCCCCGCTGAGCAGGGAGCCGGAGAGACTCGATCCCAGGTCCCTGGATCATGACCTGAGCTGAAGGCAGATGAGTAACTGACTGAATCACCCAGGCGCCCCTAGAATCCTGTATTAATAGCCCCCCGATATAATCCCAAGCATATCAATGAGTGAATGGCTCCTTACGAGAGTCACCAAAAAAATGCCTTATTTCAGAACCCTGTTTAAAAACTTTCTACTTGAAAAATCCAGGGGGACGTGCCGGCATATGGTGGTGATGGTTATTATTACCATCATCGTCATCATTGTTATTATTATTGTTCTTTACTTCAACAGCAAATTCCTTCTGTTTTCTATTGATCTGCTCTAATCCTTGGGGGTTTATCAATTAAATAATGGCTGTTCTGATTATGTTATGTCTTGTTCTTATGAATACTTGGAAGTTTTCTTTTCTAGACCAGCTCTGGCCAACAGAACTTTCTTCGAAGATGGAAATATTCTATACTGGCACTGTGCCAGTATGGTAACCACTAGCAACACAGCTACTGAAATGTGGCTAGTACAACTGAAGAAATGAATTTTTAATTTAATTTTAATTAATTTAAATAGCTGCACATGGCTAGTAACTACCCAACTGGCCAGCACAGTTCTGGATGACCAAAATAAACATGGAAAGGATCAAGCTGGAGACCTGTGTGATGAACTGGTGAGAAAAGAAGAAAATGCAAGTGAATATCGTCCCACTTTTCTCGAAGGTCACGTTTTTGGTTATTTACCCAAAGGAGCACATTCACAGACAGATTACCAGTGCTTTGTTCTAATTCCTCCTTAGCCATTATAATAAATAGTTATGACAAATAGTTACAAATTGCATTATAACATTTTACATTTATATGAAGGAGGGAAATATGGATGATTTTCATAATGGCGAGATGTCAAAATCCAGGAATAAATCTAAAGGTGACTTAAGTCACTGCCCAGTATGATTCCCCCAGCTATAAAATTTTTCACAATAAAAGTACCTTATTTTCAAAAACACAAGTAAGTTTTGCTTTTATTTTACTTGAAATTATTTTCAGAAATGACTAATCCCTTTGTTATATATAAGTTTTATAAGTCACACTGGAATCCTATTCCATTTTGTAGAATACAACATTCAATTAAAGCAATAATACTACAGAGTAGCACACAATTATATCCAAAAGAATATAAACTTGCATCACCTAGAATTTCCTCCTGGCATAAGATTATTCCAAAAGTTGTGTCAAGAATGTAAGGTCCATGGACGCAAGGGTTTATTATTCTTAGGACATTCCCAGCACATAACATGTATATTCCACAAGTATTTGTTTGAATGAAATGCAGTGAAATGAAATAGAATGAAATCAATGAGTATAACTGCATAACGTGGATTAACAAAGATAAATTTAAATTAATAGTGAGATAAACTGGAACCAACTGGTTTTCAGTGTCAACCGGAACCACTCAGCAGCTTCAACAAGCATTAACAATGAATACATTTGCTTTCAGCTGGGCTCTACAATATAAAATGCCAAGGTTAATACATTAACTCAGATAATGGGAGAATCGGTGAGAAAACCCCCGGACAGAAAAAAAGGCAGTAGTAATATGTTAACATCACAGGTTTTTTGCTCTTAACAATCAGAATTGTTAAACCATCAACAGAGCTCTAAATAATCAACACTTATGCACTGGGAGCCAAGTGCAAGTCAATATGGATATAAAAAGATGAGCAAAATGAAGTCTCTAAGCTTATAATCTTGCTGGAAAAAATGCCACATAATGGAGTTGGGCCAGGCCATACCATGCTGTTTCCCGTATACAGATCAAAAACAAGTTGGCAAAAGAGAAATTCCAAACACAGTTGACCGCTGAAGAACATGGGGGTTAGTTAGAGCATTCAAAAATCTGTATATAACTTCTGACTCCCCAAAACTTAACAGCCTGCTGCTGACTGGAAGCCTTACCGATAACACATTATTGACTTACACATATTTTGTATGTTATGTGTATTACAGATTGTATTCTTGCAATAAAGGAAGCTAGAGAAAAGAAAATGCTATTAAGAAATCGTAAGGAAGAGAAATACATTTACAGTGCTGTACTGTGTTTATGGAAAACGATCGCATATTAAGTGGATCTGCACAGTTCAAACCCGTGTTGTTCAAGGGTCAGCTGTAAACTGTGAAGGCACTGAGTGCCACATAAGCTCAGAGCTGAAGAGCTTAGAAGTCTGCAATACTGAGGAGAGACATCACAGAAGAGTAAGAGTATGAACTGAGACTGGAGGGTAGGATGAATATGAAACACAACAAGAGGACAGGAAAGCATTTGAAGGGAAGGCAAGGTATAAGCTTAGGTTCAGAAGGAAGGAAGTTAAGAGCTCGATATAGTTATGAGGCTATGGTGAAGGTTAGTAGACCAGTTGGAACTCTGATGTAATTTTTTTCTAAGATATTTAATCAACCAACATATGTATAAAAAAGGAATACATCAGAGTATACAAACTTAGTATTTATTTTATTGTTTTTTAATTTTTAGAAAGATTTTATTTATTTAATTGACAGAGAGAGGGGGAGACAGCAAGAGAGGGAACACAAGCAGGGGGAGTGGGAGAGGGAGAAGCATGCTTCCCGCCCAGCAGGGAGCCCGATGCAGGGCTCGATCACAGGACCCTGGGATCATGACATGAGCTGAAGGCAGTCGCTTAACCAACTGAACCATCCAGACGCCCCTAGTATTTATTTTAAAATCTGATTTTTAGGGGCGCCTCGGTGGCTCAGTTGGTTAAGTGTCCGACTTGATTTTGGCTCAGGTTATGATCTTAGGGTCAAGAGATTGAGCCCCACGGCGGGGGGGGGGGGGGGGGAGCCCGGCTAAAAATTCTCCCCCTCCTCCTCCCTCTGCCCCACCCCCGCCCCGCCCTCCGGCTTGTGTGTGCCCGCACGTGCTCTCTCTCTCTAAAAAAAATAAAATAAAATAAAATCTGATTTTTAGATATTTTAAGCTTAGACTTTCCTCTAAAATAACAATAAAAATTAGGTGCCTAAAACAAATACTAAAAATTTTTGCCAAAATAGGATAAAAAGGTGAGTAATATTAAAAAGAAATATTAAATATTTTTATTTAAATATTAGGAAAAATTATGAGATTACTAAAATCCTTAATTCTACTCCCACTTTGCCAGTAATAAGCTATGACCATGGGAACAAGGAATCCTTTGGCCTTCAGCTCCCTTATCTCTAACATGGAGGAAGGCTAGACCAGAGAATCTTGAAGACATCCAGCAGGAGTAAAATTTTAGGACAGATGAGTTCCAGGAAAAAACAGAAAAAGGGAAAATGCAGGAAGGAAGAGACAAAATGAAGTGTAGGTCCTACAACAGGGTTTTGGGAAAAAGGCCTTACTGAGTTTTATACACCTCCCTTAGGGTTTGGTTTAAGAGGCGGGGATGGAAGTGACAGGTTGGCCTTCTCCTCCCCAGCAGGGGCTGGTAACCAGCAGCAACAGTAAGAGCTTGAAGGGTGCCCACAAGTGGAGGGCTCTGTCACTTGTGGGCTCCGATGATGACCTATGTTTCATCTTTCCTCTTCTCATTCTTTCATAGAATATATATGCTTACCCTTGATTTTTCTTATCATTCGGTTTAAAATGACCTCCCCACATACATTTTTGGGGTCATAGTTTCTATCAAAAATTATAAAAATGGGCATAAAATGCAGGATTTCGTTTTTTCAAAGAACAAGCCAGCCAAAGTAGCATATCAAAGTATTTTTTGAATGTGTGGAAGTCTAGTGCCCATTTAGAACTGGAAAAAAAAAAAAACTGATGACATATAATATACATTTCTGTTCACCCACCTCTCAAAAGTAAAAGTCTTTAAAAATGATTTTGGTAACCACATTATATTACAGCCAAAACAAGTAAGCACTAAGAATTTACCCCAGAAAAAAATGTGGTACTGAACCAGGGAGATATTTTTAAATCTTTGTTTTGGCTTTATGCATATTCATTCATTCAGCAAGATATTTAAGCAGCAGCCCTGGAGCCGGACTGAGAGGTGCCGCCATGCATACAAGGGAGGAGAATTCAGGATGGAGGCATGGCGGAGGGGGATCCGGCCTGGCTGTGGAGAAGGAAGAGAAGTCTGAGAAACCATGGCCGCACTCACAGGAAGATCAGCAGAGTGCTGTCAGGGAAACCAGGGAAGAGGGCAAAGGCAGGAAGAAGGGGCCAACTGAGGCAGATGGCTGCAAAAGAGGCAAGGAGTGGGACCTTGGCAAGAGGGGCAGAGTGGGGACAGAGGTGCGGGCAGGTGAGATGAGATGGGGTGAGGAGGCAGGGAGCAGTGCAGACCTCACTTGTTCTTAGGACATGCCAGGAAGAAAGAGAACAGGCTTTGGGGCTGATCTTCCTGGTTCCCAACCCACTCCTGTTATTCATTAGCTGTGTCAGTTTCTATTTCCTTCCCCAACACTGAGAACAACAACAGTCCCTAACTCATAAGGAGTGGGTTAACCAAAAATCTTGCTTATGATTCTTGACTTAGCTATCTACAACAAATGAGAAACAAAAGATACTCATGATCATGAAATTTTAAAGTAATTTATTTAGATTTTGTAAGATCTCTTAAGAAATTCATGGAAAAGTTATGATTATCTAGTCTTTCTTTTTAATGACCCAGGAATATTTTACTCACTTCCTCTTTTTTACTTCTCTACTATAAATCTCTTTGTAGAACTCACAAGCAGCAAACTTTTTAGCCTTTTCTATGCTTAATAGCATAATTTTATATATATTTCCTTAGCTGATTTATCATCTCATTATCGCTAACAGCTTCACTTAGTGCATTAATGATATAGAAGGCATGCTTATCTTGTAAAAAGAACTAACTCATGTTGGCTGCCCCTGCGACTCCTGATTTATTATTCTACAGAATTATAAACTTCTTAATATGTTTAAGTCTTGATGAGAACCAAAGTCAAGATCAGCAGTCGGTAGTTTGTAGAACTTCCCTTTCCTAATATATTTGCCCATTTTTTAATTTTGAAGCACCTCTTCTCTTCACTACAATTCTTATTTTTTGTAAAGTACACATGATTTTAAATTAATTAAGCATCTTTCTAAACCTGTAAAGAAACAAACTCCAGAAAATCAAAGTTGCCTTAATTCAGAGGGGAAAATGAGAACCACTGGAAAACAGCCAGAGTACTGTGGTGTAGTCATTAGCATTTCGAAGTCTAAGTCACTTTTAACTGAGAAAGGCCCAATACAATGACGAATCAGGACTTGAGAAATTAAGATTTGAAATGTGTAAGAGCACAGCTATCTCTCATTAGATTAGCTTGAAAAAAAATTCATCTCAAAGCAGCACAAACAGTCATGAGAATTTTGAATGACTGCGAAACTGTTTCCTTGGGTCGCGGTTTCGGCACACTCACAGACAAAAACAGGCTGTTTGTATCTCTGGGGCCCAACGCGTTTAAGTTATTTTCCAGCGAGACCGACGAATTCATGCTTCAGTCTTAAGTAAATATATAGCTTACAGACTTAGGAGAAGGAGAAACATCCAAGGGATGAGTAAGTCAATAGCAGCACCAAAAAAAAAAAAAAAAAAAAGGGCAAAGGAAGAGCAAAGGCACATTAAAGATCAGCAGAGGATCAGAGACATTCGTGGGCAGACACACACTCCAGCATTCTCCTCATTCGCCAAAGTGATGCCATTAATGTATTACCAGTGGGTCAAGTATCTGAGTTCTTTCTCCCAGGGCAAAAAAACAGGAAAAAAGCATCAATTGTGAATAAGTGTTCAGAAACATGACCAATACTGAATTCCCAGACCTTTTAAGAAACAAGATAAAAATGTATTTGCTGGGGCACCTGGGTGGCTCAGTGGGTTAGGCGTCTGCCTTCAGCTCAGGTCATGATCTGGGACTGAGCCCCGCATTGGGCTCCCTGCTCAGCAGGGAGTCTGCTTCTCCCTCTGCTCCTACCAGGCTCGTGCTCTCTCTCTCTATCAAATAATTAAATAAAATCTTTAAAAAAAATGTATTTGCTGACTTGCAGATAATGAAGCAGTAAAAAAAAAAAATTCAAATTTCTCACTTTTAGTTACATATGTAAACACTTGGGTATAGATATAGAAAGGTGGAAAACTCCTAATTCTTTGAAAAAAATCACTGAATTATTGGGAAAAAATTTCAAACTATTGTCTCTCCAAATTGAATTTAAGAGTTCAAAAGCAATCTGCTAGTTTAGCCATAAAACAAATGCAAAGCCTTCTACACAGTGGGGCAGACCATGAGTGCTGCTGGTACAATAATCTTCCTAATACTGGGCCTACTCAGTAAGTATGAAGGCTTATGGAGAGGAGTTCACAAGATCTGACCCTACAGGTTTATTAAATATGCAATGAATATTCTGCATGCATGCTGGGCATTAAATAAAAAATGAAAAACTCAAACGATGACGATATGTTAAATACTGCAAATAATATGGAATGAGATCTATTTATAACTAAGATATTCTTTAGTCATTTTTGACAAATACAGAAATAGAAGAAATATGTTAAGGTAAAACTTGAGTTCGTTTACCAAATATCTAAATATTTATAAAGTCTTATCTTTTTACTTTTAGTTTATATTCATTTATGACATAAACCTTGCTAAGCTTATAACCTCAGAACGGCTTTGATTTTGCTAGTATTACAATGCCATCCACCTATAGTTGCAGCACAACTATTAAACTGTACTAATAAAATGCCAAGCACCTAGAATGGAAAGAAGAGAAAAAGTTGGAAAAAATATAAACACCTAATTTTTAGTTTTAAGCCAAAGATGTAGCACATACAGGGGTCAGGGAAGAGTAACCATCCATACTGTGGGCTCTGAAGTTTCCACCAACTGTTCTCCTCAACTTCTGACTTCCAAAGTAATTGATGGCACCTACACTGTACTTCTATACCTCTACATGGAAATGAAGTCAGACTCCCTAATAAGTGCCTCTTACCAATTTCCTTACATGGTTTAAGAATTACTAGCAAATATGTCCAAAAGGCAAGTCATTCCAATAAAACACAACAGGTCCGGAAGACGGTAATTCTAAGGTATCTGGGATTGCTCCCACTGCGTGCTCCTTCTCCATGTGACAGACCATCTCTTCCTCTGGCTCCTTCTCAGCTCCCCTGCCTTCTTCATCCTGCATACCCCAATGATCACCAGGTCCCCGAAGACTCACTTCCTAAGGATTTCTTTCCTCTTCCACTGTACTAGCCCAGGTCCGCACTGCCTCCCACCTGATCCATTCAACTGCCCTTCATTGGTCTCTGGCAAATCCATCCTCCACAAAGTGACCAAAATCATCTAAATTGTAAATCTAACCACTACTTGGCCTAAAATCTTTTAGCAGCTTCGCATTTTCTATAGATAAAATTCAAATCTTTAACCTCCTCAACCTCCAATCTTGCCACACAGGCAGAATTTAACTAGTTTTGTTCCCTCTGAATTTTTTTCACGGTTGTCCTCTGACCTGAAAATAGTTCTCGTTTCTCTTGTCCTCCTCGCTTGCCTAAATATAATCCATCTCTCAAGGGATCAAGCTCCTGGAATGCCTTCCCACTCTGCCCCGCCCACTCCCTCAATCCTCCGCACATTTCTAGCAGGGAGACAACCAACCACATTACGGGACAACTGATCTCTTTATAGGCCTACCAACTGATTGTGAGCAACTTAAGGGCGGGAACTGGGATTTAATTTAGTTGTGACTGGAACGTGGGGGCTCAATAAATATTTGAAGCAGGGATAAGGAATAAATGGATTAATGAAAGTGGAGTGGCAAACCAAAACAGCGCTCTGGTAACATTCAGG
Organism: Mirounga leonina; assembly: GCF_011800145.1. Classification (NCBI taxonomy): domain Eukaryota; kingdom Metazoa; phylum Chordata; class Mammalia; order Carnivora; family Phocidae; genus Mirounga; species Mirounga leonina. The sequence goes on along the minus strand of NW_023270812.1, from coordinate 1,862,878 downwards.
GTGGTATTGCAGTGCCCTCCCCCGACTGGGAGCCATTGCGTAAATCCTGTTCCACAGCTAATCCAAACTTAAACATCGGTTACTACTAAATGAAACTCTTGGTTTCCTGTGCTATTTCTTATATTCCTGACAACAAATAAAGAAGGTAAAGAAAATACTACCATAGTCTAATCTTAATCACAATAGAGGGGAAATCTTAAACCCTGGAAGACTTCTAGAACCTCTGCATTTGATAATAAAAACAAGTCCTATCTGTTGAGGCTTCCAATCCACTTAGGGGAGCTGATGAAACCTACCCAATAAGCTACATCAGACTACACACCTTGAGTCCAAAGGCGGTATCCTCCGAGGTCAAGACTTCAACCTGAAATCATAAGGAAAAAATAATTTAGGCACTCTCAAAAACGTTCTTTGAGTCTAGCCACAGACACAGGCATGGCCTGGAACTACGAGTTTGGAGAAAACTGGTATTCAATTTACGTCAGACATCAAGAAAGAAGAGATCTGGGATTCTCTTCAAGAGTTGATTGGGGATAAACACAGGTCACTGCCCTGGATTCCAGATTTAAAACAGGGCGAGCCCCTATCAAATGCATGTATTTGCCATCATGTCGAAGTGGTGGTGTAAGTTCCTCAAAATGATCTAGAAGTCAGAAGAATCAATCCTTCTCAGTTAAATCACAAGATGTTGCATACTTTTTGATCTTTTACTGACAGACAGTGAGGGGAAAGTATGCTTCGTAAAGCAATTTCATCATGCTTATGAAGCTGCTAGTAATTTCTTGTCCTGCTCCCATCAGAGTGGGTAGTCCTGAGTCTCTGGAATGTTGCAGAGCAAGAGTGCCTGAAAGCAATACTCAGGAAAAGACAGGCAGAGTCTAAGCAACAAGTTGTGAAATGATGGCAAAACTTCAAAATTGCCTGTCACTCTTGTGCATGAGAAGACAGAGCTCATTAACATGAATTTAAAAAGCTGCATGGAACAAGACGTGTATTGATAATTACTGTTTTTTAAACATAATTATTCAGTCTGGTGTGTAAAGCTTTTAACTTTGACTACTACAAAGTACCAATATATGATGGAAAAGAGCAAGGAAAGAAGGCACAGAATATGAATATTTTTAAGTGTCTGCAGAAGACGGGGGTAGAGCAGTAATATCAGACTTGCTGGCTACACTGTGAGTTTTCAGCCTTTTAAAACTAGGCCTTTGTGGTAGGTGTTTAAGTAGAAGGCACACAGGCCTGTCCAATGTATCTTGCTATAAAACAAAATTGGATTCTTCCCTTGAGGGAAGGAAATACAGAAAGGAAGATCATTTCAGTAAGATTGTCATCCAGTACAAAAGTAAAGGGGTCAAAAAAGAAATGAGGAAGGAATTGTATTCTCCAACTGCTTGGCTGACAGTGAGGCTCCCCCACCACCTGGTACCTGACAGAGACTGGGGCATAAAGCAAGAGAAACACATGATTAGGTACTGGGAGGATGACCAGCCTCATTTTGACGAAAACCATATGTTGCTGATACCAAATGTGAAATGTTGGATCAACTGTAGTGCAAAATCATTATAAGACTCACTGACAGCATGTCTGTTTACACTTTGATTTCCAAAGCTAATTGTTAGATTTAGAAGCAAGATCTTATTATAGACTTTGTTGGGGGGGGGGGTGCGCAGCAACAGTTATTGGCAATTTACATATGTTTGAATTTCCTAAATCCTGTCTTTCACAACACTAGATTACTAATCTCAAATATTTTTACATCAAAACCTCTAATCAACACTGAAGACTTTAGTTAAAGGCAAAGGACAAACAATAAATTCGCTGAATCTTAACTACTGTAAACACTACATGACATTTACTCTTAAATTATATAAATAGATCATATCTGTATATACTAATGTTAGGTACATTCACCCTTTTGATGTGATATTTTAATACGCATACAACTATTTTTAAAATATATTAGAAGTTTAAATCTGCAAAAACCATCCCCAAGTGAGTTCTGCGTTTAACATATTATAAAAAGTCAAAGTAGCAAGAAAATTCAATAGCATATAGAAATCTATTTAAAGATTTGGCTTCGATATATTTGAAAACTTGAGATAATAACAAAACCAAAGCTTTCAAGTGGAATTTAGGAACTGTCCGGGCAGCTCTGTCAGTAGACAGAGACAAAACAGGCCTTGGAGACTGGAGGAAGGCAGTGGATTTCAAAAGGTCAGCCTCATCCTCCATCCCACATTCTATCTCCAGGAAGGCTGAAGAGGTTTGCAATTCCTAAGTACTAACCAATTTCATCAGACTACCTTAAAAAGTGTATTTTGTTTTATTGAAAAGCACTATGGTTTACACATATATGCACTCTAGTTCTACTGAACTGTATTTTATATTTTCCGTTTCTGAAAGATTTTGTATTTCAATACCAACACAAAAACAGCTGATTTTTAAAAACACGAAATCAACTTCAATTTACTAAAAAACAAAGAGCAATGTCATACAAAGGTTTTCATGTTGGATCTAAGAGCATTTTTACCTAAGTTGGAAGGAATCCCCCTCTAGTGGGAGTAAGGGAGTATTTCAACCTTCACATAAAATTTTCAGGTAGCAGTCATTAACCTTAAGAATCAGCAGAGATCAGCTGAGCTTTTTTCCTTTCGTCATCAATTTAAATCTTTTAAAAAAGAAAGTCAGTATTTTATATTTCATAAGCCTAAAACACCTGTAATTCTTTTATAAATATATATATTGTAGATTTGTGTTTATTGGATGGGATTTTAGCTACTAACCAACCATTATCATCAAATTTAATTTGGCTATAAAATAGTCACAATTTGAAGTTAAAACAGAAATGTACAACTGGAAAAAATTAGTACATCTCAGTGGAAAGACTTAATAATACACTGGGAAGACAGAATGTTGACGGTTTACATTGACCTGACTCATTAACAAAGACTTTCTGGATATTTACCACATACAAGGCATTGTGCTTAACGCTACTGTAAGAGATAAAAAGTGCCTAATTTTACTCAGGAAAAAAAAACCCTGAATGAAATGTATTTAAACGTTCATTTAAAAAATAAATTCATATTCGAAAATGACCAGATGAGATTATTCACGGTGTCATTTTTCTTTTTAAACTTCAGTTTGGGGAGATTTAAAACTGGCCATATTATAAAAACCACCCGGAAAAAATGGTCACAGGTTTTATGCAATGTAAACTTAGGACACGATACCCAATGTTCTCTCCACACAGAGGCTGTAACAAATGCAAAGACAGAGCACCCTGATGAAAAGCACCACCTGCATCACAGGGAGAGAACCTGTCAGGGGTCCTGAGCTGCAAGGTGTGAAGGGGTGTGAGCAGGCTAGCAACGCAGGGGCTTCCTAAGACCCTTTCCATTCGATCCTGTTATTTCAAATGATGCTACCATCAACACTTCATAACACCAGTGCCTAAAAGGATTCCGTCTGTAGAGGACTTTGAAAATCACTCAGGAAGTTCAGCAGCAGCCAGACCACTGACAGTCCTCATACTCTGCTTGGCACAAAACCTTCCAGTGGCTTCTGTCTCTCCCATGTAGCCTACTAAGCCCGACCTCTACCAAATCAAAGCAAACCACTTTAATCTCCAATCATTCCATCAAGAAAATCAGGAAAATGTGAATTCACGAATTTGGAAGTGAAATTGGTTGGACTTTTCTTTCTTGAATCACTTCTGAAGTCCTTTCTACTTTCACCTATAAAGCACAGAATACTAATATCCAGCAGTGCTTCCATTAAAATAAAACTATGCCAAAAGTATGTCCTATTTTAATGAAAAACATTTTTTCCTAGTCAGGATCACACCGTCACAAAAAAGTAAAGTGACAGTGATGATATAGAATCATATATGAAGAATCTTATTCATAATTAAAGGAATGCAAATCCAGACTCTTAACATTATCCTATTTTCTCACTACAGATTACTAAGATTAAAAATGTTGATAATTATAATATTGGTAAGGGTATGGGAGATCACTACATAGCCTTGCACTCATTATGAGAACATATGTTAGAATAATGTGCAATTTAGCAGTATCCATCAAAATGTATATGCACATGATTAAGTGTTAAGCTAATAATTCTACTGATATCCAAGTGCAAAAAATATTTACTAAATTGTTTACCAGAGTTGTTTGTAACAGTAAAAAGCTGAAAATATCCTCCAACCAAATGACTGTCAAAAAGGGAGTGTTTAAGGCGCCTGGGTGGCTCAGTTGCTTAAGCGACTGCCTTCGGCTCAGGTCATGATCCTGGAGTCCCGGGATCGAGTCCCACATCGGGCTCCCTGCTCAGCAGGGAATCTGCTTCTCCCCCTGACCCTCCCCACTCTCATGCTCTATCTCATTCTCTCTCTCAAATAAATAAATAAAATCTTTAAAAAAAAAAAAAAGGGAGTGTTTAATAAATTATCATACAGCCAAGCAATAGAATACTATATTACTGTTAAAAAGGAGGTAAATCTATGTATGCACATAAGACTTCTATGATATTACATTAAGTGGGAAAAATCAGAACAGTGTGCACAGGAAGCTAACATCTGTATTTCTTTAAAAAGTGGGGGTGGGTTATATGCTTGATATACTTGGACCATTTCTGGAAAGATATGTAAGAGACACATCGGTGATTACCTGAAGGCAGAGATCTCTGAAGGCAGAGAACTTAATATTCATTGTATTTTGTCTTACAATGTTTAGAATTTTTTTCACCATGTGCATGTGTTTCTTGTTCATTAAAAGTAGTTAACAAAATAAGCCAATAACATAAAAAATGTCTAATGTAAAAAATAATCACAGAAATGTAAGTAAATGTCATAATCGATTTCTAGAGAAATCTATCTTTATGATCTAGTTGGTGATCAACTGTTTATAAATTATAAAGTATGTGTACTATGCCATTACTTGAAAAATAATGACAAATTAGAAAAAAATGTACAAAAATAGGGGATGTTTAAAAAAAGTATGGTATTTCCTATAGACCATTCCATATTCATAAAAAACTCACTGTTCAAGAAGTCTTCTGTATCATAAGAAAACGCTTATAAACTTGTTAGATTTTAAAAGTAGGACTAAAAACAGGAGTTTGGCATTACAAATATTTCTATCTATCCATTTGCTTCCTGCATGCCTTCTAGCTTATGTGCCATGCGCAAAAATGTCTTCCCCACTCCAGGAGTTTTTACATATTCATTCATGTTTCCTTTTAATATGTTTGACTTCCATGTTTCACATTTAAATACTTGACCCATCTATACCTTACTTTGAAATAACAAGGGAAGAGGTGAGTCAGCTTTAATTTCTCATTTGGGTAACTATGGGGCAGAATGACCCACTACCTTTTCTTCCGTGATCAGAGAAGCCACATCTTTATCATAATTAAACATTAAAATGATACACATTTGGCCTCCAATTCCAGGTAGGGATGGGAATTGAGCGGAGGAGACTGATAACAGTCCACAAGAACCTGATAGAATTTGCAGTCACGGTATCTGTCCACAAGTAAATCACTGAGAATTTCAGATGCTCTTGAAAAAAATAATGTTTGCCTAGATTGGTGTTTGAGGCATGAAAACACTGTCCTACTTACAAAGATTGCCGTGTCTGCTTTGGTTGGGCCAGAAAGAGCCATATACCATTAAGGAGAAGCAGATATTAATAAATTGCTCTCTAAAACCATGTCCCCGGATTTATGACAATTTAAACTGTAGGACAAGCCCCTCCCTCACCCTCCCCTCCTCTCTCCCTCACAGTCCCAACCACACAGCAGCTCACACGGGGTTGCAAAGTTTTATTTTAACCAGCAAGGAAGTTGTTTTGTCTTTTTATTATTACTGCTTGTTATTATTACTATTATTTTTCATAATTTTCTTACGTTTTGTAATCCATTGAAAAAATGAACACTTAAAAAAAACCATGCAAAACCCTGCCAGCATTCTTCTCTTATTAATTCTCCTCATTCTCCTTATTAGCATGAACAGGCCACATGACAACTCAAGGACACAGCTTGCTGAAACCGCTCAGTGTTTGGTTAGCTGGTAAAAGAACACACACTGATGCCTTCTACTGCTAAATGTTGCTGAGTAGAACCACCACTCTCTGAATGTATTTAAAATTAACTAAAAGCCTGTCTCTAGTTAGGGAACCAGTAAATATTAATAGCAATGCTAAATTTCATCTCTGCAACCAAAGACCATTTCTATTATACTAAATACAGTGTAATATGATTTCAAGACAAACAGTGGAGATGTTATAATTATGCTTTTGACTACAAGTGTTATGCTCACGTAATCTTCTATATACTAGGATGTTAGCTATGTCTTCATATCCCAGGCTATTAAACTTAAAACAAAAGTTGTCACCATTAGGATCACACTTCTCTTTCTAACTCAGTTCTCTGAGCGAGGAATCCTTCACATGAGATTCACAAAGCAATCACAAACTCATGATGGCTCAGAGAAAAAAGGCCTTGAGTGTGAAATAAGAGTGTGTAAAAATAGCCAACACTATGCAATGTGAGTTTACAACCTCTTCCACCAGAAGGTGGAATCTATTTCTCTACCCCTTTAAGCTGGGCTGGACATGAGATTTGCTTGGATCAACAGAATGCAGCTACAGAATCATACTGTACCACCTTCAAGTCTAAGACTCAAAAGGCAATGCATACTTCTTCTAATCAGTCTCTTGCAAGTCAACCAGCTACCATGTGAACAAGCCCAGATGAGTCTGTTGGAGGATAAGAGACATAATGGTTCTGTTAGCATATCACCCTAACTAAAAGCCAGTCAGCTCCAAGAATTAGAGCCACGTAGCTGATCAGGAGCTGACTGAAGGGAGAATGAGCCCAACAGAAACCAGAACAACTCAGGCTCAGACCAAACTGTCCAACTGTAGGATAAATAAATGGTGGCTGCTCCAGCACTAAGTTAAGGGCTGGTCTGTTGCACAGCAAAAGCTAACACGCTGCACAACTTGACATCAGGGAACTGTGAGTGTCATACATCTACTGGCAGAGTTCCACACAAGAACACTATGATCATAAAGGCAATTCTAAAAGCTCTTACATATCTACATACCAAGTCCTCCTCCATCTCTACTCCCTATTTGAAATTTTCCAAGACCATAAAATTCCATCTGAATTCTTTACTGTGGTCCACAAGCAGCTGAACAGTGGGGGTTCTGCTTGCCTCACTGATCCCCAACCCACCTCTTTCCCTCTATGCACAATGTTTCAGCTACACTGGCTTCCTTTCCATTCCTAAAAATGGCCCTTTCTTACCTCAGGGCCTTTGCACTTGCTGCTGCCTCCTCCTGGAACACTGTGTAGCATATCTTCCCATTTCTGGTTCCCTTCACATCACTCCCACCTCGGTTTAAAGGTTGTATCCTCAGAAAGCCCCTCTTCCTCTCCTGTATAACCACCTGAAATCTGATTGTTCATCCCTAAAATGTAAACTTCACAAAAGCAGGGACCTTGCTATCTCATTCACCGTTTTATGTTTTTTACCTAGAGAATGCCTGACACAGAGTAGAGGCTCAATAAGTAAGTGTGTTTTGTTTTTTTTTTTAATAAGTAACCATTGAAGGAATAAATGTATACATGTGAATGGGTTGAAAACTGTAACACCATCAAAATATAAATATGAAACCAAATTTAATATAGCTTACTATGTCATATGTATAGATATAACGATTTAAAACATGCTCCACCTAATATAACTACATACATTAAAGTCTTATGTATGTACCATTTGGCTCATGATATACATCCCTGCATTACATACTAGTGTTACTGTATTTAATGATGACATATATGACATATATGTATTTGATGCATTTGTCTCTCTAGCCAAGAGTAAATTTTAAATTCCTTAAAAAAAAATTTTTTTTAATTGATGGCAATGAAGGCTGTCCCTCAAAGATAAGACTCTTCTCTCCCTATTCCTGAATTAAAATGTAATGATTCTCTTAGCATTGTACTGTACCAAGAAATGACTATAGTAAATATTTTACAAAGACCACATACAGCTCACAATCTTTCCAAATTTAATTTTTAAAAGTCAATTTCAGCTCTGCATTTAGGCTGGTTGACCACAACACAGCAGGTGGTTACGAATGCCCTGCCCGTGCGGCCGGTCATCAGTGTGAAGAATACTGACAGGCATAATAAATTCTACTGATGAACACTGGCACTGAGCAGGCTTCAGGGTCACCATACCATCCCACTCCAGAGATGATCTCCTTGATACAAAGTGCAATAGGAGCTCAAGTATCACCACATCAGTTACATGACCAACATATGTGTAGGTCTGGGGGCATTCAGAACGCTATACCTAAAAACATCACATGTAGAAAAGTTCATCAATTCTATACTTCCAGTGTTTATCAAGAAATATGGGCTATGGAATCATGAAAAATATAGATCAGTGTATCTATGCATGATTTCACTTAGCTTTCCTAATATAACACGTGTATACAAATAAGGTAAATTTGTGAACAAAACTTCTGAAAACAGATCATACTTCCAATAAAAGCAACGCTTTCATATTCACCCTTAGATCTTTCTGTAAATAATATTTTATTAAAGTAGGAAATACATGTACAGTAAAACACTATTTATTACATTATCATTTGTATGTGAGTGCCTCATCTGCATACTTCAAGTTAACATCTATTTCTTATTAAGAACTAAAAACTTTTAAACACTAAGTGGTAGTTTATCTAAACTTCATAAAAACTGAAATAATTCTATTATCTCATTTCCCACTGTACCATATTCATTGTGAACTGTCATAATTCAACACCATTTTAAGCAACACCTCCCTGTTTACCCAAGTATCTACTCATTCATATATAGATTGATATTAAAATTGTATCACATTTACTATACTATATATAAAATTACTACACCAGTTTGATAAATTCAAATGCTCTAAAAACAAGCCAATAATACAAACTTTTTTTTTCTAATTTAAAATACATTTTATAATGAGGAAAATTTTTAATTTTAAAAATAACTAGAGGGGCGCCTGGGTGGCTCAGTCGGTTAACTGTCTGCCTTCTGCTCAAGTCATGATCCCAGCGTCCTGGGATCAAGTCCCACATCAGGCTCCCTGCTCAGTGGGGAGCCTCCATCTCCCTCTCCCCACCTGCTCATGCTCTATCTCTCGCTATCTCTCTCTCTCTCACAAATAAATAAATAAAATCTTAAAATATATATATATATATATAAACTAGATAAACCTACTAAGGTAATAAAACTGAAAACTTAGCTGAACTACTATTTGACCATACTTTAACCCCTTTTCCCAATCCTACCCACCATTAAGGCTGGCTCAGAAAAGCAAGTTGAAAGTTATTATAAAATTAGTATGCAAACGAGGTCCTACAGACAGACTGTGCAGACCCACAGATAAAGGCCATGGGAAAGTGTCTCAGTGTATCTAAGGGTAGGGAGTGCAACAAAGATGATTTAAAGTGATTAGATTAGAATGAAAAGGTGTTTTAAAAACAAAAATATTTTGTATCTACTGATTTAATTAGGTAAGCTAGTAAAAATACTTTTGTAGATGAACAAATTAAACTTCTTTTGTTGCCCCAAATAGCTCTTTATACATTATTAATTTGATTATGTGTCCCTGGTTTCTTTTTCTTCCACCTTCTCTTTTTCTGTCCACATGTCCCGGTACCCCCAACTCTGTCACCAGGGTTTGCATGTAAAAAAAAAAAAAAAAAAAAAAAAGGCAGATGTAAAAAAATTCTTTACCATAAAATACTTCTACCAAAATACAGTGGTTTTTGAAATACTGGAATAGTGGTGACAATAACACTTTTATTACTGTGTATCTTTAAGGCCTTTTAAAGTTTAAATTAAGTTGTTTAGGGCTATCTTGATGATCAAGTTGGAACAGAGAGGCAACTTAGTAAGGAGAGGAAGAAGAACCTAAGATTAGTTATACTTAAATTTCACCACAAAACTTTACCTTTTACTTTAAATCTTATTTTTGCTTTGGATGGAACTTATTTGAAGAATCTACTGATTTAATGAGGTAAGCTAGTAACTGTAAACCTAAGAAAGAAGTCTCTAGGGAAGTCAACCACTTTTCATAGTTCATAAAGTGGTATTCATCCAAACAAGTGAGCCTAAACTGGCCCCCCACTAATCAGGTCACCTCCTCTGTCCCCTCCCAGGAGCTGTGTAAGACAGCCTTATCTACTGAGGACAACAAGAACAAAACTTCTAAGCCAAGAGTGTAAGTATGTGAAGGAAACTGAGGCTAGTACAGGAAGTTCTGGAAGGGGCAAATTAAGAAAAAAGAGTTGAAGTTTTCAAGGCAAGTAACTGTCAGCAGACCACTATTCAACTCTGCCCCCTCTTCCTCTCTCCAAAACAAATATATCTTCTCAAAAAAAAAAAAAAACAACAAAACTGTACAAGAAAAAGAGGAAGCCTTCAAAAATAGGTATTGGCTGTGTTTTGCTACTGGGTTCATTTTAATGCCTTTTTGAGTTCAAAATTGTTCAATATTAATCTTCCAGAATGAAAATAAAGGACTCATCTCTAAAGAATGTCGAGTCTTCAACAGTCGAAAAATACTGATAATTCAAGAGATGGACATTTTAGTACAGAAAAAAGTCAGGGAGAACATTACGAACACTCCTCTGCTCACTGAAGAACTGGTGTCTGGGAGGACACGTGAGACTCAGGTCAGAATGGAAGCAGCAAACACAAAGCTGAATCGCCACAGCTATGGACCAAAGACTGGCCCGGAAGAGAAGGAGGGCATCACGCTTGTGACACTCATCGGTAACTGCTTTATTAAGAAAAGCTGCCTCCTGTCAAGACGCATGTCTTGACATGAAATAGCAAAGTCACTTTCTAAAATACTAGTGATGTGATTACAGGGCTCCCCTGAAGAAGAAATTACCGAGGAAGAATTCTTTGATTCCACCACAGTCAGCAGTAATACATGGCCAAAAAAAAAGAGTAACTTGTAAAGAAACATGGGATTCAAACATGAGGACTGATTTTTAAAAATAATCTAATTGTGGCGAAATAATAGAGCCACTTTGGAAAAGAGTTTGGTAGAGAAGGTAAAAGTAAGCTTACCACATGATCCATAAATGCCACTTCTAGGTGTTTACCCGAGAGAAAGGAAAACATGTTCACATGAAAGCGGACATGAGAGTATTTATTGAGGCTTTATTCATAATTGTCAAAAACTGCAAGCAATGCAAACGTCTGTCAATTAGTGAACTGATAAAACTACAGACCACATGTACACAATGGAAAACTACTCATCAATAAAAAAGAAATTGACTGAACATGAATGAATCTCAGAAGTGTTATGCTAAGTAAAACAGGCTGGATTCAAAAGGTTATCTACTGTATGATTTCATTTCTGTAACATTTTAGAATAGGCAAATTTACAGGGAAAGAAAACAGATCAGTGGCTGCCTGGAGCTGGGTATAATGGAGGGAGGGCCTGACTATAAAGGTGCAAGGGACATTTTTTGAGGTAATAAAAATGTTCTATTACAACTAATTTCAGATTCTGTAAGAATACTTTTTTTATATGTTATCTTGTTTTGCATTTCACAATGCAGTAATCCATAGTACTCAAAAAATGTTACCTTTTCCAAAGATACAGATAAAAATTGAAATAATACTCCATAGTTTCTCATTCTCAAAATGCCTTTGGTTTTCACTGTATAGTACACCTTTTTGTTTTGGTTTGTTTTCATAAAATGTTCTAGATCACAGAATTGAAATTTTCAGTGGATAATTTCTAGAGATTTCTGCATGATTTGGGAATTGCCAGATTTTTTCTTTGGGGGTGGGGAGTTTGGGGTTCTTGAAATTTTTTCGTCAGGTAGAAACAACTACAGGTTGTTTTGTGAAGTTAGAAAGGAATTAGACAGGAAGTTAGAAAGGAATCATGTGTCTAATAAAAATATGTTGTTATTCAATACAATGGCCTATAAATTTGAACTCCCCAACATGGAAACCATCAAATTGAATTAAAATCAAAACTACAGTCAACACTAAAGCTAAAGTAGTATGTACAAGTTCAGACAAGAAACTATTATACAACCTTCAGATGTGAAGCATGATACTTCCCCCTTCATAATTGTACCTTTGCTTTTAGCTCAGAAATCCTGAAGTTCAATTTTTAAAACTGAAATCTTAAAAAACTCTTAAAGGATCACATATTTACATTTGCTTGGTAAGTCAGCCCCAATAACTCTAGGAGAGTTACTGAACTTATACCATGAAAGTATTTTCTACTTAAAAAGTAGCAAAAGCTTGAAATACAGTCTCAAGGTTGAAAAGCTAAATTTTTAATGTGTGAAACATCTACTCTCAGTAGGTTCTTTCAACATTTTTTATTAAGTAGACTCTGTTTTGTTCATACAAATACTTCACAGCTTTTTAAGCAAAAATTAGGTTTCTGAAATAAACAATGTACAACCAAACTTGAAAAGAAACTAGCTACTTAGCTAGTTTTATTTATGTCATGTTTCATTCATTTGTGTCCTGTTTTACGAAAAGTTTATAAACAGTTTTGGCCAAGGATTTACAATGAATTTAAGTTTTGTCTAACCAGTGGTTCTCAACAAGAAACAATTTCGTGTGCCCCCTCTCTCCTCAATCTAGGGGATATTTGACAATGTCCAGAGACATTTTTCGTCATCAGAACTGGGGTGGGGTTTGCTCCTGGTGTCTGGTGGGTAAATACTACAATCAATGCACAGAATAGCCTCTGAACAATGAATTATCAGGCCCAAAATGTCAATGGTACCAGGTTAAACCCTGGTCTGGACATGGAAAATCCCAGCTACTAATAATTAAAAGCATAAGAACAGAAAGATCTTGAATCAAATCTTTTTAGCAGTGTTTGAGATGAACACTACTTCAGTTGCTGAAACAGTTAAACTGCACTATCATTGTGTTCATGATAGAAGGGTCACAAGAGGAGCTTCCACAAAGCAAAGTACAACTTAAGTAAAATGTAAAACAAATTTGTCCTCCTGAAAGAAGCTCTGGAGTTCAGTGACAACCCTGCACAGGCAGATACAACTACTCATATGAAATGCGAGCTCAATGCCATGTTTTACTTTTTTAAACTGGGAGAGTTGTTACCAATTATGATTCATAGAAATTCACTATTTTAAAAAAGAGATGAGCAAAAGTTAAAAGTAAAAATAATAACCTCTGAGATAACTCTTTTAACATGTGTGCATACGCATGCATGTGCCTGTCTGCATACGTATATTTGAGCCCTATCTATAATCTGAATGCAAAATTAGTCAAATCAGACATTTGCTTGAAATCTCACTTAAATTATTTACTTCCAGAGTCCCTTTGAGAGCCCTGGGGAGGGTGGATACAGGAATCTCATACTCACTAGGATACTGGGAGGGCAATGTTTGACTTTAGAATTTTGCTGTAAACCAGGCAAATGCTTAGAGCAAATAGAAACTGTGCTCTTGAGGAGAGACTGGGCATAAATGACTATCCAAATAGGTATGTGTTTTGTGCTAAGACTTAATTGGGTTAGGATTTTTAAAATCCAAGACTTTCCAGTTAACATTAGAGTGGTAAATCCTAAATAAAGCTTGATGTACCTATAATTTCAGATATATTTTCACCAATGGAGTTGGGGGAGTGTCAGTTACCTGTAGAATATGTGGGAAGATGACAGGTGAAATTGTTTTTGATTCAGTTAATGTACCGTTTTCAAATTCCACCAGCTCATGTGAAAGAATTTGTCCTGTTTTCTTTTCCAATTATACATATCATTTCCGAGATATACAGAAAATTAAGCCTTTCCATTAACTCAATACTCACAAAGCTATGGAGGTAAACACTGTCAACCCCAAGCTCACACACCTAAATCAATTTAACCACTATTACACAAGATTGTAGCCCAAAACCTAAAAAGAGCTGCTAGTCTTAGCCTACAGATGGCCCCCAATCAGGTTTTACCCTAACATGGCATTCGCTCTCCCTACTCACTATAATGTGAGAAGGGGTGGGGATTACAACATTGTATCTGGGTATATGACTCCCCTCTTGTAAAAAAACACTCAAAGAATTTTGGATTTAATTTAATTTAAAACCAAACTGGCAAGTGTGTAAGTGAGCAACACCTTGATCAAAGTAAGAAATGTCCCTGAAACTATTTTTTTAAATTAAATCTCTTGTTTGTATACACAAGTGAAAATACGATGCACATTCACCTGTACCACAAACACCGTAACTTTACAGGACACAAAAGCAGAACTACTGAAAGCCATTTCTCTTATAATCTTCTGAACACTCACTTCTTATTTTATCAATACTGATGTACAGGCAGAATAGAACTCAAAACTATATTCTCATAATAAATCATCAACTTATAATTCAAGAGTCCCCATACTGAATTGTGCTAACCTTAAAAATAAAACTGCCAGATATTTTACATCAGAAGGTAATGGAAATAGCAAAGAATTGGGGCCCCTGGGTGGCTCATTGGATTGAATGGCTGACTCTTGATTTCCAATGGGTTCATGATCTTGGGGTCCTGGGATCCATCCCGCATGGGCTCTTCTTTGAGCTTGGGATTCTCTCCTCTGCACCCTCCCTCGTGTCCGCGAGTGTGCGCTCTATCAAATAAATAATCTTTAAAAAAAAAAAAAGGCAATAGTAGAGAATTGCAAGTCAGGACAAGCAAGCTATGGCAAACCATAGATGAGTCCCAAGAACAAAGGAGAGGAACATTCTTCTATAAAAGAAAGCAGGAAGCTGGAAGGGCTGCAAAAAGTCTCATGTAGTAAACTCTTGGGAGTATAGTGGCGTCTCACGAGTTAGGACAGTCTCTCATTGGCTAAGCTGTTGCTGTGGGAGGAGAAAACCTTCTTGCTGGGATAGTGAAGTCTTAGCTAAAGCGGGAGGGATTTGCAAAGTATGTCTCTTTACCTACCCGTCTGCAGTTGATCAGAAGTGGTGGGCATGAGAGCTCCCCCACTAGCCTCTGGATTCCATTTTTAAAGGAGGTTTCCTTTCATTAATTTTCAGTTAATTTGAGTATGATAGAGAGTAAGCAGAACTCCCACTATCAAATAGTAAGCTACTTATGTAAGTGGTATCAACAGAGTAAACAGACTTTAAAAATTATATACTCCACTGAGTGGAATAAAAGAAGTTTACAAACCAAGTGGTCATAATTGCTTACTACTAGTTGAATTAAATGCATGTCTTAATTAATCTACTACGGTTTTATGTGTCATCTAGCTTAGCTGAAAATGTCGTCAACGGTGTCCAGATTGCAACATTCTACTTAAAACTACTACAGAAAGTGACCAATAAGACTTAATGAACGATGTCTGAATCTTCACCAGAGAAAGGCTGAAAAAGCAGCAAGGCAATATTCTGAAATGATTTGTTAGCATTTAATTAAGAAAGGAAAACACAGGCAGGAGACAAAATTTGACAAACTTGGACTTTTCTGTTTTTTAAAGAATGCTGTAAGCAGGCTTTCCCGCCAAGGAAGGTTGATGAGCGCGTACTTCGCTCCGGATTATTCCACAAATGCCTATTTAAGCAGCCCCAGACTGGCTCCCGGCAACTGAGCCCAACCCTCTGGCCCAGCAGAATTCTTTGCAGGCTTTGGCTTCAGGCTCCACCTGCCGGCCGACCCCGCCCCTCGCCCCCCAGCACGGGGCCCCGCCCTGCATTTGGAGCCTGGGCTCTGAGCTGACCCCACCCCTACGGTGCAACTCCGCCCCCCACTCGCTGGCACCGCCCTATTCTTGTCCACTGGGTTCTGAACTTGGGCCTCGCCCCAGGAAGCAGGTCCCGCCCCTCCCCCAGAGGTGCGGGTCCCACCCAGTGTTCGGCTGCCTGGGCCCGGCTCCGTCCCCGCCCCCGGCCGCAGGCCCCGCCCCCCGCCAGCTGGCACGTGACACACCCCGTTTGGTGGCCAGGGCTCGGAGCTCTCACCGGGCCCCGGCACGCCGGCCCCGCCCCCCCTCCCACAAGCGCCGGCCCCACCCGACGCTTAGAGGCCTGGCCTCTGCTCCGACCCCGCGTCCTTCCTCCCCAGCTTTCTCGTGCTTTTCCACCACCAGGCACTTGTTGTAATTGCGCAAAACGAGTTGCGACCTCATCCAGCCCTGGAAGTTGGGTGGTGGTATTTCTTTGGGGGGCAGGGGAGGAGTGGAAAGAGAGATGCACCAAAATAAGTAGGGAAATAAAAACACGCAGATTTTGGCAAGCCACACGGTAGGAGGTCAGGGGGCAAATGAAGCAATTTAGGGTAGAGCTGTGGCTAGAAATGGCACGGGAAAAACGTTCCTCGCCTTCGTCAGTCCAGCTGGGGTGTTTCGTTTAACTGTTAGGCTGTGTCAGCAGAAACTTCACAAAACCATGTCTGACAGCGCGCTTGGCACCGCCTAGCTAGGTGCCAGTTTTCCGGCTTGCAGAAAGCCACACAGGCGGCTGCCCGGGCTCCCCACCCAAGGACGGAGAGAAAGGGCCCAGGGGCCGTCCCGTTCAGGGAAAATGGCCACGGGGACCCAGGCGCGCGGCCGTGGCTCCAGAGGCGTGGAAGACAGCCCACGCCCTCCCCTCCACCGCCCGCCGACGTGCGGGGGAGGGGGAGGGGGAGGGGGAGGAAAGCGGGCCGGGGGCGGGGCGCGGGCTGCCTGCCGGGAAACCTGGAGCGCGGGCGGAGGGCGGCGCGGAGCGGTGCCTGCTGGGAGCTCGGCGCGCCGGAGCTTTGTTGCCCAACCGCGGCCCGCGCCGCCCCGGGCCGCTCCTCCGCCGCGGCCCGGAGCGGCGGCTCGTTCGTGAGGCCCGGCGTTGAAGGCGCCGGGAATTTTACAATCTTTCGGCTGCCCGCCCCCCTCCCCCTCACCGTTCAGGTTTCTTTCTTGTACGTTCTTCCTAAACATCTGTTTCTTCCTAATTGTGTGCCGGAACCAGTCACTGGATGTGTAAACTGCTAGACACAGTTGGGAGGGGAACAAATGCAAAACTGTTTTTAGTGTATAGAAAAATAAAAAGTAGTATTAGGGCTGGTGGCTAGAAAGGGGTCCCCTCTCCTTCAAATATTCGATACTCTACAGAGCCAGTCTCTGGCAACAAATAAAAACAGATACACTCTTAGGATGGTGAATGATTAAGTCAGAAGCTGACGGGCGGGCCAGGAAGGAAAGAGGAGTGGGCGAGCCGCAGAGCCGGAGCCAGCGAGCGTGGGGGAGAACCGGGCGCAGGGCAGGGGCCGGGAACCGAAGGGGCTCGGCTCAGCTCCGGCCAGCGGCTGGCTGCTTCTGAAAGATCCTCCTGAGCATGTCTCTGAGGGCAGATATTTAAAGTTCTGGTTTTCCAAAATGCGTATCCAATGTGTTAATTATCAGATTCAACAAACAGGCAACTTTCTGTCACCCATTAAGGTTCTATGTAATTTACAGCCACAAATGCCAGACTGTTTCTTTTTGGCGAAAATTAAGGAATCAAGTAGATCCATAAAAGCAAGCACAGACGGTATAAATGTACATACACTAAGAAAATAATTTCTTGAGTTATACACGAGAGTTATGTGGAGGGAGGTAACAACGGTTTGAGGAAAACTAAGAAAAATCAGAGAAAAATAATTTTGAGGAAACTTAAAAGAGTTTTAAAACACTACTATGCAATATTTTGAATCTCTAGTTGAGTAAGAGAAATGGCTGAAATTAGTCTTCCTTGTTGTTTATATGAAACCATTTCTCATTCAACTCTACCTACTATTTATAGTACCAACAATATCAGTGACAAAAACATGCATGGCAGCATATACACTAAGAACTCAAACATTTACAAACCCTTATTCAAATTTTAAAGTTTGGGTTAATAAAAAAAGATGCTTATTAAATTTATCTTATTTAAAAATACACCTTGCTTTTTAGGTACTGATTTACAATTGCATGGCTAGACAACATTTTCTCAATAAAAAGGTGTGCCCATGTACCTCTTATTTTTTCACTTTAAATTAAATCCCGTATGAACAGCTGAACTAGTACCAGGCTATAAAAGAGTAACGCATATTAAACGATACTATTTACAAGGCTAAAAAGCAAGAATAAAGATAACTACCCAAGTCCATATTAGGTCAATTCATCAGTGAGGAAATATTCAGAAGTTATTTATATTCCCATTATCCCATTTATTTTCTGAATATTACTAATTTTCCTAACAACATACTTTGCTAAATGGTTTTCAATTTTATTGCAAAGCTTTTTAAAACCTCAGAGAGTTATTTCCTTAGCAAATTTCTTG
Source organism: Mirounga leonina (assembly GCF_011800145.1). Classification (NCBI taxonomy): domain Eukaryota; kingdom Metazoa; phylum Chordata; class Mammalia; order Carnivora; family Phocidae; genus Mirounga; species Mirounga leonina. Next base: position 1,844,539 of record NW_023270812.1, on the reverse strand, counting down.
TTTTATATGCACTATCCCCCTCCTCCTGAAATTATCTACTTTCTTTCTCCTCCTTTCCCTCTTACAGCTACTTTTTGGTCTTTTGCTGCTTTATAGTCCTCCAAAGTGTGCCAACTGGTTGGCTGGCAGGTAGGTAGTTATTGCATGCATGCAAGTCAACAGAAAAAGGCAGGGAAATAAAAAAGAACACTTAAGGGAGCTAATGAGATTCTGAGATGGTTCTAGTTCAAGTAAGATAATGGCTGTGAGAGTGGTCAGGATGACACCCTTGTTTTCAACTTGGTGGGCTGAAAAACAGCACGGTTATGTCATCACTAGCAACTAATGAGGTTGGTTTGGGGCTGTTTACTCTGACATGCTTGTGGGATACCCAAGGAGGAGACAGCCAGCTAGCAATAGTACAGGTCAGAGTACCTGTACTAAAGACTGCAGAACATGGAGTCACAGGCAAGGAGAGGATAGCTGGGGTCATGGGAATGGATGCCTGAGCTTATTAAAGAAAAGCATGTAGAATGAGATGAGAATAAACCCTCAAAGAGAACCTTGAGTGAGCACCAAGATGTAAAGGACACAGTTCCTCTTTCCTTTGGTGGAATCAAGAGGCTACAAATGACTTCAGAATTGCTTTTCTTCCATATCCAGGGAGAAACAGAAATTAAGAGCTTGGACGCAGACAAGACTACCTGGGACTGAATTTAACTCCTCCAAGCAAAGGCTTTGTATTCTTGGGCAAGTTTCTTAGCATCCCTGTGCCTCAGGTTCCTCAGGTATAAAGCGGGAAGAGTAATGACAGCAAGTGGTTGTTAGGAGAGTTAAACAGCAATTACTGAAAGTTGGCTTTCATCATCCTCCAGTCACTTCCCGAATCTGGTTTTTCAGATCCATCCAAGCCTCTATTCCGGTTAGCACTGCCTTTAGTAGAGGGCCTTACCTCTCCTTTTAAAACCCAGAATTCTGTGAAACTGGTTTCTTTGACACCAGGCTCTTTCCACCCATTATCTTTCAAAGTGCTTGTCTTTGTCGTAAGCAAACATGGATTTGAGTATGTTACTCTGCTCAAAATCCTTCAGAATATCAAGAGAACTGGGTGCAGACTCCCTACCTTGGGAGAAGGGGCCCTGGGGAGTCTGTTTCTAATCTACCATGCGGTTTCATCTCCCTGCACTCATTCCTTTAATCACCCTCTTTGGTGACTTGTGTGCTGAACCTACTATTTTTTTTTTCAGGCCTTTATTCATATTGAGCCCTTCCACTTTCCCTATAATTTTGCCCTTTTGAAATCCCCATGCTTCCTTCCAAGAAGACTTTTTTGATCCCTTCCCTTCCATAGAATTTCTGCACGTTGTACACTACTGGACTGAATTGATTTAATCATTTTATATGTAACCATATACATGTCTATTTTCCTCTTAGATCACTGAAAGCAAGGTCCATCCATTCTGTATTTATGTGTGTTATCCCACCCGTAAACCCCTAGAAAGTGTGCTACACATAGTAGGTACTAAATCATAGAAACTTAAAAAGAAAAATGCTGGAAATCAAACATTCTCACACTCCAGCAATACAAATCCGCAGATTAGTAAGTAGGAGTAAGGTTGAGACCTGAAGATTCTTTCTCATATGGGAGTCCTTAAATAGCTGTATTGAAATAAGTATCTCCAGGAAGTGGAGGATTTTATCATCATAAAAAAAGAGGAAGGCAGTTATTTTTTTTTAATTACAACTTATTTTTGAACACTTTTTCCCCTAAAACAGTAAGTTTCCATGTTAGAAGGTATTTAGGCTCTACACACTTGTACCACGCAGAAGGAGCTGGGGCTATGTTTACTTTCAACTTCAAAGCACAATCTGAGAAAGGTGAGGCATTCTTAAATGTGAGATCCTCTTATGGATTGTCCTTGGTCAGACTGATAGTGCTTTGTTTCCAGATGAATGAGGTCTGGCCTCAGGAGAGAGACCAAAGAAAGGATAAGAAGCAATCATCTAGAGGAACATGAATTTTTATTTTACTGGAATTTTGACTAGCGCATTTCCTAAAATAACAGATACCATCTTTCTGTTGGTAGATTCCTTAAAAAGGTGCTAACCAATTAATTACTTTATTAAATTGGCTACTTAAAATCCATTTTGGAACAAGGCAGAAAGTAAAAATGTGTTTTATAAAATCCACTAGTCATTTTTATAGAAATTATAGCCAAAACAAACAGAGAACAGAGAAGAACAAGAAAATCTTGCCTTGGTCCCCAACAGATATTTTACTGGTTCCAAGTATTACTTCTGAGTAGCTCAATAAATGTGAATTATTTCCTCAATCTGCCCTTTGCAAAATTCTCTGTAATCAACAAAGATGGCTTTAAAAATCACCAGAACTGTTGCTGGATTACCATAGGCTTCAGCACTGGGCAGTGACATTAGAAATAGGAGTAATCAATCACTAACAAATCCACAAGCAGGGACAACTCATTTGGGGTATGTTGTGGGAAGGGGTTGTCTTTGGTGTAGCTTCGTCTACAAGAGTGCTGTCCGAAAGAAACATAATGCAACCACATATGTAATTTAAAATTTTCTAGTAACTACATTAAGAAAAGCAAAAGAAAAACGGTGAAATTAATATTTTCTCAGACCCAGTATACCCAAAATATTATCATTTCAATATATACTCAATAAAAAAATGAGATATTTTACTTTTCTTAATGCTATGTCTTCAAAAGCCCATGTGTATTTTATAGTTGCAGTATATCTTAATTTGGACTAGCCACAGTTCAGATGCTCAACAGCCATATCACAGATAAGTCAAGATATCCTGGTGCGGGAGAAGGGGGAAGACTGGAGATTGGGTGATGCAATTTAAATTTATACTGAGGAAGACTTTTTAACTAAACATATCACTGCATAAAGGGTATCCGTGATTACGGATATAAAAGTAAAGTACAAAGCATTAAAAGAAGATCTATAAAGATTAACCCTGTAATGGTTCTAATAATGCAAAGAAATTGCAGCCAACTTGCACAAGCACACAAATTAGATGTCTTCTGAGAGACAGAAGTGAAAGAACGATTTCTACAGACCCTTCCCTGGACCACACTGGGAATTGTGACTAGTTGTGAGAAGTCTCCAATGACAGTCTCTTAGAGCTATAGCAAGAGGCTCTGATCATTCTGAGGTAATTTTTGCTATCTTAAAGGCAATGAAGAAGCAGCAACCCCACTGGACCGACCCTTGCCTTTCTTTCTGAGGAGGGGGGGAGCTTATATAACGGTCGGGCAGAGTAATGCTGTGACTGGCACAAGGACAGTAGGGTCCACCCTACAATTTTACTCTCATGCCAGGGATGAAAGCAGCAAAAGGAAGACAGAAGGACAGTGTTAGAGAGTCAGCACCTGCTACACTGCAAATCAAGACACCCACCTACTTCCAGAGAGACCGGCTGTTGAGGTGTTTGGTTCTGCTGAGTGGGTCACCTTCCAAATAAATCTAATCAGCTCCAGAAATATCAATTTTAAAAACATTACCTCTTCATAGACCCATCATGGACATTCTTATCACTTTACTTGAGCAATCCCACCCACTCCTATGGCTTCAGGTGTCAAATATTTAAATGAATCCTAAATTTTATCTTCATCTCCTCTACAAGAGCTCCAGGACTGACTAGGTTTCTCTGAATGTATACTGAACAATCTCATAAAGATGTTCCCTCAAAACCCCTGAATTTAACAAGTCAAAACCTAAAATAAATTTCTCTTATTATTCCAATGATCTCAAACCAACTTCTGTGTTCTCTGTTCGGTTGATGACAAACTATCAATCTGCCTGAGTTTGAAACTTTGGAATTTATCCACGCCTCCTGATATTGTTCCAATCAGAAATCATACCGCCTTCTTTCTCTGTATCTTCATCATTTCTGCTTTAATTTAGGCTCTTGTCAACTCTTTATTCTTATAGTACAGTTGAAACTTAACTCCACAAACATATTCTAAGTACCTACTGTGTGCCAAGCACTGTGTGAAATATGCTGGATATAAAAGATGCATACGGTACCAAATGTTACCTCCTCTTTCCCAATCTGATATCTCAGTCAGGTTAGCCAACTCCTCCTCAAAATACTGACTTATACTGATCTGATTCTTTGTTTTCTACGTTAAACTGAACGTTCCTAGACGATAGAGAATGACATGTTTGGCTATTCCTCTTTTTATCCTGGTGTAATACAGGGACAGCACAGTATTTAGTCTACAGAAGGTAACTGATAAACTCTGCTGAATAAATAAAATGTGCATTTGGCTTCAGTTTACAAAGGAAAATTAACTCTTCTACTTGTGATGCTATCTAAAAGTTTATAGTTAACTAAAAACTAATCTTTTCTTCAAATTTAGAATTCAGATGATCTTCCTTCTATCAAAAAGCTGTTTAAATCAGTGGAACTGATAAAATCATCCCACTTTAGATTACATAAGATAATGGTCAGAAATCCAGAAATTTTCATGTGAAGTTTTTACATATACACAGCCTAGTAGATTTACTGGTAAGATGAAAAAAAAAAGTGCTTATTTCCATAGCAATGCAGTTACAAATAAGTTTTAACCCATGTAAGTATAGAAAGACCATCTCTTATATCCTTTAATCTCACAGGACCCAAGTTACTGGTGACTCACAGCATACCTCTCCTTAGTTTACAACTCACATGGTAGCTAATTTACTAACTATAGCATCAGAGTGCTTTGAAACACTTGAAACTGAGTTTAGCTAACTTACCCTGGGAGGAAATTTCATGAAAGAATATTAGATTAGCTCACAGAGTTGGTTGTGGAGAACCAGGATTGGAAAAGAAGAGACAAGTGAGAGGAGTCAACAGAAATAATTTGCCCAGAGTGTCATTCCCAGCACTTCCAATAATTGACACACAATGCTTCCAATATATGCAAGACTCCCGACTTCTGTATGGTTTACTCAAGCAACAGTTTAGGATTGGCCAAGCCAATCCTTACAGCTTCTAGATCTTTAAATTCTCTCTTCTTAGCTTTTGTAGATGGCTGCCTTCTCTCTCTATCCTCACACATCCTCTTCCCTGTGCTCATGCTAAGAAAGAAAAATCTCTGGTTTTCCTTCCTCTTCTTAAAAGGATACAAAGCCCTATCAGATTAGAACCCTACCTTTATGGCCTCATTTAATTTCAGTTCCCTCCCTAAAGGGTCTATCTTCGAATGTAGTCACATCAGGAGTTAGAACCTGAACATGTGAATTTTGGGGAAAGCAATTCATTCCATAACACGATCCATCTATAGTGGACCCCTTACTACTTCATGTCTGTTTACCCCTTAAGCCTGATTTCCTTATGATAAAAGACTATATTCTATATATCTTTGTTTTACATCAAATATGGCCACAAATGCTTCGACATTTCTACTGACAGGTGGGATTTCTTTCCCCTCCCTTTTAATTTGGGCAGGCGCTGTAACGATTTTGACCAATATTTTAGTCATGAGATTTTGTGCAAGGACCCCTCAACTTTCAATACACTCCCAACCAAACTTCTGTATTGTATTTCATATTTGCTTTGAGCAAAAACACACTGAAATTCTTGGCTCATGACAGATCCTAGCTTCAGGAATAGTTACCTAATCTGGTAAATAAATGCCTTTTATAAATGTTAGTAGAGGTAACATTGTTTCGGGTTCCAGGTCGAGGCCTTAAGAAACTAGCAGCTTCTGAGGCACCTGGGTGCTCAGTTGGTTAAGCACCCAACTCTTGATCTCAGCTCAGGTCTTGATCTCAGGGTGGTTGAGTTCAAGCCCTGGACTGGGCTCCACCCTGGGTGTGGAGCCTACTTTAAAAAAAAAAAGAAAGAAAGAAAGAAAAAAGAAAAAAGAAACTAGCATCTTCCACTTTCTATCTTTTATAACAACTTCTTTTGGATCCAAGCCTTCATTAATTCAAGGAAGCCCAAGTATAAGCTAATACCAATATTAAGGAATCACCGTGGAAGAACCTCATGGAGAGAAATCAAAGCCCCCGGCTGACAGCTCTGACTATATATACTCAGGGGACAGCTAGCAGCAGCCTGCCAGTCAGATAAGTGCATCATCTTGGAAATGGTTCCTGCAGCCCAGCTGATACCATGTAGAGAAGGGTTATATTACCCCTGATGAATCTTACCAACATACCATTCTGTTAAGCCACTAAATTTTGGGGTGGCTTGCTACCAACAGATAACTCTCTGCCCTCTATGTTCATGTTCTCTGTGCTTATTAACACAGTGTCTTAAGCATCTTGAAGTTAACATCTAATGTATAAAGGAATAATGAATACACAGGGTTCTACACAAGATGAAATGAATGTTAAAGACATGTTTGATATACAGCTTTGCAAGCTCTGAACTTCTGGCCCAACAGGAAATAAGACATATTTATATTTAGTATTACCAGGTAGATTAGAACAAACAACATAAAAATTGAACCAACAAAATGTTATGGTGAACTGAAAAAGAAAAACATAAGACTGAGAAGTATACGTTTTAGGAATCTTTAGGTTGCAAGCTGTAGAAAACCTGAGTCATATTAGCTCAAATGCTATAGGAAATTTATTGAATAACATAAACGGAAATTCCTGGAAAAGGGTAGGCTTCTGGGGCCGGCTGGCTCAGTAGAGCATACCACTCTTGATCATGAGGTCGTGAGTTCAAGCCCCACGTTGGACATGGAGCCTACTTAAAAAAGGGAGGGGTAGGCTTCTGGTTGGTCGTGGTCCAGTGGCTCAGCAAAGTCACTCAAGACCTGCTTTTTCCAAATTTCTCTTGCCCTCTAGTGTGGTGTCTGCTTAAGCCTAAATTTGCCTTCCTTGTAGTCACAAAATGGCGCAGTAGGTGTGGAGATTTTATATGCTTCCTTTCTAATTTCCAAGAGAAAAAGAGTATCTCTGCTGGAGAGTAATGGAGGTACTTTCCCAGAAGCCTCCATCGGATATCTGCTAGCATCTCAGGCATGTGCCTATTCATCAACCAATCTGTCTCTGGATTCAGAAGTGGGAAATACAATGTTGTTTTTCCCCCAAGTCTCACCTTTGTGGGGTGGGGGACACAGCCTGCCCCCAAAAGAAAATAGGTTATATGCTGAGCCATCAAAAACAAACAGAAAAATCCAAAAAATACTCAATACCCTCATCAAAAATATCATGATGAACAAAGGTTTTTGTGTGTGCATTAGCAATGCACAAAGTCAAAGCATTGATCTCAAGGAAGGTGAGGAGTATAAGATTCCTATAGTGCTGGCCTGTGTTACCGAATATACCCAGGCGGCTGGCTCTTTAATTGATTTTCACTTGTCACTTCTGTTCTGGGCAGGTATGCCACTGAATTCCCTTTGTGCTGACGTCTAATTTGGCTATGGTGCAATCAGTTTCTAGTCAGTACAGACAAAAATAAGTTCATGAGATTGTGTGCAAGCACCCCTCAACTTTCAATACACTCTCAACCAAACTTCTGTATTGTATTTCATATGAGCGTTGGACACCAGGCTTGCTTTGAGCAAAAACACACTGAAATTCTTGGCTCATGACAGATCCTAGCTTCAGGAATAGTTACCTAATCTGGTAAATAAATGCCTTTTGACCAACCAAATAAAGTCGATGTAAAGCAGTAATAGCACTCCTAGTATTTATTTTTATCATTAGGCTCAACTGAGACCTCAGTTCAGGGTGCAACAGTTCTTATAGTGAATTCTTTTCTTGCCATCACTCTGTATAAAATGAGAAATGCTGAGTCAATATGCTCCAGAAAGTACTGGCTCTAAATATTAGGGCACATAGTTGCTAGTACCTGAGAATCATCTCAGAAGACTAGTACCTTCAACTGAGATCCAACCTTGGAGGCATGGACTACCTCTCCAAGACTACAGGATGCCTCGGGCAATGTTAAAACAGTAAGAAGACTAGCTCAAAAACTCTACACCCTATTTTAAAAACACAATCTTTTTTTCAGGTTTTCTACTGCACATATTACTTGGGCACACTTTTTGCTTTCATTAGTATTTTACAGCGATATTCACACACCTGAAAGGAATAGGACTAGATATTAAGAGAGTACTTTTTACTACATCAATGAGGAAAAATGGAAGCTCAATAGGTTAAATGAGTTGTCTAAGGCCACAAACATAGTTATTTGAGAAAATCAGACTAAACCTCAAGTCTCCTGACTTTAGGTCGGTGCTCTCTGTACTATACTATACCCATCCCAACAATGTCTTGTCTCCACCTTTGGCGAGAACTAGCTACAACCGGAAGAATCTTTAGGTTAGAGCCAACCAATGACCACCTAGGCCAGGCATGTATCAGCAGCCTGTTCCTACAGGGTGCCCTTAGCTAGCCTCCAGTCTATCTTCCAATCCACCAAAATGTAGCCCACATCCCTAGCATGTATTCCCAATCTAAGTGACTTTGTTCCTGGTTTCTGCTCCACTTGTCTGCTGAGAATGAAGCCCTTGTCATCTGCCTCACTCTGCTATCCCAGTATTCCCACAACTGCCTGTTCCAACTCCCTCTGGGAATCAAGATATTCCTACCAGCTGATGACAAGGAAAAACCCTGCCTAGATGGTGCTGGTACACACCTCCCCCCGACCCAGAATCCTCCACACTCTTGAAAGCTTTTACTTCTTGAAATTCTTACTTCTGGACACAATTCTTGGAGGCCAGCTCTAAACTAAATTAACTAGCCTCTTTCCAACTGAGCTGGACCCTTTTCCTTGTAACCTACTTTATGCAGAATAATCTGAAACCCTGCATCTCTCTCGGCTTTTATTTCTTAGAAATAAACACTTTATCTCCTCCAAAAATATTAATTTTACTCTATAGAATGAACCACCAAGAAGAAATGAGATTAAATTGCAACACAAGAAAAATGGTTAAATATGAGAAGAACAGCAAGTGTTGTTCAAGTAATGAATTTAACTAAAAGAGCTAAAATTGGGGAGGGTGGATCATGGATTTATAGAAGCCTTAAAAAGTCACATGATATACTTTACAGATGTCTGGATCTCATTTCCAGAGATTCTGCTGTAACTGATCTGGAGGGTGACCTGGGTATGAGGAGTTTTAAAGCTCCCACATCCTGGGAGCTAATTTCTCAACTAAGGTTGAAAATCACTGCCAGAAGTAAAATTTGGCTGGAAAATATTCTAGATCTGCACTATTCAACAGAAATGTAAGCCACAAACATGTTCCACATGGAGAATTTTAAATTTTCTACGAGTTCATATTAAGAAGAATTTTTTAAAAAATTGATTTTAATAATATATTTTGCTTAACTCAATATATACATACTAGTTTTTCAACATGTAATCAATATAAACAATATATTAATGAGATAGTTTATATTTACTTTTTCATGCCAATGTGGAATCACCAAAGCTATGATTACTGGTTGCTTTTACAAAATTAAACCTTTGCACGTGTATGCAAAGCAGTGAAGAGAAACATTTGGGCACAGAAAGTTATTCATTCTGAGTGGGGGACTGGCTCCAAGGTCAACCAAGAGTCTTTTGGGGCTGTAGTGATCTCACACTGCAGCGTCCTCACAGGTGTTTCCAGATACCACTGCCGCCCCCCAACCCCGGAATTCCACCTCTTTGAGAAGCAGTATCCTCCTTCAAACAAACACCCGATGTTTTTGTGCTTTAGATGGGAACCGGCAGTGGTATCCCACGTGGGCACTGACGGTACAGATTCAAGGTTCTGTTCTTTCTATGTATGGAAGTGCAAGTGCAGCTCACAAATGCTTCAGGTCTGAACACAAGTGACGGTGACTGAAAGATATCCTGAACCACATTTCTCTATCGCAGGGCAATGGAACTGCGATCAGTCCTGCCAGCCAGGGCCTTTAAGTCCCTGGAGCAAAGCTCTCAGACTCTTCGGCTGTTCTGCCATAAAATACAAGCTCTCAGAATCCGGCACAGATTCCAGAAGCACACATGAGCGGACTCGAACCAGCTCTCCATACCGTCTTCCCCTATTGCACCGTTTAGCGAAGGAACTGCCTCTCAGATGAACAAAAAAGCAGGTCTGACTGGCACTCACTTTTTAAAGACCACTGGAAGAGCCGAGGGGAAACCTGCAGAAGTGAAGCAGAGCAGCTTTGGCTTCTGCCTCCCTCTGCCACTGGCTGGGTGAGAAGCCTGGGGCAGGCAAACCTCTGGCAACATGGAGCTTCTAATGCATGAAATGGGCAAAATAACACCTTTGCTTGCAGAGCTGTTCTGAGGGCTACAAATAATAGGTAAGTAAAACAACTAGCAAAATGCCCAGACCAGACTAGTGCTCAATAAATGAGAATGATCTATCTCTGAAACTAATAATACACTATATGTTAATTAATTGCATTTAAATAAAAAAAATAAATGAGAGTGATTATTAAATTTTCAAAGTAGAGAACAGGGAGATTAAACTAACAAAAACACATAAGCAGCATCTGCAGCGACAATTATTACTGAACACTACCATAATATATAAGCTACTTGCATTCCTATTTTCCTCTAAAATACCCATTTCATAACATAAGCACCCAGAAATCCTGTGAATGTCAGTAATCCTTTTAGGAGTCATAAATCTCCCACAGAGCAGTAAGGCCTCAGTAACTTCTGTCACCATTAATTTGGAGTGGGCTCTGATATAAAGGTTTCCTAAGTTGATCAATACTGTAAACAAATTGAGAGAATTTAAGCTACTTAAGGTTAAAAACCTGATTGCACTGTTTATAGATTTCCATAATCAGAACAGGTCTAATGATGTTTTAAAAAGCCCTGAGATGCTCTCGTTGAGAACAGTTTATTTTTCTTTTTAAGGTTACTTTCAGACTAGTAGCCACCCCCCCTCCCCGCCTTCTTCACTGCTTTGCTGTTTTTCACCCTTTTATTCTTTCAGTGGTTTTCCTTAACATTTTACCACACATAAGTAACTCAACAAAATCTCCCTTTCTAGACAGTAAAAGGACCTTAGTTGCCCTCTGCCTCTTTTGGGCTTACATTCTCCTGTTGAACAACGTTGCAGTTCTTTTGCTTTTTAATCCACAGATCAGACACAGTTTTTACATCATGTTTGTTTGGCTTTACTGTATTTGTGCCTTCTGCCTGCTCACTATTCTGTCTCACCTCTCCGGCGCTCCTTCTGGGATACTTTTTCTTTCTCTTGAATTACATCCTGCAGAAGTTCCTTCAGAGGAAATGCAGAGGTCTTTCAGGGATTAAACTCAGCTGTTTCCGTTTTGTCGTAATTCTTGAACCGTGTAGATATTTTTCCTACCTCTTCTGGATTCTACAGTACTACAGAAATTTGCTAAGATTCTCGCTATTTCTTAATAGGCGTCTGTTCTTTTTCTCTGGCTGCTTTCAAGACTTCATCTTTTACAGTCTACAGTTAGGATAACATCTAGACATACATTTCTGATTTAAACTTGGAATACACCATGCTTCCTAGATCTGTGGGTTCCTTATTTTCATAATTCTGATAAATAACTCTAACTTTTGAAATATGCAACACAGGTATCAACCAAGACAGGGTAGTACAGAAAGACCATGGTAATAAATGTTAAGGTATTTATGCATTTAAATTCATTTATAATAGAAGACAAATCCTCTGACAACATCCACAATAACATCTCACAAAAATAAACAAAACACATCTACAATTAAACTATGGACTACTGTTGTCTACTGTGATATGGGTTTTCATGGAGCACTGTTCATAAAAAAAAACTTTGTGATGACAGAAAATACTTTCCTTGACAACTCCAAAGCATATTTACATTACATTTTCATTTTATACTTCACCCTAAAAGTCCCCACAGCATAAACTAATGTAGCATGTCACAACTATTACGCATTCTTTGCAATTTTTCTAGTTAGTTCATCTTAACTAATCAAATCACAACCACTACATAATTTGTTCTTGGCTCTCAATACTGACTAAAGGCATAGAATTCGCGTGGAAGGGAGTTTATGATAGAACTATAATACTTTTGGGGTGCCTGAGTGGCTCAGATGGTTGGGCATCTGCCTTCAGCTCAGGTCGTGATATCGGTGTCCCAGGATCCAGCCCCACGTTAGGCTCCCTGCTGGGTTGGGAGTCTGCTTCTCTCTCTCCCTCTGCCTCTTCCCCCTCGCTCATGTGTTTCCTCTCTCTCTTTCTCTCAAATGAATAAATAAAATCTTTTTTTAAAAAAGAACTATAATACTTTTGCCACAATTAGAGCTCAAAGGAATTACAAAATGCTTAAATATCAATATAATTATCTTATAATTATGTTCATTTTTTTCTATTTCCTTAAATATCAATACTCCATATGCTCAATGATAAGAATAAAAAAATCCTTGCTAAGGCACCAGAAGTTTATTTTACCTGCACTAAAAACAAAAGGAAATGAGAAAGTTTAAAAAAAAAATTAAATTGAGAATGGTTTCCCTATTTACTTTTGTCCATTCCACACCTATCCCCACAAAGCAACAGTTTTAAAAACCAAGAACACACATCCGGGGGGAGTAAACTCTGAAAGGCATTCTGGTCTTTGGATCTTCTTCAGGCTGTTGCTAAACAGGTGCAATTAAACACGCAGATTCTTTCTTCTTTTTCTTTGTTAAAAAGTTAAACCATTAAATTCTCTAGGTGGGTAGTTTCACTTACCATAATCGACAAATTTCCTATAGAACTGAGAAGAATGAAGTAGCAATTTCATTGTGAAAAACAAGAGGTCATGCCTACTTCCTTACAGTGTAGGGTTAACCACTCAGGGGAAAGATTTTACACTTCCACGCACGCACAACTTCCATGTAGATAAATTTACACAAGATGCTTTGCCTAAACTGATAGGAAGCCTTGCTGCATTAGAAGACCGTTATTTTTGCAGGCAATGAGGCCAAAATACATGAACGCTTACAAAATTAGACAGCAGTCTAGAATCTATACTGATCAATACTAAGAATAGCTCTGCCGTATTCAAAGGTACCTAAAGATGGAGGGTGGGGGAGAGAGAGGGAGAAGGGAGAAGGAGAGAGGCTGCAAATCTGAGTAAAACCAGTGCATTGGCAGTGTGTGTGTTGTAATTTTAGGTTCAAACAGTTCACTATGATTCATTTTAGAAGTTCTTATTCCAGGATTCTGGAACATACTTTATATGAGAAGGGAGAGGAATTCCTAAGATTGCCCCATAAATTAGCAGAGCATAGCCTCTCACAACCTTTTGGAGAACTAGAGTGAACAGGCTGGCCACGTTTACATCATATTCTTTGCTCAAGAGGTGGACTGAAACATAGGCTATGTTGGCCGATGGCCCGTATTCAAATCCTGACACCACAGGACTGAGCTAAGGGTTATTTAACCTCTCTGCAAATTGGTATAATAAAAAGAAGCAACTGCACCATTGGGCTGTTGTGAAGGACTACACAAATTAATACATGTGAGGCACTTAGAAAAGTATGTTCACTAATACTAGTATCATTAGCAAATAAACATGAATTAAATGTCTGAAGTGATGTGCATTTTACCTCATCATAAACAACAATGAAGTTTATGAGATTTTTTGGTGCTGATCAGATAAACCTTCTTCATCTAAGGTAGTGACATACAATAAATACTTGCTGAATGCTACATACAACTATATAGGTGGAATACTCTAGAAACAAGTGTCTCTTACTAGTCCTTTCACCAAGAGAAACCCATTTTCCATGTTCCATGAAATGACCTAGTTGAGGACCAATTTTTCAGCTGTTCCATGTTTTCTAACTGGCCTCCTTGCCCCTCATCATCCCATTCTAATTCTATTACAAGAAGTCCTAATGTCTAACAGGCCTTGGGTAGCAGTGCACGTTTCTTCTCTGCTCTAATACTCACGGGCACCCCACTACCTACATGAACTGCATCTTACCCCCCTTGATGTATCCTCGATTTAGTCGTAACAGAACCACTAGCTTTTCCAACAAAATCATGTGTTGTTTCCCATCAACAACCAACACCTGTAAGCACGGCTGCCTCTGTGCATAATGGCCTCTTGGGTTCAATGACAGGCAGGTCTTTCCTCTCACAAACCCACAGCACAAAAAGAATGACTCCAAGGCAGAGCAAAGAAGAGTGCCTGGTATTCACCAATCAGGCAAAAAGCTAAATAAACCTTATTTCGTTGCGATACCATCCACTGATTTACTGACCTTCTTTGAGACAGACTATAACTAAACTATTCTTCAACACAACAAAGGAAGCCCAAACATCTTAATATGGGAGGCAGTGTTAAGAGGATTTAGGAGGAACAGCGGTGCCAGAGTCAAACTGGAACCTGTCAGCAGCCAGTACCCACCGTATTTCCAAACCAGGAGACCTCAGGACGCCTCTGGAAGAATGACAGGGAAGGACACAAGCTGGTGTCTCAGAGAGACTTAAAGGACACAGAACAATGGGCATCAACACTGCTAAGTGAGCAATGCTTCCTAGGAAAGGCCTCTCTGTCTCCCACCCAGCTTTCGAAAATTCTTACAGCTGGTAATAGAAATTGCAGTCGTAAGAATCACTAGCCTAGACACAGGGTGCCCATATCAGGAAATTTTATCTCAGTTCAGTTGAACAGATCAGGGTGCAAATCCAGGTTGGCACACGGGCTTTTTAACCTCCTAAAGGCACAACAGACCAGATTATTCTCCTAGATTCATGGGCATTCACTATAGTCCCCAACTGCTTACCTGTACCATAGCCCAGGGCCAGGAAGGCATTTATTACCAGATCAGGAAAGGGAGGGACTAAGCCCAGCCTATCACTGCTACCAACCAACAAACAAACCGTAAAACAAAATAAAACGACAGCGAGCAAACAAGCACCACGAAAACTTCCTAAAATGTGACTCCTACCAGAGACACTGGGGCTGTAGCATCTCCCTAATGCCTACAAATCTCATCAGGGTGGTGCAATCTTGCTTTTGCCCTGTCGCCTACTCTAGTCCACAATCATTCTTGTACCTCAAGTACCACACTTCTTTTTTGCCCTCTGAAATGACACTTATCATCCCTTACTCTAGTTACTGTGTAGGGCTGGACTTGTTTATACCGATTAGACTGCAAATTAAACAGGCTCCTTGCTTTTCGTATTGGTAAGCCATACTGGAGCCTCTGAACACTGCAGATGGGCAGTAACTGTGAATGAGTTTGGGTAACCCATCTAGGGGAGAAAGAAAGGAAAGATGGTACGTGTATGAGGTACCTGGAGCTACAAGGCAAAGGGTGGTGGCCAGGGGGATGGGGGTCTGGGGGGACAGGCTTGAATGGGACCAGAGTTTCAGCTCAGGAAGATGAAGAGTTCTGGAGATGGATGGTGGTCGCAGCTTCAGGACAAGGGGAAGGCCCGTAACACCACAGACGGTTAAAATGGTTAAAATGGTAAATGTTCTGTCCTGTGTATTTTACCACAATAAACAAAGGAAAGAAAGGGAAGGAAAGGGAGGAAAATGAGGGGGAAGGGGGAAAGGAGAGAGGAAAAGAAACGAATGCATCTCTTGTTAGTAACGCTTCTTTCCCAGATGGAAATGGTTCGATGAGTTCTTTAATTTAAACTTTTAGAAAGTTCTCAACTTAGGTCCTCCTTTAACTACTGTTGCAAAAGTTCCCTCAGAACTTCTACTATATTAACCTGCATGTTCCAGAAATTTTTCTTTGTAATTAATTCTCTTTTTAAAATAACACTATTACTCATTTCTTAAAATTCTCTTTCTTATTTTATACTCCAAATTCTAGGGCTCCTCTCTAGAATTAACTGTATATATTTAAGTCTAAAACCAATCTAAACAGAAACTAAATGGTTCATTTTAAATTAAACACACTTTCAGAATATACTGAAACCATTAATGTGTTTAAAGGAAATGAAGGTTTTACGGTCCCTAAAATTGTTGGCTGTACTCTGGCAGCAATCTCCCATATTTATTAAAAAAAAAAAAAAAATTAAGAGCAGAAACAACATAGTTTGAAATTCTTTTTTCTTCATTATGAAAGTAATATAAGTGCAAATACAGAAAATTTAGAAAACTGGGAAAAATTACTATAGCCTTAAACTTTAATTAAATGCACATTTTCCAACTTCCTAGAAGTTTTAATAACCATTATCTTTACTCATATAAGATTTCCATCTGAGGGAGTGTGTGAAAATTTATTAAACTAAGCCCCTTCTACGAGTCTTTAGGTTGGTTCCAATCTTTCACTAATCTAAACAGGAGAGCAAGAAACTTGTCTTTATGCTCAGCGTTCTCCCTGCCCCCAACATTCTGGATTATTTCCTTAGGACAGATTCTCACAGAATTAAAGGAGAGGACCATTTCTCTGGTGCTTGACAAAATGTGCGACCATGTGATTCGTGCATACACATGGCCCCGAAGTACACAGCGTCTTCCTTTGGATAAGTGATAACATTTCCTTTTATGCAATAATAATTTAGGATTTAAACACGAAAAAAGACCCCCCCCCCAAAAAAAAAACTTCTGGTAAGTGGACTTCCTTGTGAATCAAATTTTTTTCCATTCTGAAATGAAAACATTCAGTCTAGAAATGGCAGCTCTGTGCTTCTAGAAGCCTCTTCATGGGAGAGATAATAATAATAACAGCGCAGGCTTCTCCTTCGTCTCTTAAAAATATCACATGCTGCTCTGAGTATTGTGAACAAAGTAAAATATTTTTCATTCTCATTATACATGTCTTGTTGATATCCTTCCAACGTTAAAAAAGTTGAAGACATTTCCTAGTGATTAATAACTGAAATTTTTAGAACCATATTTATTAGTAACTAGCTTATTCTCCTAAGCATATCCAAAGGATGACTACTTCATCAGAACAGAAATCAGCACTCCTTTTCAATTACATAATCTCTCTGTACTACTGTAGTGTTGTAATAAAATAATATAATTTGACCTTATGCTACAATTCTTTAAATATATATTTTCTTTTCAGAATGGCAATTCTAATGCTAGGGGTGGGGCTGCAGGAGAGAATATTAGACACTATTCCACATCAGCCACATTACATCGAGTTACTGTCTCCACCAGCATTTATTTTAATAAAATGATGTGCAATACACTGAGGTTCTGACAGAACAGCATTATTAATGGACTGATAGTGTAAAACTGGGTATCAGTGGTAGAGCCCAGACATGGTTCCAAATGGTCTTTACATCAGGTCTCTGAGGTAAGAATCTTTTTTGAACTAGTATGTGCTATGAATTTCTACAATAGCAAGACAAGATTTCACTGAAATTTCCATGGAATACCAAAGGCGAAGGATTCTGTTTTGTTTGGATCTTTTAATGGGGAAGGGGGGGGGAGAAACGGGCAGAAGGGGCAGTGACAACAAAAGGAAGAGGGAGGGAAGACAGGGTCAGAAGACTAGAGGGGGAAACTTGAATAAGCAAGCCTCTTAAAGTAACAGTGTAGCTTTTGCACATATTTCCAAGGCATAAAAGGCAAAGTTAAAGCTAGTAATGTAAAACAAGCCCAGAGCTCAATTAGGAGATTAGGAGGTAGCAGAGAAGAGAGAATTTGGGGAAAAAAAAAAAAAAAAAGTTGAAAGGCAGACCACGTTTTAAAAAGGCATTTTTAAAAGATTTGAAGTTATGTTATTAGTTAAGTACATTATGTTAAATTCATCTGCTCATAAAATGTAGGATATGTTGGGATTTCATCTTCAGTTAAAGCTTGAGTTAACTAATTACTGATTCTTCTCAGAAACTGGTAAAGGGACCTCCTTGAGAATCAAGTCTTTCCCAATTGCCATTTTTGGTGAAAATGGATCTTTTATGTCAGAAATGCCAGTGAATTCTTTAAACATACAGAAAACATAGATAAAATAGATTTTACCCTACTCTAGATATTTCACTCCTAGATTCTTTCTCGTATCCACTGCTGAAGATTAACAAAATCAGTAAAACAATGTAGTACAAAAGTGTGTGCTTTCTCAAAAGACTGCTCCTAACTCAACCATACAGAATTACTCTAATATCAGTACAAGGCTGCTCAGTGCACAAAGCCAAATTCAACTCCACAACTGAATATATTTTAAAATTTTTAAGATAACTATCATTTTTCTGTGGGCTTATAAAAGAGACCAGTTTTATCTTTTAAATTACAACTTATATTTTAAAATTTCGAAGTCTGCAGAATGAAATATTTAATCTCCTTACTTGGTCTCGGTGCTCCTATAAGTCTTTATGTCAAGAAATTACACTTCATAAAACCAAGCAAAACAATGGTATTTTATCACAGATCTCTGTGTCTAATATTTGTTCACAGGAGAAACAAAATGGCTTCACTTAACGTTTTAGGAGCAGTAAAATGGTTACTCTTGCTAAACACTTAGCAAACATATAACTTACAAGGCAATTTAGAGTTCAAGCTCTTTTTTGGCATATGCTTAGTTTCCCAAATTTCAGACATTTCAATGGAAAACATCATGGGATGCGCCCTAATGTTAATCAATAGCCTTTTGTTAGATGTGGACTGATAAAAGGCAGAGTCAAAGGAAAAGCCATAAGGCTACTTAACTTGGCTGCGATTTTCACTTTAGGATGCTGGATTCCTTTGTGGAAAGGGGGGAAATGGACTTGCACCTTTTCTTGTGTCTCCTCATCCTCTCAGATCAGCCAAGTCTGAAGGCTAGGTATCTTCCCAACTCCTCCCCCTCCTTCACCTTTACAGCCGATCCATTCTAAGGTCTGTGGCGACAATCTGGACTTTGTTTTTCTCCAACTCCAAGGCTGCTGCCAAAACCAGACCGCTATAGTCTCAGTCCCGACTTTCCACAATTTCTCCTCTCGCAGAGCTATCCTGTAATGTTGCTTGGGTTGGGAACTATGAAATGGAAGATGGGACCATTAATGTGATGCTCACTGAAATGCAACACCGCGAAACCTGCATGGACATGATCGCCATACACAGAAGTCCCACACAAGACCGTCCCCTCCAATCCATTCTACACATTGCAGTCAAGAGGATCTCTCTGAAATTCAAGTATGCTCAGGTCACATTCCGGATTAAAATAACATTTCTCTTCAATGGTTTCCCATTGCTCTCAGGATCAAAGCTAAACCCTTCACAAGAATTTAAAAGCCCCTTGTTGACCTTGCCCTAGCTTATCTTACAGCCTTTACACTTAAAACCAGTGTTCCACACCTCACTTCCTTCCCCAGAGGACACTGTCTGACTTGGAATTCCTGGATTATCCCATGTTCCTGGCATGTCTCTGGTCTCAGCTCTTCCCTCTTCTCATTCTGCTGCCTGGCTACTTGTCCTTCAGGTTTTACCTTACTTAGATGCCTTCTCTGATTTAAGATTTATACCCTCTTCCATGTAATCCCATATTTATTCCTAATGTAACATTTTATCAGTTTGTATTTCCCCTGCAAGATGTTCTCCCCCACTGAGGTATAAAGTAACTTGAGGGCAGGTCTCTTTCTGTCATTCCTGGAGTTTCTCTACTTCTAGCAAGTGAGCAACTAAAATGGGTTGGCTGCATGATCAAATGAACGTCTGCATGCGGGCCAAATTAAAATCTCCAGCCACTATTTCACAATTCTAACAATTAGTTTAATGTTTTCCAAAATTCTTCCAAAAGGCAAATTTAACACAATCATAAAAAGTATCCAGAATGAGGAGACCTCAAGAACTACTAGCAAATGCTTCTGGTTAGACAGCAATACAGTGGATTAATAGTTACATCTGTATTCTTCTTTCAAACGCAGAGCAGATTTGTGTATTGTAAGAGCCAACTTTGTATAATCAATATTACATAGGGAATTTTTAGCCCTCCTAGAGAGTAGGAGGTTTTTAGACTCTAAAGTTAAAGGGAGAGCCTTTAAACATTAAAAAAATAATAATAAGTAGGAGGAATTTAAAAAAACACAAAGATGCCTTTGACTGAAGTTCTTTTCAAAATTGAAGATACAGAAATATGCAAAATGAACATAAAACACTAAAATTTCAAAAAGTCACGTTTAGCTTTTCAAAGTTAACCATATACCTCAAGGTACTGAGCATGTGACAATTAGAAAATCTATTTCTCATTCTGACTTGGCAATCAGGAAACTAAAATGGAGCTTTTCTGAGTCGTAGTCACTAAATGAAAGCTAGCATTTCTGCTACTTTCACAACTGACAAAGCACTTTGAAACAGGCAACCCAACAGCCTGGCAGAGCGGGAATCCTGTACACTCCTTTCCATTCAAGTGAACATCCTGCAAATACACAGGGACACCCTCCCGGTCCTCCTCGCACTCAAGGAGACGGGTCTTTGCCTCCTGCTGGGAAAGCCTGCCACAGATCCCCAAAAATCTCTCTCCCCAGGAGACTTCTTGCTACTCAGTGCACAAAGCCAGCACTCTCCCCCGGTCATCACTACCTTCCGCAGGCTCCACCTTGTGAGGACAGAAGAGCTAAGGTAATGGGTCACCTGGACAAGGACAGATAGAGGGCGTGCCTGTTCTCAGCTGCCGCCACAGGGCTCATAAGCCCCAAATACAAATACTTCCACTCTCCCTGTGGGTTGTGGGGTGTGTGTGTGTGTGTGTGTGTGTGTGTGCACGCGCGCAACCTAAATAAAAACTCAATTATCGTTTAGATGCAGTACTGCATAAAACAGCAAACAAGGCTTCCTGGCTTTGTTTAAAATTCAAGATTATTAAATTGTTAAATACTCAAAAATGCAAATTTCAGTAATCTTCTTCTGGGGACTTCAATAAATTAAAACAGTGATCATGGTGTAGGTGGTTCTCTCACAGTGAGTCTCTTAGGCTGTTCTCCCTGCAGAAAGACCACCTGTTCTTTCTAGGGAAGCATAGGAAACCCCAGATAATGTGTGAAAACTAATCCAGAACATCCAGCACCTACCACTGCTTAAAAATGGTTCAGATGAAAGCTGGAGCATCTATTCTTTATCCGTGTAGACTGGGAGGGACCCTGAGCTCTGATTTCAAATCGTGGCTCGGCTACCCTGAACTGCATAAGGCCCACTTAGCCTCCGCGCAGCAGTTTCTTCACCTGTAAAAAGGAGGCAACCACCTGCTTTGCTGGGTTGCTCCAATGAGATCTTTTAAAAAGAACCTGGAATTAGTAGGTGCTCAGCCAAGTTTTTAACCCCTACCCTCCGCGTCCTTATTGTATGGCATTAAGAAAATGGCCTTGGAGATTAAATGTGTATCAAGTTCTGAAGGATCATAAAGAGAGCTATAAAAATGTGTTCTTCATTACTTAAAATGCTATGAAATGGTCCCGTAGCAGTCATTCCTAACCTGGACATGCCTTATTAGCAATAGGTGCTTGGAAAGAGCGTAAATCCATCATAATTGCTGGAGAAACCACCCTCCAAAATATGCTTTACAATGGCGGGAAAACTTAAGAACATCATTCCTCATCTACAGAGAGGGCTAAATACCAAGCAAATTATGAAATACAAAAGCAAAATTAAGCAAAAAAAATGAAGGTGATTTTATTACTCAAAAACATGACATTGTGCAATATTTTCAATGTGTCTCTGGTTCACAGTATGCAGGATATTTTTCATATACTTTAATGATACTCCTATCCCCATTACAAAGAGACACAAAACATATCTCCATCCGATAATTAAGAAAAGTTCCCAGAAGCAAAGCAGCCCAACATTACCATCTGGTTCACAATGATTCTTCTGGAGTCCTATTCAGAAATCTAATATAGAAACTCTCAAAACTGTGACTCACTCTAGAAAAACCAGCTAAAGAACAAGACTCCGGCCCTGCCTCTCTCTCTCCAGCCCCCCCCAAGACCTGGCTCATTATGCGCCCCGCCCCACCCCACCCCCCATTCCAGTGTCAGGACCTTTTCCTTAGCCATCCTCTTCCCTCCTGGAATGCTGCCCCTTGGATCTTTGGATTTTTAGTTTAAAGGTTTATTTCCTCAGATCTTTCCGGAACATACAGCATCAACTGGCCACCTGCTCGCTCACTTTCATATGGCTGTACCTAATTCTATGCACAGCAATCATCACTTTCGGACATTTTCTTGTATATGTTTGTTGACCAAACCACCTTCTTCCACCAGAACACAAGCTCTCCGAGAGCAGCAACTGTGCTTGTCTTTTCATGACTGTGTTCCTAGTGCAGCACTTAAAGCAGTTCCTAAACATTTGCTGAAGACAGGCCTCTGATGTGGCTCAGGGCACTTGGATGCTCACAAACCCAGAAAACACAAGCACACCAATATGCACACATCACAACCAAATCCCAGTGTACATGGGGTCCTCTGGCTCTTCACTTCCAGAATCAGCATGAAACCAAAGGCAGAACTAAAAGACAGAATGAGGTGTCCTGAACTCCCATAGGAGAGTATTTGCTGATTGCAACAATAATAACCGTGAGTACAACAGTGTAACAAAACTTCATGGGGCACCTATGTGCCAGGCTCAGACACAGAATTCCTCTGACCTTACAAAAGTACTATTAAACACACAAGGTTACCTTTATTTTATAGATGAGGAAATTATCACTTAGAAAAATCAAGAATCCTCTCCCATGTCACATAACTAGTTGGTTGCATGGTTGGACTTTACCTGACTACACATTTCCTGCTCTTAACGACCATACCCCAAGCATAAATGGAGAATACGAAGCTTTAAATGCAATCCTCAAGTACTAACCCTTACAGTAGCTTCCTACATATGAACAGTGCGCTATACATGGAAGCCCAGAATCCACTATGCATTCAGTTTCCATCAAGTGCAAACTTTGGGCCCTTTGCACTGCTTGCATGTCCTCCTGCCCATGAGTTACTGGCTCAGAAATTCTGCAGACCTGCCACACGAGGCTCACAGGATTGCTCAAGAGAGGACATAGAAAAATTGTTCCTTCTCCCGCCCCAAATTTCTCCCAACAGCTCTGCTGAACAACTTGGAACACATTCTCCTACCACTTAAGCTAGCTAAGAGTGCACAGCAATCTTTTCTGAAGAGCCAGATTTCCACCATAGCTGAAGGAAAAGGATGCTTGTTTCCTCCTTTTCAGGCAGAATAAATACAACTCAGAGTTACTATTTTATCACAGAAGACTTTTTCACCCTCCTACTGTTGAATACACCAAACGTTCAAGTGCAATGTTGCTTTTATCACAACTATCCTCAGGATGAGGTGGCATTGGGTGTGAGGTCCTGACTGTGGGGTTGGCCAGCTCTGCACCCCATCATTCCCAATCTTCCTTCACCTCTTTGAACTCTCTCGACATCTTTCAGAAGGGAAAGACATTAGGAGAGGGAGTAAAACTAGAATAGGTTAGAGCTAGGTAAACTGCACATTCACAGCACAAGTATATTCAGAGCTGTTTTCTGTCTACACCCAGAAGCAAAGTTGTAAGAATTACCACACTGCATAGACCTATAATCCGCTCTCTAGTATTCTGTGACCAACGGGATTACCAAAGTGACAATCTCCAAAATGACATGGTTGCTTTAAACATTAAACGGGAAAAAGTCAGAATATACCCCCGATATCTTCCTGTATCAATTCATTCACACCCATTATACTAAAATTTATGAACATCTTGCTAGGGTTCACATTTTCAGATAAATGATTTCCTGGGACAATAATATCTTTATTTTGTATACTTTCAGGCTTCTAGATCATTTAGGAATAGTATATTTAGAATCAAATACCTTCATATGAATTTTCAATATAAGAATGGTTAGATATTAAAATGCATTCCTTGCTGTTAATTTAAACTTAAATGTAAAGTTCTAGAAATCACGGGCAGGGGGAGATTCTGGCAGGGAGCGGTGCGCCACAGTGGAAATGACAGTAAAAAAGAAGTTAAAATACATGTGTTTAAATCTCAGCTCTACAACTTGCCATCTGAACTTTGTAAACAAGAATTTTTCTACATCTGTTACATCTTATATAGAATAAGGATAAAAATGCCTGCCATGTTGACCTCTTGGCCCCTGTACATATTTCATAAGAAAGTAAGGTAAAACATTCTGAAACTATCAGATGCTACACAAGGGTAAGAACTGGTGACGATGACAATGATAAAGAATTGTCCCTTGATACTCAAGTAGAAGGCATGCCAAATGTATCATTACAATCTCTAGACACTCACAGAATAGGAGATAAGGTGTTTTAACAGATGGTAGGCTTCTTAGAACATGAGGGGAATCTGAAATACAAAGATAAACTTCTAGGGTTTTGAAGTATACCTCGAATTCAACCCCTAAATTTTGTCAGAGGGGAAAAAAGTCATGTTGTGTGACTAGTGTAACATGCATAGTAAATCACAACTTTTAAGAACATCAATTTTACACCTATTTTGCTGTTTCCCAGAGACTACAACAATTCACATGTGTTTGTGAAAACAACAGATTCAAAAATAAGTCCCTGGTTGAGGCGCCTGGGTGGCTCAGTTGGTTAAGCGTCTGCCTTGGGCTCAGGTCATGATCTCAGGGTCCTGGGATTGAGCCCCAAGTCAGGCTCCCTGCTCAGTGGGGAGTCTGCTACTCCCTCTGCCCCTCACCCACTCGTGTCCTCTCTCTTTCATATAAATAAATAAAACCCTTAAAAAAAAAAAAGTAATTCCCTGGAGAGGGAGATTATTGAAAATTGATCTGTCTTAAGTAACACTAATAATCATGTCTACTGGCCCAACCTAACCATATGCAATTAAATTAATGCCTACTAATTGCACATTCCCATGCCTCCCAATATCACAGGTCATGTTTTCACTCTGGTTTAAGTCACTGTAATGAATTATCAGGGTTATCTATAATATGGCCACTCTAGGCAAAAGTGTAGATTAAAAAGAAAAACAATCAATGAGGAGGCTGATTTGATTTGGACATCAACACCATTGTGAAATTCCAATTCACAAAATTTATTAACAATCGCGTGGCAAAAAGCTAATTCAATACACAGGACTGATAAGACTTAAAATTCACAGTTGCTTGAAAAAGAAACAAAAGTGCTTAATAAGGGGCACCTGGGTGGCTCAGTCGTTAAGCGTCTGCCTTCGGCTCAGGTCATGGTCCCAGGGTCCTGGGATCGAGTCCCACATTGGGCTCCTTGCTCAGCGGGGAGCCTGCTTCTCCCTCTCCCACTCCCCCTGCTTGTGTTCCCTCTCTCGCTGTCTCTCTCTCCCTCTGTCAAATAAATAAATAAAGTCTTTAAAAAAAAAAATGCTTGATAAAACTTCCCAAAACCCAAGATGCAGCCTAACAGTCATACTCACAGCCTTAATACCCTCCATCTCTAAACACATCACAATTTACAAAACAGTTTTAGTATTTTATTACTTTTTTAAAAAAGATTT
The DNA here is from genome assembly GCF_011800145.1 of Mirounga leonina. Taxonomy (NCBI): domain Eukaryota; kingdom Metazoa; phylum Chordata; class Mammalia; order Carnivora; family Phocidae; genus Mirounga; species Mirounga leonina. The sequence continues at coordinate 1,819,224 of NW_023270812.1, read as the reverse complement.
TATTTATTTGAGAGAGAGAGCAAGAGCATGAGCGGGGGGAGGGGCAGAGGCAGAGGGAGACAAGCAGACTCCCTACTGAGCAGGAAGCCCACCGCAGGGCTCTATCCTAGGACCCTGAGATCGTGACCTGATGCTTAACCCACTGAGCCATCCAGGCACCCCTGATACAATATTTACTTTTGATTTCTCAAGCGGTCCTTTGAGGGCAGACATTATCCCCATTTGACAGAGAACAAACTGAGCCCCAGCAGTGAACCGTTAAGTCTGCTCTTGCCGCGAGGGCTCAGGCTTTGGCTCCTCAAGTTCAGCACCCCTTCGTTTCACCAGCCTGCCTCTAGCCAGGGACCACGACGGCGGGGGGACTGCCAGTGAGGGGCTTGTAAGATCCCCTTCCTGAGGTTCTCAGGAAATCTTAGAACACTCAGGCCCCCTTCTGGCCGGCCTAGCGTCTCATCCAGACCCCCCCAGGGCACGGAAAGAGATCCGCTCCTGGGACAGCGCTCAGCCCTGCAGATACCCCTGACGGGTCCGCTTGGGCTTGCCGCGAACACTAAAGGCAGCCAGACTGTGGCTCACACTGGTCCTCCTCGTCCGAGCTTCTGAACAAAACTAAGAACAATTCAGATTTTTGTGGAGAAAAGATATTCACACAGTCCTTGAGTTTGATGCAGAGATAAAGGATTTAGTCCTGGCTTTTGAAGAGCTAAGATTGAAGAGTTCCAACTGATGTGGGGGGTCCTGAGGCTTTTAGCAACTTATCGGGGAGAGGCCTCTTCCCACTGACAAAGTAAATCGTTCCACAGAGGCTTGCCAGATTTAGTAATATATTCGTGTGTAATGTGTCCCATGCAATATATGAGACATATTTACACCAAAAAATTATTCACTGCTTATCTGAAATTCAAATTTAACTGGGTGCCCTATATTTTATCTGGCAACCCTATTCCTACATCAGTGACACACTAACACATTACCAGGTTGCAGGCAGATTCTCCAAGTCTGGTGACAGCTTACTAGTAGCTAGTACAGCATTAACGAGAATTTAATCCCCTGCTGCCCTGTCACTGAGCACATCGTCACAAGAACTTGGTACCAGCCACATAAGTGAAAACTGACGCTCAAAAGGGCTGGTTAATTGGCAGGTTTGAGGACCTAGTTCCAAGTTGTTCAGTTCCTAGCACAGCGCCCTGGGCTTAGCACAGATCAGACAAACTACACTATACAACCGTACATTACTCACCAACAAGTGCTGAATCTTGTAATGCAGCCCATTGTGAAAAGTTACCAAAACTCGGCTATTTGTTTAGAACAATCTCTGTCCATAAAACACCGCATGAACTGGTTCCTAAGTCAGCACACACTGTGTGGGTCAACTTGTAACATAGGGTACAGGTTAGCTATTTACAATTTCTTCCTTTTCCTTGGCCCTTTATAAACCTTAGAGGCAACCACAGCTCTTTTTGGTAAGAAAGTAAAAGAGAAAAGCAAATGAAATAAATTCTTCAGGGACTTGTTTGTAAATCATCTCAGCCCACCCTGGGAAATACGGTGGCTTCCTACTACCTCATTAGTCAGCAGGTGTACCTGGAACCCTGAAGCCCCTAAGAATAGGGCATAGCCCACCCCCTCCAGTCCTGCTTGGGTTCTCGGAGAGAGGGAGCCCACTGAGAAGTTCAGTGCCTGCTCACAATTCTACACAGCAGAGAGGTGTCACAGGGAAGACTCAGAGCAAAGCCCATCTGACTTCTCTGCCCCTTGGTTCACCCAGGCACAGGTGGGCAATGTGGGGGCTCGGGTCTCAGGGTAAAAGAACGTCTGCAAGCACTCCAGAGAAAGAGAGAAAAATCCCAGGGCACAGAGGTGAGAGGACAATGTCTTGTTATGAGAGGAAATGGTGAACAAATCTAGGCAGTCCCTGCCTCTTACAAGCTGTGTGGTCTTGGGCAGGTTACTAAACTTCACTGAAGTTTGAGGGCCTGGTCTGAGGATGAGAGATGGAACACACAAGGTGACCCAAAACAGGGAACAATGATAAGAGTTGTTACAAATAATGGGCATGTGGCCTTAATCACTTTTTTTAAATTACACAAAATACACAAACAAAAAGCTGCTTTTGATTATCCAAGTACAAGGACTGGGTTTTTACTTCACAAAAGCATTTTGTGCATGTTTTTTGTTTGTGTGTTTGTTTAAATATCATTTCCTCCTTTGCAGGGAGTAAATCAACAAAGGTACCTCATCAACTCCTCTGTGCAGATCTGTAAACAATCAAATGGCATTCTTTGGAGTCAAAGCTTCTGATATCCTATGTTTTGCTGATATCACAGGTTTAAAACCCACTGGAGCATTCTGCATTAAGATAACCTACCTCTCTCTCTCAAATAAATAAATACTTTTAAAAAAAGAGAGAATGTGGACGAACATAACATGATGAGCAGAGTTATGTATTGACATTACTATAAATAAAAGGGCAGTTCAATGCTTTCAAGTCAACTGACTCATGAAGGAAAAAATAATTTAAATAACTCACTACTTCCACTGTCACTGTGTCAAATATTCTCAAATAATACTTTAGAAAAAGCAAACAAGAAATTCACGAAAAAAAAAACACCCAAAAGTGAGAATGTGCATCTCAATTTCTGCACACCAGATAAACTTCATATTTCTACATGATCCCTGTTGTCATGGTGCAATGGCCTTTTGTCAGCCTAGGACATTCAATAAATATTGATTTTATAATTTGAATAAATACCAACAATTATATTAGCTTTTCAGTAAATATTGGATATAGGACATATTTTACAAAGAGAGCACTTTTGGAATTTGCATTTGATTTTACAAATTTTAGAATGTATTGTTCATATGTTTTCAACAGAAATTTAAAAGTTAGTAATTACTTTAAAAAATAAAAGACTACTGTTTCTTTTTAAAAAAATTTTTTTGTTTATATGGGGCTCCTGGGTGGCTCAGTTGGTTAAGCGACTGCCTTCGGCTCAGGTCATGATCCTGGAGTCCCGGGATCGAGTCCCACAAGGGGCTCCCTGCTCCGCAGGGAGTCTGCTTCTCCCTCTGACCCTCCCCCCTCTCATGCTATCTCATTCTCTCTCAAATAAACAAATAAAATCTTTAAAAAAAAATGTTTTTTTGTTTATTTGAGAGACAGAGAGTGGGGGGAGGGGCAGAGGGAGAGGGAAAGAGAACCCCCAGACTCCACAGTGAGCACAGAGCCAGACACGGGACTGATCCCAGGACCCCGAGATCACAACCTAAGCTGAAACCAAGAGTCAGACACTTAACCGACTGAGCCACCCAGGTGCTCCTGTTTCTAGCCTTTAAAAAAGGAGCAGTGGTTCCCACCTATGCTTGTCAATGAAGCAAATACTATTTCTACTGTGTTCAGAAAACTCTGAAAGTTGAGATAGTTATACTAAGTAGCTTTGCCACTGTCATTCAGTATATGACTTCATGACAGCCACTCTGAATAATCAATATTTTAGAGAATTTTTTAAAAATATAACATTAGGACCTTAAAAGTCTAAAATATTTTATATGCAAGCAACATGTCTATCGGCAAACTAACAAAAGTGAAGTAACACAAACATCTCCCAAAATAAGGAATGTTTCTATGCCAGAATCACCGTACTGTGTGTCTAAAAGTAATTCTGCCAAACACCTGAGGACAAAAAAACTTCCCCTATCTTTTGGTACAATTAGAATATCCACCACTGAGTAGATCTTGTAACACTACCTATGACCTCCAATGGTTAAACTTAAATGATAAAGATTCAAACCTCTATATGAGGCATTTGAATTTTAGACCTATTAATAAAGTCTTCTGATTCACTGAATACCATCTTCTGAATTCTGTTTAAGATTTTTTAATCCAAAGCATAAACTTGGCCACCATTAGGCTGACACTTGGTTGCTGCCCTCCACGGTGCTTCCTGGGGTGGTGGCTCACTGAAGTCCCAGACCACTGTGGTGCCCAGAAGCCTGCTGGGACTGCCTCCTCTACAGCTAGGCCGACTCTCCAAGGCCCAGGGGCCTCCGAGCAGTAACAGGCCACGTCTGGTCTGCAAAGCCAAGCCAGCTGCTGCAGGTCTTATCAGCGAACAGGCCCAACAGATGGGAGCCATTCCGAAAACCTCCCACTCCAGAAGGCAAGGTACTGGTACTAGCCTTCTGGCCTTCTGCTCACTGGGCTCCTTTTCTGAGAGGGAAAACAGAGAACTCACAAACATGGACACCGGAATTGGAAACACAAATTTAGAACAAAGCTGGAAAACCACTGAAAACAAACTAATGATCTTATAATCAACGTCTGTGAAAATAACACGAAAATAAATGGCTTTTCATTTTTTATTTTGATTATAAACAAGTTGGAAGGGACATTTAAATCATGATGAGATGTTAATATATAACACTTTCCTTTGGCCTGGTTGTCTTCCCTTGAACCTGCAAGCAACAGGAACTGCCATTCTACCAAACAGCTTTCCCAAATGAAGGAACACACACACACACACACACACAACTACACAAACACACACAGGTGTGCACACATCTGTAACTGTTCAACTTTTCACAGCAGAAATCAGAAACTCAAAAGCTAAAATGTAAGCTCAGTGCAATTTCCATTTATGTACTACTTTGTATGGCTATTATTATATGTTATATACATTATTACATATAGTATATATACTACATACAATCTAAGAAATATTTCTATTGTGGAATGAAAATGAAAATTAAGCATCTATGCTCAAGGTTATTGTTCACAACAAGAGAGAGATCTTTGTAATTTTATTGACTGTTTGAAAATGTTTTGTTATTAAATTAGGATTACAACTTTGTTATGTATCTTTGGACAGTTTTCAATTTTAAGAACTTAAAAATCTATACTTGAACGAATATGTGTTTGAGAAGCAAGTTAAGGTACCAAAATAAAGAGCAGTTTACAAATACTGCATCTAATTCCAACAGAAGTTTTGAGGTACCAAAAAGGAGAAAAAAATCCAGACATTTGGAACAATTACTGTTTATGTGTATGAAAACACTAAGTTTCAATTATTCTTGAAGAAAATAAATTGAAAGTCAGTATCATGACAACATATTCATGAAAATGCCCTTTAGGTTTTTGAAGTTCAAGATGGATATGAGATTATCTGTAAGAATGCACTTTTCCCCTGAAACACTGAGTTCTACACTGGTGGAATATCGTGGACGATCCTGGGTTAAAATACAGATGGATCCCCATTTTCTAACAAGCATCATGACAGGTCGGCATCGGAAGTCCTGTGGGGCCGCGCTGCCAGGCCCCTAACTCTGTCCCTGCCGCTAACACCAGCCGTGCTGATGCGGCTGAGCTCCTGCTCCTCAGAGTCTGAAGATAAAACAGGGCTAATAACAGTGCTCATAGGAATGTCGTGAAAATTAAATGAGTTAATACATGCACAATGCCTGCAGAAGCGCCAGGCCCATAAGTAAACCCTCAATCAATGTTAGTTGTTACCATTACAGTTATAATTATTAATCATCATGGCTGTGATATATGATTAGCCATGAAAAGCTATTTATGATATGTAATTATGGTTAGTAAGTGAGAGCAAAAGCATAAAATAAAACAGAAAGTCAAGGAAATCTGCCTTGGCTTGCTATCCAGCTCACTGACTCTACAGTTCACGAAGACTCCAAGCGCTCCAAGGACCAAGGCCAATCCTGCTCATGTTTGTGCTCCCAGATCAGTCAGTCCGGCGCCTCGCAAGTCTGCATTTGCTCCTCAAGCGCTTACTGAGTCACAGGTAAATAAATACTTTCTGTATGTGGGGTGCCTGGGTGGCTCAGTCGGTTAAGCATCCAACTCTTGACTTTGGCTCAGGTCGTGATCTCAGGGTCCTGAGATGGAGCCCTACATCGGGCTCTGCGCTCAGCGGGGAGTCTGCCTGAGATTCTCTCTCCCTCTCCCTCTGCCCCTCGCCCTGCTCAAGCTCACTTTCAAATAAATAAATCTTTTTAAAAAAGGAATTTTACATCACTCACTATAGAGTTAAAAATCAAATCAATCGACAAGAATTATATTGAAGGCATAACCTACATGCTCAGGTGTCTCTCATTAAATATTAGTTCACTATTTCTTATCACTCCCCCACCGGGCAGCGATAGAAAGGGTTCCTATCATCTGGGAAATGAAAACCACAGCAAACACTACTTTACAGCTATGACCACTGCCTCTCTCGACTGAGCGAGTTCTCTGTGTGCATCACAATAAGTGAAAGGCAAACACTATCTTGCTGACTTCTCGAAGCAGCCCTGGGACATGCTAACCATCTCCGTTTTACAGAGGGGGGAATGGAAGTTAAGAGACGTTAAGTAAATTGGGCACAGTCACACAGCTATCAAGTGAGCCAACTGGGATGAAAACCCAAATGTGTGAGCTCAGAGTCCTTACTGACTAGCAGCATATTACGAGTAAAACTTCAACATTTCTTCAATTTATGCACTGGCTTCACGCAGTATGGCAGACTAGCTTCCCCACAACTTCCAACCACTGAAGGGGAACATGCATTATATCTTGTGACTGTCAAAATACATCATTATCTTTTCTCTTGCTTGGGATCTTCATAACCATAAAAAGACATAATCTTCACTTCACCTTGAATACACGATGATCCTCTGTAGCAGAAACACCAGTGGCCGTGATTGTACGATTGTGCCTGCAGCAGAGCTAAGAGCACAGAGAGGCAGAGGAACAGCAGCGCCGACCTACGTGGAGGGTTGTGCAGAACAAATGGGATGGACAGGGAAGGGGTAAAAGAAGAAAGAGCAATGATGATAAAGTATGACAGCCAATGGCCAAGAGGCTACATCCAAATGGGAGCTGAAAGAATTGGAAGAAAGTGCCACAATCAGGGGTCTCCCTGTCATAAGGGGAGGAAGCAGGGAGGCAGAGGGGACAAGAAAAGCCAACAGAGGTATGTCAGATCACTGTGACAACATGGCCCTCTGTGACCGTGGGGATCAGAATACACATGAGCAAAGAAGAAGCAATCTCCCCACCCGTACGACGCTTTTCTCTGACGTAAGAATGCACACATCTACTCCAATGGAGGTGCTGGTCAGGGATGACAGCTCTGGAATTGGTCAATGAAGGATCAGACCAGCTCCAAATGCAGGGAAATAAAGCAGGAAGACATCCATGTCACGATCAGATGGTGGAGGATGCTGGAGTCTGTTAAAAATGACTAACGCGCTCTTCTGCAATTTACAGAAACAAAGACAACCCAGTGATGGTGGATGCGGTAATTAACAACCCACCAAGCTTGCAAATGCACTCAGACACACATGAAATGAATGAAACCACCACAACTGGAGGATGGGAAAGCTTCTCTAGCAGTCCCTGACTACTTGCTAGTGTAACCATTCACTTTTGGTAGAGACAAGAGAATGTGCTGCCCCCATTTAAACTGGGGAACCAGTGGCCAGGAGACAGCCACGAAGACTCTCCAGTGCTTTGGCCATTCTTCCCCTCCCCGTCACTGCTCTTTGCCATAGGGCCTTGAGATCAGCAGAGTGTAGAGCAAACAGCACGCACATCACAAGTGCCTTATGGGAATGGATGAAGGTAGAATAAAATGTGAGTCCCGCACTTAATGTAACAAAGGCACTCCTGGGAAGGACTGCACAAATTGGGCACATGCACATTAAATCATTGGCCCAACAGTTTACAGTCGTTAACACCTTACTGGTTGTTTCTTCATTCTACTCCCTCAAGTTTCCTTCTCAGTCCCAGGTCCTCAGTCTGTAACTAGTGAATATACAGCTAAAGCCTGGGGCAATAATCCCTCACCTTCAGCCCAACACGTGTTCTACAAATCCAGATTTTCCACATCTCAGATTTTCCTACAGTGGGCAAGGAGGAAATAGATAAAAATATTAGCTGTAATTTTCCCTGTAGAAATGGAAGGAAGGAAGGAAGTTATCTCTCCCCCCTACCTTAGATTTTCCAAGGTTTTAAAAATTACTTAAAGTGAGTAGCCGGTTTGTATTTTAATTGTGTATAAGCATTTTTTACTACTGTTATGCTGAGTTGTTTCCTTCGAAAATAATGGCACTGGCCTTTATAAAAAAGTTGATTGTGGTCTGTGTAAAAGGATCTAAGTGTCTTCAATAATAACAGTAACAGCAACAGCCAGCATTTACTGAGTGATACTGTGTGCCAAGCAATGTTTTAAGTACATTACATGTTCACCTTAACGTAAGATAGAGGCATGACTGTCTCTTCCGTCAGGCAAGGAAACCAAAACACAAAGAAATCAGACGACTGACACAAGTAGCTGAGCCACATTTGAACCCAGGAGCCTAACTGCCAGGCCTGGCTGTCTCTTTTACTGATGTTAGTCTACACAGGGTGTATACTTGGAATAATGCTTAGAAATAATTAGTCAACCAAACTCTGGTAACTTAAAAATCTTTTTATTAAACACAAATTAGAAGAGACACAAGACTTTGTACTTAATAAAAAATAGTCACAAACCTGTTTGAGAGAGAGAACGTGCCCCCTCTAACAATGGGAAATGCAATACCATCCCAAACAGGTGCTGCAGACACAGCTAGTTAAGGGGATGAGAGGAGGGTCAGGGTGGCCAGCAAAACCCACCCCAAATCCATGACATCCTAGGGCAGATGCGTAATTCAAATGAACATGAGGTAACTCTGAAAGGAAGGGCAAGAAAGCCCCCCCCGCCGCCGCCCCTGATCTCTTCCCCACCAGTGTGAATCTTGACAGATCAAAGACAGAAGCCTTCCAAGTAAAGGAAATTTGGCAGAAAATGATAAAAATTGACAGAAAAGTCGTAAGAGGTAAGAATACTAATACAGAAAATTATCCAGTGCAATGGGACATCTCATCTCAGAATCAAAGTCATAAAAGTTCTGTTTTGGCTTTCCTTCAGTAAGTGTATCATTTCCTGCTGGCTGATCCAAAATGAATGGGGCAGGATACAATCACATTTCGAAGGATGATTTGGACAGTATCATGACATTTAGGTAAGAGTTCCCTTGCAGAATTAAGTTTTGCAACAATCCGCAGATGTTTAAGTTTTATTATCAATATGGTTCATGTTTTCAGGCTATAAAAAGTAAAATGCAATTAAACACAATATGCGCGTAAAAGTTTTAATAATAAAAGAGCAATTCAAGACAGTAGTTGTTTATATCTATAAAAAGAAAAATTTTTAATGTATAGGAAGCTGAATACTTAAGTAAATTAACAAAATATAAACAGCCATTGTTAATATAAAAACACGAGAGTTAACTGAGGTCGTTAGTGTCAGTTAAATGGCAAATGATCCATTACAACCAATGTTTAAACATGTGTCAATTAAATACAAGCAGACAGCCTTGCAATTTGAGCTTAAAGATTTCTTTTACTTTTTCCAGACTTGTGTATAGTCTTTTCAAACATGAGCATTTTCTCTGTTAAAAACCTTCCTTTACACTCTACATACAAACCTAAATGAGACTTTGCCAATTAAGTTGATCAGACCAGGAACAGTATTACACTGATTTTAGAAATGAGACAATCCAACAAGTATTATCAGTTTAGATCATCTGAGTAATGTTTACAAGACCACAAGACTATATTCTCCCTAGTCTTTGTTTCTCTCTTCTACAAGGACTGCTATCAATAAAACATATGTTACGGGCTGCTCTTAAGAGCCACAGTCTGAAAAATTCTCAAAATGTTTAAAATATATGGAACCTTTCTTTCCATAAGAACTTTAAATACATTTATAGCAACGTTTAATAACCTACCGTTATTGAAAATGAAAGTCTTCACTCACAAATAACCAGACTCTTACTGAAATGCACTCAGTTTAGCCTGTGCTAAAGGTTCTCATTTCTTTCCAGTTCTACAGTGAAGTTTCACCACAACTGCTTCTACCTGCACCAGCCACTGATTCACACCCTACCCTTCCTCCAAAGCATTCATAGAGAGCTGCCTCTCCTCACTTTACTCTAGGAACTTCAAGTCCTCACAACACACCACCCCCCAAAAACAAATTCCTGAAAGCCAGTACACACCAGACCGATCCAAGGAGATCCAAATCCCAATGTGGAAAATAACTACTTTTGGGCATTTCTCATTTACCCAGATTATCTTTTCTTACAGTGTGATGTTCAGGTACCTTAAAAGAGCAGGAACACGGGCATTGTGGGCCAAAAGAAAGGATCCAAAAAACTGTATTTTGAGAAGCGACTGAAGGAGAAATTTGAGAAGACCCAGGGAAAGTTGAAAAGAGTTAGTTCCAATGAGTACGACGCTACCGGGCCTGACTACCATGACCTGCTCCTACTTCTGGGGCATGGCCATACCACTTTTGCAGGACAACGATGTGATACTTTTCCCCGTCTCTAAGCTTCTACCCTGACAAGCCATGGAGAGACGACCAGCCAATCCTTTGCCCTCCTCTCAACTCCAGCCAGGGTCTTGCCTGTAACCATGTGAGACATGCCTAGCAAAACCGCCTCCCTCCTGAATTCCTGACCGACAGAAATGATAGAGATAATAAAATGATTGTTTTGAGTAAATGAAGTTGTGAGGTGGTTTGTTAACTGAAACAAATATTACTAACAATAAATGCAGGTGGCAAAGCCCACCGAGGGATGAAAAACAACTTAGCAGGGAGAAGAAAGGTTAATGCTAAATGTCTGAGGCTATCAGTAAGGAACAAACCACAATAGCCTGGAAAGCTCAAGAACTGGGGATCACTAGACAAATCAAGAGACTTACCTGAAATGCTCAGGGCTCACAGGGTGTGGAGGGCTCGTGAAACGGCACCATACCATGATGAGAGTAAGTACTAAACACGGGGACCTGAAGCCCCCTTCTTTAATTCAGCTCCAGGATGTCAGAAGCCCGGATCACACCCTACCCACCAGCTCTCCAAGCAGAAGACTATAGGTACCCTCTCTGGAAGAAAAAATAAACTACTCCAGAGAACGATTTCCACGTATTAACCTCAGGAAGTTCCCAGTGAGAAAGCTGGAAAGCGGTGGCGCCTGGGTGGCTCAGTCGTTAAGCATCTGCCTTCGGCTCAGGTCATGATCCCAGGGCCCTGGGATCGAGCCCCGCATCGGGCTCCCTGCTCCTCGGGAGGCCTGCTTCTCCCTCTGCCTGCTGCTCCCCCTGCTTGTGCTCTCTCTCTCTCTGTGTCAAATAAATAAATAAATAAAATCTTTAAAAAAAAAAAAAAGAAAGCTGGAAAGCTGGATGATAATTTGAGGCCCTAAAGAGATGTCTACCAGTCCACAAGCCTGGCTCGCTCACGAGGAGAGCTTCCAATCAGCATTGCAGTGCCTTACTCTTAAATATGAACACTTCGGAGTAATGCATTTGGCATAAGAGAAATTACAAAAAGTAGAAAGAGTAATTCCGAAGAAACAGAGATAATGCAGGGAAAAAAAAAAATTTTTTTTTTTGAAAAAATGGTATGACATCCATGAAACAAATAATGTTATAAAGAAGGAACAAAGTATCAAAAAAAAATACCCCACTTTGAAATAAAAGATAAAGAGAAAAATAAAATAGCAGTTTAGAAGATAAAGTCAAAGTTATCTCTTAGAAAACAATAAAGGAATGGAAAAATTAATAGAGGACAGAAAAGAATCAATCCAGTATCCAAATCCAACCAATAGGAATTTTGGAATTAGAACAGATAAAGGGAGAGAAAGGAATTATCAAATAAATATTATAAGATAACTGCCTAGAAATGAAGACTAGTACAAACTTAATGCCCAGAACAATGAAGAACAAAAAAAGACCCACAGAACCACATAGCATTATTTTAGGATAAAAATCCTTATAGCTCCCAGGGAATATGGGGAAATATGTCACATATAAAGAAAAGGCCACTCATCATCAAAACGGTATCTAATTTCTCAACAGCTACATGAAGCATTTAAATGCAGGAATATCAGAAGTTAGGTTTTATTTATTTTTTTAATTCTTAGAGAAAACTGTTTCCATTCTAGATAACTCAATCTAGCCTCGTCAAACAAACTATATAAATGTGAGGATATAGTAAAGCTATTTTTAAAAACACAAGGTCTAAAAAATTTACATCCCAAGCACACTTTCTCATGAAGCTACTGAAGGATGTGCACAATCAAATGACAAGTGACTTAGAAAACAGAATATCCATATATAAAAGGCAAAGAGTCACAAAAAGAATGAATGAGCATCCCAGGAGATATCTATATACATTTAAGGTAACAATCACTCCAAATTGGGGGAAGAGGCTCTGGAAATCCAGAAAGTACGTCTGTTGGGGGAAAAAAAATAAAATTGAAGAAACTCATCTGACAGGTGTGAAAGTATGAAAAACTATGTTATAGCTTCGCTGCTGGAGGGTACAACCCTAGAAAGACCTAGTTAGATAGTCAAAGAAAATAAACCATAAGAAAAAAATGAGGCAGACTTTAACTCCAGGCAAAACTAAAAGTTATCCAAGAAAGGAAATGTAATTACTGTACAGTACAATATTTACCTTAATAACGAACCATACTTAAAAAGATTAATAATGAAAACCGTAATCTGGTCTTCACTGAAAAGCTGAGATATGATTACCCTGGGAGAATGAGGAAGAGTGGGAATGAGAAGGTTTAAAACTGCTATAATCCTTACCTACGCAAGTCATTAAATAATGCTAAATTGAAGAATTTAGAAGATAGTATATATTGATTGTATGAATGTACATTCTTAAAAGAAATACAGATAAAAACTTTTTTTTTTTAACATCACCTATAGTTACACATTTCTAAATTTGGTCTTGTTTTTTTTCTAAGATTTATTTATTTATTTATTTGACAGAGAGAGAGACCGAGAGAGAGGGAACACAAGCAGGGGGAGTGGGAGAGAGAGAAGCAGGCTTCCCACTGAGCAGGGAGCCCGATGTGGGGCTCGATCCCAGGACCCTGGGATCATGACCTGAGCCGAAGGCAGACGCCTAACAACTGAGCCAGCCAGGTGCCCCAAAATTTGGTCTGTTTTTGAAAACTCAGATTACCTGGGTTACAATATATCCTAGGAGAAAGGGACATATGTGCCTGTAACTCGTTTTTGTTTTCTAATGCTTGGTTCTATATACTTGGCATGAAGAAAGGCAGAGATTCTCCACTTCCTGATTTCAGTTAACTGGCCATTAATTACCTCCACTCACTTTACTACCACCCCTCAAAATAGAAAAATAAATAAAACAATCACCTGCCCTGTCCATGCCCCAGTAATGTGAATGTGTGGGCAATCTTAGAGACTAATGGTGCTTTCCAGCAGTCAGGACAGCACTGGCATCACACATAGGATTAGACAAGGGACGAGGCCTACCAGAAGCTGCCAGGAATCAGATACCTTTCAGGTTTTTGCGAGGTCATGAATTAAACAAAAACTGTGGTTTTACTCAACTGCCAGGATGAGAGAGATCTGTACTGAAATGTAAGTATCAAAATAAATATTGAATAGATTTACCATGGAATTGTTTCTTCCAGCGAATAAAAATGATTTAAATTTTAAGATCCTCCCTAAAATAAAGAGGTTTTCTCCACAAACATCAACCGAGATGTATGTATTCCTCTATATGATGCGGGCTCGATGTGGCTTTAAGCTAAAACCTCAGCTCCTGGTGCGCTGGAAATTACTGCTCCTTCTGCGATGTACAGACCCCATATGCTGCTGCACCAGCCAGGCCTCTCTGGCGTCCAGAAGACCTTCCCTCCATAGCACAACAATCCTCGCCGGGTCTCCTACCGTGCCTCGGCTAACAGCGCAGGATTTGTTACATGGCACTTTTCATGGAGGGCCTTTACCACTCAAGCAGGCGCCTCCTCCTCAAGGGCAAGCACCATGAATTTCATCGCCGTATCCCCAGTAACTAGCACACCGCCTGACACAGAATCTCAATAATTCTTTTCCTAAAAATTCTAGATATACTAATCAAATTATAACAATGCCATAATTACGGAGCTAAGCATTGTAAGAAATTCAGATGAGTGTTTAATGAGAAATACTAAACTTTTACAGATACTTTCTTTAGACTCTTTTAACTGGGGTGGTAAAAACGAAAGGCCACACTGCAATCAACGTTTAAAAGGAAGAACCAAATGACTAAAAATAATTCATGTTTGTATTTCATGCAAATCTCTAATGTTCCTGCACCACTGCCAACCTGAAATTCAGGTAGAGCAAGTAGTAATTTCCAATACCCTTAGCAGCAAAGAAAATGAGCAGCACCATCCTGTCCTCTCAACCTCCCACACCTGTCACTGGGGTAGGTAATTCCTACCCATGGCAATATATGGAGAGTTCACAGCTGAGTCGGTTTGTCTAACTGCATATTCTGTATAACGCAAACAGGATTCACTGGAACCTGATCCAGAAAGCATAAAAGTTTCCAAACAGGCATTTCAGCAGTTACTTTAGGTAGGTATTTTATTACAACGTGATAACAATAAATAATTGTCTTTGCAAAGCTGGGATTCCTGTCAGCTAAGAATTTTCAAATGATTCTGTAAGCAGATAAGTATAGAAACAGTAGTGACAGAACTACAAAATAGAAAAGCAAAATTCTTAAATCATAATCAGGTGACATCAACACTACTAGTACCTTCAGGATTATTTGCTTTATAAACTGAGATAAAGCACCAAAGACATTTAAATCTTCTTTCATTCATTAAGCAATTCAACAGCATTAAAAGTGGGTTTATTGCTTTTTACCTAAAAAAATAAATGTACTATCATGTACACTTGAGTCAGCTGCCCTCTGGAGGGAATATGGGGAGAAATGTGAAAGAGAATGAATTTGATTCTATTATAAAGAAACCCAAAAAAATAAAATGTAACTAGAACAAGTAATATAACACATTTAAATATATCCTCTACTGGGAGGCAGAACTTGTGATTCTCAAAAGGAAATGGCTCTTTTTTAGACTAATGAAGCCCAAAAATTACATTCTCTTTTGAATTATATTAATGAAGATACACCTATAATGGCACCAAGTAGGGTTTTAAGTCAAGATCCACATAACGAACTAGCACAGCAAAAATAACTTTTTACATGAAACACAAGAGTCTTCAATAATTTGTATCACAGAAAAAGTTTTTTCATGGTGTTGAGATGGATTCTATACGATATACTGGGACTTCCATGTTACTTGTAGTTTTTACACTAAAATGATGTCTAGAATATATTTATACAGTAAAACTGAAAGGCAGTAACAAAATTTTTTTTTTAAGATTTTATTTATTTGTTTGAGAGAGAGAGAGAGAGAAAGAGAGAGAGACAGCATGGGGGGGGGCAGAGGGAAAGGGAGAAGCAGACTCCCTGTGGAGCAGGAAGCCGATGTGGGGCTTGATCCCAGGACCCTGAGATCATGACCCTGCTTAACCAAATGAGCCACCCAGGTGCCCCAGCAGTAGCAAAATTTATGGAAGAAATCACTTTTTCTCAATACCACTTATGAAGAAATCTATATTTTCCCCTATTTTCAACTTCTATTGTCCTAAGTTCATTTCTATCACAGGTACTGCATTTACTCTCCCCTTTAAGAAAAAAAAAAAAAAACCTGGACAAAGTATGTAATGCAACAAGTTCTAAGACACTGAACATCAGGCAACAAGGACGGTAGTCCCTGAGATTGGAAAAAACAGGGAACCCTGTGCCTGCCCAGCTCACTGCCTAGAACGAGTTTCCAGCCACAGTGCAGGGTGGACAGCAGGCAGAGTTTGGGCATCTGGCCCCGCACTGAGGAAATGGAACTGGGAGCCCACAGAGGCTAAGAGGGCTGGTGTTCTCAGGGAAGAGAAAGTAAAGGAGAAAATTTCACAAAAGGGCTCGTGATACTAGCAGTCTCCCCTCTGGTACTCGGCAATCTTTAGCCCATGTGTGTGAAAGAACATCTAAAGATGGGGAAAGAACAAAAGAATTGGAAGGATTAATCCTCAGAGCTCACACAGTAGATTTCCTGTTCATGCCAGTCAGAGGGGAAAACGCCATGTAACTCTCCCCCCCGTTTATTTATTTTTGATGTAGTGTTCCATGATTCACTGTTTGCGTATAACACCCAGTGGTCCATGCAGAACGTGCCCTCTTTAATACCCATCACCAGGCTAACCCATCCCCCCACCCCCCTCCCCTCTAGAACTCTCAGTTTGTTTCTCAGAGTCCATAGTCTCTCATGGTTTGTCTCCCTCTCCGATTTGCCCCCCTTCATTTTTCCCTTCCTACTATCTTCTTTTTTTTTCTTTTAACATATAATGTATTATTTGTTTCAGAGGTACAGGTCTGTGATTCAACAGTCTTACACAATTCACAGCACTCACCATAGCACATACCCTCCCCAATGTCTATCACCCAGCCACCCCATCCTTCCCACCCCCCACCATTCCAGCAACCCTGTTTGTTTCCTGAGATTAAGAATTCCTCCTATCAGTGAGAACATATGATACATGTCTTTCTCTGACTGACTTATTTTGCTTAGCATAATACCCTCTAGTTTCATCCATGTAGTTGCAAATGGCAAGATTTCGGGGTTTTTTGATGGCGCATAATATTCCATTCATCTGTTGATGGACATCTGGCTCTTTCCATGGTTTGGCTATTGTGGATATTGCTGCTATAAATATTGGGGTGCATGTACCCCTTCGGATCACTACATTTGTATCTTTGGGGTAAATACCCAGTAGTGCAATTGCTGGGTCGTACAGTAGCTGTATTTTCAACTTTTTGAGGAAGCTCCATACTGTTTTCCAGAGTGGCTACATCAGCTTGCATTCCCACCAACAGTGTAGGAGGGAGGGTTCCCCCTTTCTCCACATCCTCACCAACATCTGTCCTTGTCCTGATTTGTTAATTTTAGCCATTTTGACTGGTGTGAGGTGGTATCTCATTGAGGTCTGATTTGGATTTCCCTGATGCTGAGCGATGTTGAGCACTTTTTCATGTGTCTGTTGGCCATTTGGATGTCTTCTTTGGAAAAATGTCTGTTTGTGTCTTCTGCCCATTTCTTGAATGGATTGTTCTTTGGGCGTTGAGCTTGATAAATTCTTTATAGATTTTGGATACTAGCCCCCATGTAACTCTTGAAAGGAATCTGCCTCAGGGCGCCTGGGTGGCTCAGTCGGTCAAGCGTCTCCCTTCACTCAGGTCATGATCCCAGCGTCCTGGGATCAGCAGGGAGCTCTGTGCTCAGCAGGGAGCCTGCTTCTCCCTCTCCTTCTGCCTGCCTGCCTGTCTGCCTACTTGTGATCTCTGTCAAATAAATAAATAAAATTAAAAAAAAAAAAAGGAATCTGTCTCAAAAGTAGGACAAAAATTAGTGCTAACCAATGCACAGGTCCCACTGACCAAAGCTTAAAAGTAAGGCTGAAAATGATCAAATTGTTTCCAAGTAACATAACTGGGTCCCACATCATGGATGCTTATACAATTATATATATATATATGTACATAAAGCTTACCATGTTTGGCACCCAATCAAAATTACCAGAAATGCAACAAAGCAGGAAAATATGACCCAAAGCAAAGAGAAAAAAAATCAATTGAAATACACATAAAAATGACAAAGATGATGGAATTGGTAGACAAGAATATTTGAACAGTTATAAATGTATTTCAGCTGCTTTAATTGGTAGAGAGGGGCGCCTGGGTGGCTCAGTCAGGTAAACGTCTGCCTTCGGCTCAAGTCATGATTCCGGGGACCTGGAACAGAGCCCCCCACACACACTCTCTCTCTCTTGCTCTCAAATAAATAAATAAATAAATAAATCTTTAAAAATAAAATAAAATGGTAGAGAAAAAGTGTACATCTTAGGTAGAGATATGGAAACAATGTGAAATAATCCAAATTGAACTTCTAGAGATAAGAACTACAATGTCCGATGTGAAAAATACATTGGATGTATTCAATGGCAATACAGAAGACTAGTAAACCTAAAACTGAAGACATGATACAGAAAGAACAAACGCAGACACGGGGAGAAAAACGAGACACTGGGAGATGTAATGTATACATAGCTGAATGCTGCAAAAGGGGAAGGGGGGTACAGAAAAAAATACATGAAGAGGGGCGCATGGGTGGCTCAGTCGTTAAGCATCTGCCTTTGGCTCAGGTCATGATCCCAGAGTCCTGGGATCGAGCCCCACATCAGGCTCCCCGCTCCGTGGGAAGCCTGCTTCTCCGCCCCCCACTCTCCCTGCTTGTGTTCCCTCTCTCGCTGTGTCTCTCTCTGTCAAATAAATAAAATCTTAAAAAAAAAATACATGAAGAAACCATGGCTGACAATTTTCCTAATCTGATGAACTATAAATCCACAGACCCAAAATGGTCAACAAACCCCAAGCAAGACACACGAAGAAAACTACAGCCATACACATGACTATAATCATCTTATAATTAAATTGCCTAAAACCAATGATAGAGAAAACCTTAAGAGGAAGTAGGAAAAACCCCTACATTACATAAAGAACAATGAGATAAGAAAAGACTTCTTGTCAGAAACACTGAAAACCAGAAGACAGTGGAGTAGTATCTTTAAAGTACTGAAGGAAAAATACTGTCAAACTAAAATTCTACATTCACTGAAAATATCTTTCAAAATGAAGTGATCATACATTTCACACAAAAAATCACAAGTGATTTTAAAAATGATAAACTGAACTTCAAAATTAAAGGCTTTTTTTTTTTTTTGCTTCAGAAGACACCTTTAAGAAAGTGAAAAGATAAGCCACAGACTGTGAGAAAATATCTGCCAGTTCTATCTGCCAAAGACTTGTATCCAGGAAACATAAAGAACTCTCAAAACTCAATAAGAAGACAGAATACCCCAATTTTAAAATGAGCAAAAGATCTGAATGGACTTCTCACCAAAGAAGGTATACAAATGGGTGATGCACTCATGAAAGGCTGTTCAGTATCTTGAGTTATTAGGGAAGTGCAAACTGAAACCCCAGCCGCATCCACAAGAATGGCTATAATGAAGGGATAGAAGATTCAAGAAGATGTGAGGATACAGAAAGGAACCGCTGGGAGGAATGTAAAATGGCACCGCCACCTTGGAAGTCTACTGGCAGTTTCTTAAATTGGGAGACAGAAATGTACCTTATGTCCCAGCAAAATTCCATTAGTCGGTAACTACTCAAAGAAATGAATGGGACACCTGGCTGGCTCAGTTGGTGGAAGTGCAGCTCTTGATCACGGGGCTATGAGTTCAAGCCCCATGTTGGGGGTGGAGATTATTTGAAAAACAGAGAGAGAGGAAGGAAGGAAGGAAGGAAGGAAGGAAGGAAGGAAGGAAGGAAGGAAGGGAAAGAAAAAGAAAGAAAGAAAAAGAAAGAAAGAAAGAAAGAAAGAAAGAAAGAAAGAAAGAAAGAAAGAACGAAAGAAAGAACGAAAGAAAGAACGAAAGAAAAGAAAAGAAAAAAAAGGAAAGAAAAGAAAAGAAAAGAAAAGGAAAGGAAAGAAAAGGAAAGAAAAGAGAAAGAAATGAAAACATAGGTCTACAGAAAAACTTACACATGACAGTTCCTGGCAGAACTACTTGTAATAACCAAAAGGTGAAACAACCCAAATGTCCATCAAATGGTAGATAAATACAGTGGATAGTGGGTAATTAAACCTATGGTAACAGCAAAAAGGGCCAGACAGGAGAAGCAGCAGTATGCTGATGTTATCAGGCTCCTAGGCTGAATGGGAAGTGGTACAGTAGAAGTTGAAGGTAGGCTATGATAAAGTAAAAATGTGTTATCTGAAACCTGAAAACAATACAACAAATTACACTAATACATTCCTCTGTTCTAGGTGATGTTACAAAGTTAAAACGTATCTGCCAGTATCTAACAAAAGGTAAGCTAAACGATAAGAGATTTTTATATGTGCTTTCACTTGGCTTTTTAATTATCTGAGTTTCACTGACATAACAATATGTCTTGTGTGAAGAAGACGGCAGAGAATAGTATTTGGGGTTGTTTTTTGTTCTGTGTTGTAAGGCTTTCAAGGAACAATTTAACCTTTATCCTTTCTAGTCTCAAGGAAAATTGCAACACTTTCCTCTCTACCTCCACACAATTAGCTTTTCATGTACATTAGCCAAACAAGATTATTTACTATAAAACTATTTGATAACCGTAATTCAGTGTGTTTTAAAATGTGGTATGCTGCAAAAATAGAGAGTCAATAATGCTTCCCTTGTGAGAAACTAAGAAGTATGAATAATGATTCTAGGACTCATATGGCTTTGTTATTACAAGGTTTATAAAGCTAAAGCTCCCAGAAGAGTTTACATGATTTAAAATCCTGAACTGTAGTCAATCTGAACTTGTTTAGATTGCACATCTTTATTCAGGTTAAAAAATAAAATGTACACAGGAATCACTACAGTATACCCACAGTAAAAACTCAAAATTCAAAACCACATTGCAGTTTTTACTTCACTCCTCTCCATATTCTCTGCTTTTTGTTCTTCTAAAATCCTAGGCATGGTCAATCCCTGAATGAATAAAATGATTTTTTCAAGTCAGGTGCCCTTTGGGAAATCACATCTAAATTAGCCCAGCAAAACGTTGCAGAAAAATGTTCCATGAGGAAAAACTTTGGAGATACAGACAGAATCTCTGTCCTGGGCCTGTAAGAACTAATCAGGACAGTCAAGAGATTTGGGGGTTGGAAAAACAACATAAAAATATAGACCACATCACCCTTTGTCTTCATAACCACAAATATATATCTATTTCCTCCGCTTTTCTATTTGTTACCAGAGTAAAATATGTCACTAAGTGGCTATGAAGGAATCTTAAAATAAATATATTTAAAATAAATATAACTACTGACATAAATTAGTAAATAAAACTGAACCAAAAATAAATGGGGGGGCACTCATTCAAGACAAATAAACCAGGGGAATGGTTGTGAGGAGTTAAAACTGTAAACTAAATGGAATATTCTGTATTAACTTCATGTGCCTCTAGCCTCTCTTTAATAATGGGAATTCTGTAATACTTAAAAAACTGAGTTCCTTTTAAATCAACAATAAAAAAATTGGTTTCACTGCATAAAAATAAAAACATATATGCAGAAAGATGAGCAACTTAGATACTCACTAATAAAATAAACCCACATATCCTATTAAAATTCATTTTAAAGTAATTTATACGTAACAATAAAGCACAGAATTTGAGAACCAGAACGGATATTAAAGCTCATTTAGTTGGCTCTTTATTACATGAACTTACAAACTACATTCACTTATACCAACACTTGTTCAAAAGAACCTGATAGGACAAGAGAAACATTCTATATTCTGCTCTAATATGACAGCGACTAACCACATGTTGCTATTTAAATTCATTAAAATGAAATAAAATTTAAAATTCAGCTCCTCAGTCCCCCTAGCCGCATTTCGAGTGCTCCCAGTCATGCGTGCCCGATGGTGGCTACGCCACACAGCATAGTAGAAGACTTTTTCAGTTGCATAATATCACGTGAGACTGTTAAAACACGCACTTGCAGTAGATCTATTATTTCTATGGTTTTCTATTTAGCCTCTTTAAAAGAACCAAAATAAAAAAAAATCCTGAAAGTTTAAAGTGCCTTTTTTTTTTTTTAATGGAAATATTTTTACCAGAATTCTTAGGCTCACCTTTTTGGTGGACAATTTGTTAGAAGATCGTTTGTCTTTAAGAGAAGTACCCCTGAACTGTAACCAATCCCATTTCTTTTTTTTTTTTTTTAAAGATTTTTTTATTTATTTATCTGAGACAGAGAGAATGAGAGAGACAGAGAGCACATGAGAGGGGGGAGGGTCAGAGGCAGAAGCAGGCTCCCCGCCGAGCAGGGAGCCCGATGCGGGACTCGATCCCGGGACTCCAGGAACATGACCTGAGCCGAAGGCAGTCGCTTAACCAACTGAGCCACCCAGGCGCCCCACCAATCCCATTTCTAATTTCTGTAGGTTCCTGGGGCTAGATCCAATTGAACATGAAATGACTCTGTAATTCAAGTATTCACATGAATCCAAGGAGAGAGCAAGGATCTACCTGGAAAGGTAAGACAGAGACAGCCTCCTATTTTAATAAACACCAATGGGTAAGAGGAGGATGTCAGCTTAGAATACTGGCTTCAAACTATGCTACCCAAGCTCATGTTTACATGCTTACTAATAATGTTAATCTTCCACCGTTAACTAAGGAAAAATTCTTCATCAAGGTTAAAGGATATCATTAAAATAAATACTTAACAGATTTGCAAATTTGATACTCAGAGGCAGACATGAGGGCAACAAGTGAAGTGGGTAGCTCACTGTCAGCCCTCCCTCATTCACTGGTGCAATAACACTGAGCAAACTCTGGCTTCCCCTGGCCCCTGTGGCTGCCTTCACCCTTTGCCCTACCATCTACAAAATAAAGCTACCAACCTAGCCCATTTACTTCTTATTTCTGATTGTCAGTCTCCCAGACATCATAAGTGCTCAATAAACATTTGAGAACTGTTTCTGTCAAGTACACAGATACTAAGCTAAAAGTCCTTCTAGAATTTCAATCTTAATAATTTTCATTTAGGAATTCTGGAGGAACTTTCCTGTCAAGGAAATAAAATGGATTATTTAAGGCTTTCTATGTACTATTTAAAAAATTTTTAACTTCAGGGGTGCCTGGGTGGCTCAGTTGGTTGGGGACTGACTCTTGATTTCGGATTGGGTCATGATCTCAGGGTCATGGGATCAGGCCCCATATCCAGCTCTGCTCTCAGCAGAGAATCTGCCTGGGATTCTCTTCTCCTCCCTTGGCTTTCCCTCTCTCCCTCTCTCTCTCAAATAAATAAATCTTTTAAAAATTTTTTTCAACTTCAGAACTATATGAACTAAGGAATGTAAATCTTTCCTAATTCATTCCCACTCTGGGCAGAATTCTAAGATGGCACCCAAGATTCCTGGCTTCTGTGTACATACCCTGTATAATCCTCTCCCTGTGATGCAGACAGGGCCTGTGAATATGTTGGGATATTACCCATGATTAAGTTGCATTATACGGCAAAGTCAGGGATTTTGCAAGTAAAATGAAGGTTCCTAATTGGTTTGAATTAATCAAAAAGGTGATTATCCCTGGGTGGGACTGACCTAATCAGGGGAACTCTATGTAAAGAGACAGATTCTCTCTAGCTGCCCTTGAAGAAAGAGGCTGCCGTAAGTTCTATGGCTACTAGGAAATAAACTGCCCACAACCATATGAGCTTGGAAAGGGACCCCAGGCCTCAGATGAGGTCCTGCCCCAACTGACACCCTCTTATCAACCTTAGGAGATCCTGAATGGAGGACTCAGCTATGCTATGCTTAGATTCCTGACCCCACAGGCGGTTTAAGCCTCTAAGTTAGTGGTAATTTATACAAAGCAATAGAAAACTAATACATACCCAAGCTCATCCACTGTTTACTGTGGGATATATCTTATTCAGAAATTTCCTCTGAATACACACACAGACACACATAGACAGACAGACACACACACACACATAGACAGACAGACACACACACACACACACACACAAACACTTCTCTGAACAACTCTGTTACATTGTGCTAATGTGTTATTATCCCCATTTTAAAGATAAGGAATTTGAAGCTAAGTGACATGGGGGAAAAATGACTAAGTCCTGCCGTGGAAGGCATTAGTTAGCTCTTTGCATTAATTAGTTCATGTAATCTTCTTATCAGTAAGGCTAGGAGGATCATTTCATTGATGACATAGCAAATCCTAAGAAGTCATAATTTTTCCAAGATCACAAAGTAAGAGCAGAAACAGGAATGTTTGAATTTGAGTCTATTTTATTCCAAAGCTCAAATATTCCAACAATTTTCAGTTCCTATTCTGTGATTACTCTTTTTCTTTAAATGATTTATTTGAGAGACAGCGAGAGAGCGTGTATGCACAGGCATATCAGGGGGAGGGGCAGGAGGAGAGGGAGAGAGAAACTCAAGCAGACTCCCCTGAGTGCAAAGCCCAAGAGGGGCTCAATCTCATGACCCTGAGATCACGATCTGAGCGGAAACCAAGAGTTGGACGCTTAACTGGCTACGCCACCCAGGCACCCCTCTGATGACTACTCTTAATCAGAAATAAATTTCTAAAAAGTTCATCAACAGTGAATTCAAGGACATGTGAGGACGGATGATAATACATTAGGAAACTCTGTCGTGTGTATGTATGATGAGCATCAGAGCGCCACTGGCTAAGGAACCAGCAGCAGGGAGAAAAATCAGGACCCAGAGAAAAGTAGAGATCTACACTTTCACACAAAATACAGGGGCAAAATTATGTTTCCCCACTAGAGATTCTGGAGTAGGTAAACAGGGCGGGTAAACCAAGGCTGAGAGAGAACCAAGTCCAGCCTGTGGATGTGCATTCTCTCAGGTCAAAAACATCAAGTACTGCAATTCAGCTTAAGCAAGACATAAAGAAGCTATAGAACACAGGGAGACAAGAGCAAAAGCCATGGAGGAAGGTGAAAGCAAAAGGCACCCAAAATGTTCCATCATGTCCATGAGCACAGAGAGATTTTGGAATCCTAGAGAGACACGATACAGAAGGCAAGTATGACATTAAATGATGCTTTACCACTAGCCACAGTTGTTCTGTAACTTTAAAGGATATCTTTTGAATGTTGTTTACTAATACCCAAAATTTGGCAGTATTAATGAAATATGATTAAAACAGTTTAGAACCATTAATATTCCAAAGTTTAAAATATCTTAGCAGACTTACCAAGCAATCTTGATTCAAATAGTAAAGTATATTTCATGTGTTACAGAATAAAATGTATGACACTTTTAAAACCAAAAGTAATGTTCTAAAAATCAAAGCTTTTATCAAAGTAAATATAAGATTCTATATAATCTCTATATTCTGTGTAGTTCTCTAATCAACACTGAAAAGGCAAACATTAATTTTCTTTACAAAGTATGAATTGCTTTAACCTAGAATTGGTTTGTCTGATCCCAGTCCATGCATAAAGACATTACAGAACAAAAAATAAGCAAGACAGAAGAAAACTAAATTGAAATTATTGAGCCCTCTAAGTTATCAGATATTGTCTCTTCTTCAGAAAACAAGGATATAGGGACGCCTCGGTTGCTCAGTTGGTTAAGCGACTGACTCTTGATTTCGGCTCGGGTCATGATCTGATCTCAGGGTTTGAGATCAAGCCCCCTCCACCACACTGGGCTCCAAGCTGGGCACGCAGTCTGCTTAAGATTCTCTCTCTCTCTCCCGCTGCCCCTACCCGCAGTTTAAAACAAACAAACAAACAAACCAGAATATTGAAGTATGCTTTTAAACTCCTATTCCAATAAATTTCCAGAGAGTAAGTTCCCCTGGCCACATAAAGCTCACATATGTTAAGTCACACATCTATAAATAAATAGTTATAAAACTAGTGATTGGAATAAAGCTGAATAAGGTCAACTAAGTTGGTTTTGGTTAATTACCATATGTAAAGTAAATGTATTATTATGAGGCCTTATTTTTTTTTTCCTGACACCTCTTTTCAATAAATGCATACAATTCTGCCTCACCATGCATGAATTCAGCAGCTTAAACAAAGTTAATTCAGACTACACTCTTTTCTCCAGCTGGTTATCTTAAAACATGTACTAGCACTCACAGTGAGAATCTACCATAAAAATCCAGCATTACAGTACAAAGCCAACCACCACTGACCCTTAGGCTGGAAAGGGATACAATTTTAGCTAAGACCAACAAACTTATTCTGAACAGAGATGTGCATTCATGTTAAATATCTTCTGGATAATTTTGTTGACACAAAACACAAATAAAATCAACTGAGATATTAATAGGGTATTAATGGAAACTCAGTGTCCGTTCTTGAAATAATTTACAAATAAGTTACACTACCCAAGTTCATCTCTAAAGTCAAGTTGTTTAGGCATGCCTGGGTGGCTCAGTCGTTAAGCGTCTGCCTTCGGCTTAGGTCGTGGTCCCAGGGTCCTGGGATCGAGCCCCGCGTCGGGCTCCCTGCTCTGCGGGGAGCCTGCTTCTCCCTCTCCCTCTGCCACTCCCCTGCCTGTGCTGGCTCGCTCTCGTTCTCTCTCTCTCACTGTCAAATAAATAAAATCTAATAATAATGATGATGATGATGATGATAATAATAAAATAAAAAAATAAAGTCAAGTTGTTTGGAACCTGAAATGCATTTTCCTAAAATATACTAAATTGAAATTAAATTTCTCAGCCTATAGACAGAATCAGTGATACCGGAAACTATCCTTTACAACAGTGCTTCCCCTGGAGCGAAAGTCACCACCAGCTTCATGCCGAGCGTCCGCTCCACATGTGTCTGGCCTTCACTCACATGTAGTAAGAGAGGTACTCTCAGATGCTCCTATCCCTTCACTCCAAGCAGCTAGCACAGAGCCTCGAGCCAGAATAACCATTAAGAACAAAAACGAGCCACCATTTACTAGGGTGCTGCATGTGCATGATCTCAAGTTATCCTGACAATAACTTGTAAAGAAGGAACTTTCATTTCCATTTTCAGCAAAATAAACAGGTGAAAAGATGAATCAAGTAAATTGCTCAGGTCACAGAGCCAGAAGTGGTGGGGCAGAGATTCAAACTCAGATCCGACGAACCCCATTCTTATAAATGTATCTTATAACCACAGGAAGTGTTAAGAATTTTGAGATTATAGGATTATAGGTAGCCCTACATTCACAGAGGATATTTCTAAAAACATGTACAAAACCAAAGAGCAAAAGCTATCACAAAGGGGGCTCCGTACCAGACACAGCAATGAGGATGGGGACGAGAATGATGAAGAAGGAGAAGTGCTTAATTTGTACTTTGCCTCCTAAAACATAATCTCCAATGAGGATTCATTTTCTTGTTAAAGGGCAATGAATAATCAGTTAAGACAAAGATTTTCTAGATTCATTTTCTCCAAATGTTTCACATCTTTGTATTACGTATTTCAGACTGATTTCTCATCACTAGTTTTGTCACTGTCAATTTCCCACTCTGCGGCGCCCGGCTGGCTCAGTCGAGATGCAGCTCCTGATCTCAGAGCCATGAGTTCCAGCCCCATGTTGGGCATAGAGCTTACTTGAAAAAAAAAAATCTCATTTTTGCCCTCATTTTTGTAAAATGAGGGTGAAATGAGCAAAATATTCAAATATTTATATCAATTTACAACACTTAGTACTAAAACTAAAATACTGGCTACCAAGTAGCATTATCAGTAACAATAGTTTAAAATAATCATTTCCAGGGGCGCCTGGCTGGCTGTCAGTAGAGTGTGCAGCTCTTGATCTCAGGGTTGTGAGTTCAAGCCCCACATTGGGTGTAGAGATTACTTGAAAATAAAAATCTCCAAAAAAAATTAAATAAATAAAAGAAAATAATCCTTTCCAGGTAACGAGTAACATCTAGGTAAGGTGCTGTCTGGCTAACTATGTGGGAAAGCATGGCCCTGTGGCAGGTCAGTCTCCTTCACTCTGCCCCAGCAGGCACAGAGAGGGAACAGACAGGGAAGGACTGGGAAAGGCTGCTGGTGACTGAAGGGGAACACAAGGACAGTCCTTTCCCAGGACATAAAGAACAGGAAACAAGTTCAGTGCCCTGAACTCTACACGAGTGTGAACTTCGCATACATCTACTGCAAAGATTTACTTAACTGAAAAGAAAAATAAATTTTGAAACTGAGTTTCCTATGGGATGAATCAAAGTTCTTCATGTATTTTATTTCCACTTCTGTCAAAATACCCACAAGCCCCCCAAAATCACATTCATACAGTATTCATGTTTCAAATACAGTTATAAGTTAGTTGTAAGGATAATTTCAACTCACTGATCAATTCAAACAACATTAGATACATTCAAAAGTCTAAAGCTTAAATTTTCACTATAATAACAATTATGAATATGCATATGCTTTAACCCATAAAAGCAGATTGGAAATTTCTATTTCAAATGACATACATAAAGTAAATTCATATTACTGTATTTTATAGCACTGAAACAAATTTTATGCACCAACTACACAGATATACACACATTTTCTCCCTTCTCCCTTTCTTTCTCTTTTTTACTCATCATTCAGAGCAGTGAAAATCAGTCAAAAGAGGGAAGTACCAGGAGGAAAAAGATCTCATTTCCAAATTAATCATTAACCTGATGGGTGACAGCTGATTTATCTTCATGACTTTTTCATACCTATTTAATGGCATTTCCTATAGTTATTCTTTTCTTAATACTGTGAATATTCCTATCTGAAGAGCATATATGTATGTATGTGTGTGTACCTATATTTGTGCATGTAGAAAACTACTTTGTATTCATTCAGTAAACATATCTTTACATGTTCAAATATGAAGTATATTTTGAAAAATAGAATACTATGACCCCTTCAAGTCCCTCAAAAGACCAGGTTTACATCTCTCTAATGATGGTTGAGATGAAGTCTCTAATCAAGGAAATTAAAAAGACAACATTATCAATACTAACAAACAGCAAAGACAGAGAAAAGGAAATAGACTAAGATATTAAAAGAACTAGAAAAAAGATGTTATTAAAAGTTATCTATATTATATTGTGATAACTTTTCCCCAAACTGAAACCACTCTTTCTAAGCAAAATAAGAAAATTAATAAAATTTTAAGTATGCCCTTTTTTTTGGTTTCAAGTTTTTATTTAATTCCAGTTAGTTAACATACAGTTTAATATTGGTTTCAGGTGTAGAATCTAGTGATTCATCTCTTACACGTAGGACACCCGGGGCTCTTCACAAGTGCCCTCCTTGGTCCCCATCACCCATTTAGCCCATCTCCCTGCCCATCTCCCCTCCAGCAAACCTCAGTGTGTTCTCTAGCGTTAAGAGTTTGTTTTCTGGCTTGCCCCTGTTTTAAAAATCTTGGTAAACTGTGAAAAGCAATATACCAGTTAAGTATTACGTGCCCACTCTAAAGTCTTAATGTGAATTTCAAGTTAAGAAATGGTTAGTTAGGATTTGTTTGGCTATAGGTCTGTCCTGTTGAATGATAACAGTACATACAAACGGAGACTCATCCCATTTACCAGAAAGAAAATGGACAGCATATCCTAAATAGCTTAGACATACTGTAGGTTGTGGCCCCTGTGTTGAGGCCAGATTATCACCCAGTTCTGCTAGGACGGCATCGACAGTAAATAAAAGCAAAGCAAAAAAAAAAAAAGCAAAGCATGTTAATATACAAAGGATATATCCCAGTAATTTCAAAAAGTACATCTTGCCTACATCTTAAAGACAAAATTACATAATCTGAAAATTCTCAGAACTTAGTCAAGATTATTGCATTTTTGTATGATGTGCAATAAACTCCAAATGTATATTTAATTATGACTTTTGGATAATCAAGCTAACAAAAAATAATTTTACTGTCCACAAATTCCCCCCACCAAAGATAATTAGCAAACTGTAACTCTGTATTAGGCTCCAAAATGTCAAAATTTTGCTTGATATAACAGAGCTGGAAAAGGAGGCTATTAAACCTAGCTCTATCTTTGTATTACAATAACTCTTCCCCTAAACTGAAACCACGAAGTTTTTATTTTAAACTTAATAGAAGTTTATTCTAAGCTTTCTACGGCTATTAATACATATTCATGAATTCAAGTGCAAATTTAGTTTATTCCATTAACCCCTGCTAACGTGTGCAAAACAGGCACAGAATAATCAACAGTAATTTTTCTTAAATGACATACTCTTTCCACACTGTTAAGAGAAAGTAGGAGGGACATTGAGCAAGCAAGAGAGCCGCTGCTCAAAAACAAGCCTGGGAAAGTGGAAAACACCGGTCTCATGCTCTTACCAGGGGCACACCTGGATAAAATTGAGAAATCAGCTGTGCCATCACACTTAATAAAAGAATCAACAAAGTAATGGCAGGGAAAGCACTGCTGCATTATGTTATTACTTGGAACCTTTAAAAAATATTTTAAAAATGAGAAACTCCTGATTACATTGCTGTATGCAAGGGGGCGGGGGGAACAGAAGGGGAAGAATTGAATTTCTAAAACTGCTGCTAACTGATGTCTACCACAGGGGGAATAGAATACGCATGTAGATGTATATTCAATGAAAAAAATAACTTATGAAATATTCATTTGAAAAGTAATTAAGTCTTGCATTTGAAAAGCTAACCTTTCACAACACAAAAATCATCATGCAGCTTTGAGATTAACACAGTCTTATGTCCTTTGGTGCTTATTACAATTTATTTAGCTCCTCATCTACGTTGATACTTGGATTGTTCCTATATTTTTCATTTCCTACAAGTCAAAATAAAAAGAACCAAAGAATCATTCTCCCCAAATATCCAAAACAAAACCTTCACAGACCACATACACAAGATATAAATATAACTTCAGTAAGTTCTCCTAAAATATTTATGAAGAAGAAACCTTTTCAGGTAAGAGAATCCATACATCCATTGAGGTTAAGCTCTTTAAAAAACAGATGTTTTAAAATGTATCTTCTTTTTTTCAAAATCAGTAACTCCAAATTTACAATTTTTACACACAGAGACATACAAACACAGATACATGACCTTCTATGACCTGAGCATACACATAAAAGTATGTTACCATGAAAGAATTTAAAACCACAAATCTCTCAAACCTATCCTAATTTTCCCTACACAAAATACCGTATTTGCCTCTCTGTAGTCTCAGCACAAAAAAAGATGAAGAGATGTGGTTTTTTTTGGTCAGGAGAAGAAATTAGTAGGATTTTAGGCTTCAATGGCCAAAACAGACTATTAGCTTCCATTTGGGATTAGTCAAATAAGCAGAGTGGTCTCTAAAGTGTCACCAACAGATAGCGATAAATTCTCAAAATGAGACTTATCACCACCTGCTTTTCTCATGTGGAAGGGAATGAAAAAAGCTGATTCAGCACATGCAGTATATCCATTCAAGTCACATACTACTGATGTCACAGAGAGCCCTGACCGCTCACAGTCCTGACGAGCCAAAGGTCACGAGATGAGTTAATTAGGCATGCAGCTGAGTCCATGACAAGGCCAGTCCATTTTTTTTTGGGGGGGGGGGAGGGTGCGGGTAAAACTGAGGACAACACTCCCCACAACTGTAAAAGTCAAGCTTCTAAGAGTGACAGAAGAGATTCGGAAACTGAAACAAAAGAGTGGTGTGCAAGGATCCCTCATTCACGCATTCTGAAGGAGCTTCTTTCCATACTTGGCAAGCACATACTGATGCTACAGAAAGGCACAAAAAAAGGCTACAGAACCCAGATTTATGCCACGCCCAGTTCTTTCATCCCTCTCAGACCTCTCTCTCATAAGCACATTAAAAAATCTCTATTTTCAAAATAAACATAATACAATTTCTGTAAACAGGGAGAATCTTACATAAACACACCAAGAGGAAAAGTTTGTTCTAAGGAGTCTTGTTTATTTATAAAACAAACTCTTCCATGGTTCTGACTTAAAGTAGCATTTGATCATTCTTAGTAAATACTACTCAGAAAAAAAATTTTTTTTTTGGTCTAAGTATCATTTTGAACCCTAAAGCTCAATGTAACAAAGAAGGCAACTCAAAACCGCAATACTTAATTATACGGTATATTTAGGTTTAATACTTTCTTAAACAGCCTTATTCTGTATGGATGCTATGCAATCATTTAAAATGAAGGCATACAACTATATCTGACAAGAAATTACGTTAAGTTTTCCCTGCAGGTTATAAAACAGTATATAGCTGATATGACCCTGTTTTTCTCAAAGAAATGAATTACCCAAGAATATACAGAGAAAAAAAATCGAAGATACAGAAAATAGTAATCCCAACTTTACAAATGAATATATATTACCTATGTGGTTAGGATAACCAGTAAAGCTCTTTTTTTTTTATTCTTATGTTAGTTCCCATACATTACATCATTAGTTCTAGATGAAGTGTTCCATGATTCATTGTTTGTGCACAACACCCAGTGCTCCATGCAGAATGTGCCCTCCTCAATACCCACCACCAGGCTAACCCATCCTCCCACCCCCCTCCCCTCTAGAACCCTCAGTTTGTTTTTCAGAGTCCATCGTCTCTCATGGTTCGTCTACCCCTCTGATTTCCCCCACTTCATTCTTCCCCTCCCGCTACCTTCTTCTTCTTCTTTTTTTTTTCTTAACATATATTGCATTATTTGTTTCAGAGGTACAGATCTGAGATTCAACAGTCTTGCACAATTCACAGCGCTTACCAGAGCACATACCCTCTGGGGAGTAAAGCTCTTTTTAACTAGAGAAAACACTGAGCAATAGGTTTCTTTCCTTCTTTCCAATCTAACTCTTCATTCCTTATTTGATGCAAGAATACAACAGTTAAATAAAATAAGCCCACTAAAACAAACAGAACCTACCTACTGAATTAGTTATGTTAACTCTACCATACTGCTAAAGAAATTGACATAGGTACAGATTTTTGAAAAACTACTTTACTAAGAAATTAAAAAATTAAGAAGCACTGCGATTCATTTTACTCTTTTTATTTTGAGATTTTAAAATAACAAGGTAAAAAAAGAAATCGGAATCTACTGCTGAATTGTCATTTACCCTTTTATAGTATTTTTAAAGAATATATATGTATATACAAAATTATATACATTACATACAAAATTATCTATGAAATAAATCAGTACACCCATTCTTTCTAGTAAAAATAGAGTGGGTGGCATAGTGGAGTTGACTTATTTTTATAAGAAGAAAGAACTGGCAGGCTGCTTCCTCCACATGGTATTTCTTACTTTATTATGGAATACATAGAATGGTTTTTTCTTTTTAGAAATACATTCCTCAGAAAACAAAGTCTCAATAATATAAGATCAGACAGAGTTGTTCTTTAGCCTCATTTGCCCACTTATTTCTAGTTCAAGAAACCACAGCAAATACTACCTGTGTGTCAATTTCACATTCAACAGGAGATAAAAGTTAGGCACCATCTTGCCCTTCATTGCTAATTTCAAGGATTCCCAGTAACACTGCTGATCGCCAGGCTTCTATCAAGAGGTCACTCAAAAGTGGTCCCCCTGAGATAAGGACCCAGAGCAGGTGAAGGGCAAGGCGCATGTGCTGATGCAGTAGCTCCAGACCCTGCTACCCAGGGCGATCCAAATGAGGACAGAGGCTCGAAGGTGCAGCGCTTGCCCATGGGCATCCACCAGCAAGCAGCTGAAGGGCTGGGCTCAATGCTGTGCACATGAAATCACCTCGGTTCCACTCAGAAGAGCCAAAGTCACAATTCTCTCAAGTCAGCATTCCACTACCTCCCGAAGGTCCTCACCAGTGATTTCTTTCATTTTACTCTCCAAAAGATGCTCCTTAGATTATGTGGAATAGCGCCACATTTTTTAATGTAGTTTTGGCTTGGAATCTGACGGTGAAAGAAAGTTGATTAAACGTAAAAACTACTTTAGTATTTGGCTTCTGTTAAGTAGCCCCATGCAGCAGACATTCAGCCACAGATCATGCATGGTCTGCCCGTTTTAAGTATGCGGGGCTCTGCTCCCACTTCGTAGTGAGCAAGAGATGTCCTGGCAAGAGCAGAAGAGCTTGAGGTTTCTTTCTGTTTCTCTGTTTTCTATGAGTGATTTCTTTCCTCTTCTGTGAGAACATGTAAAACTTCAAATTTAGAAATCAATGTTCCATTTTACCATTATTTTTAACAAATAAGAAGGCTGCCCATCTAACAGTGGTCTTTCAAAGTGGCCCCCTGAACTCTACAGGCAAATCCCAAGAGCTCTGCTCTTGACACTGGTGCTTGGTTTCATAGAATGTTTAGGGAATAATTCTGCATCTTCACTGAATCAAATCACCTCTCTAAATTCAAGTCTGAAAAAATACAGGGAAGTGTTAGGTGCTTATGATTCTAAAACCCTGTAACTTTGCTAAATCTGAATCCTAATTCTAGTTTACCAGGCTGGGTTTTTGTTTTTGTTTTTGTTTTCCTTCTCAGAGAATAATTTGGGTTCACATCCATTTGACAACTGCCCTGTACGTCCATAAAAAATAAACGCAAAGAATAGAAGTGAAATTGTTGTGCTAATTTTTCAGGCTTTAGTAAATAGCTGCACTATGGAAACAGACTCGAAGGAATGCACACCCAAACCCATATAAACTAAATACATCTGCTCATAAACAAAAATAGTACTTTTAAGGGCAATACTTTGTCAATAAAACAAAGTTTATGCACGTTATTACTTACTGGTTGCACTAATTACAAAATGAAAATATAATTTTAGCTTACTATAAATTAGGATAAATTATTTTAAGAACAATAATTCCATTATATCAATGCACAGGGGAACTTACTATGAGTCAATAAAGGACATCTGTCATACAAACATGCCACATCACACATTTTGTACAAAGCCCAATTCCCCATCAGAAAACACAAATGTCATGTTTTTAAATTTTTAAGCAAAGAAATTTAGGAATTATAAAGAAAAAATGAAATACTGCTTTTAAAAAATAATAGTTTAGGGTGAACATAATGTTCTCAGTTAAATCAAGACGATGCACGATCTTCAAAGATGATTCTGAATGAAAATTTAAGTGGTATGCTAGGATAGCCACTGAGCAAACCAAAGAAAGACACACGATGTACAAAATTTTCAACTCCCAGAAATGGATTAAAGAAGGGCACAGGGGGAGGGGGGCAAGAGCGTCACTTCAACTTCACTCATTCAGAAAGTAGACTGTTCCCGTCCTGATCTAAGGAAAACGAAATGCTCTTCCTAACAACCCAAAGTGACCGAAAAAAGAGCTGCTGGGAGCAGAGCAGAGAGCAGTGTTCACACTGCCCCCCAGCCCACCCCACCACGCCCTCACAGCAAGTTCATACCTTGGTGCTTTCTCAGCAGAAACCAAATCTTTATGGCCAAATGCCTCAAAGGTATGTTAAATCACTTCCCACTTTTAACAGTACTCCTGGCAGGTCTCACCCAACTAAACCATGCACAAAAGAAAACTAGCAGGAGAAATCTAAAGCTTTAAATATTATTTATTTATTTACTGGGTGATGGTGAGGATGAATTCAATAGTTTTTAAATGGCTGAAATATTTAAAAAGGAAGAATGACTCAGATATCTGACAGAGTCGACTCAACACTGCAACTGTTATATTTTTTTTTCTAAAGCCCTCTCATAAAATTTTAGTAAACTAAGATTTTATCAAAAATATCTTGAGAAATAAGACCTTACATCCATCTTTTTAAGAGGTTTTAAGAACAAAACCCTAGGGCGCCTGGGTGGCTCAGTTGTTGGGCGTCTGCCTCCGGCTCAGGTCATAATCCCGGGGTCCTGGGATCGAGTCCCACATCGGGCTCCCGGCTCAGAGGGGAGCCTGCTTCTCCCTCTGACCCTCTCCCCCTCTCATGCTGTTTCTCTCCTGCTCACTCTCTAATAAAAATAAATAAATAAATAATCTTTAAAAAAAA
Organism: Mirounga leonina; assembly: GCF_011800145.1. NCBI lineage: Eukaryota > Metazoa > Chordata > Mammalia > Carnivora > Phocidae > Mirounga > Mirounga leonina. The sequence continues at coordinate 1,783,684 of NW_023270812.1, read as the reverse complement.
AAAAGAAAGAACAAAACCCTACACAATGTAACAACAAACAATTCGGATTAGGCAAGACCTTTCCAACAGGATGAAGGAACGGTCGTTTTCTTGCTTTCACCCTTCACTGACTAAAAAGCAGAACATTAGACCCAGTCATTAAAAAGAACACAAACCAAGTATTCTCACTAACACAGGAAAGAATTCTATTCTGCACAGTATCTTTCCTATGCAAGTCCCATAATCTTATTAACAGAAGTGTGATAATTAAATAGTCTTTGGGGTTTTGTGTTTACTTTGAAGTACATGTAAGTAGTTAACGATTTTACTGAAAATGCCACATAACAACCATGTTGGAAGAAAGAGAAGGGGGCTTCTTTATTTTTCCTTACCTTTAAAAGCGGCTTCATTAGTGAACGAACTCTATCGCTCCTGTCCTCATCACCTTTTGTGCTTTGCTTCATTAAGCGGACTACAATCACTCCTTGGTTTTAGTAGAGCTTTTTTAATAGAAATTACCCAGATTACTGACTTTTCCCAAAAGGGGAACACAGGGTTGGGGGGGGGTGAGTGTGAAGGACTATTATTTCTCAAAAGAGGAAAGAGAAATCCAGACTGTAATTAAAAAGTTATTATTCAAAAGAAATACCGAAGACATTTGGAGAATATTTAAATATCCCACAACAAAATATATTTGCTGAAAAGGGCCTCATAATCTCAGGGATTCTGTATTTCTTCAACTTTCCTCAAACCAAGAATGTATCCATCATAACAGCACACTACAAAAACTCAAGAAGTGCTTAGTAAAATGAATTCATAGATTCCCCTTCTCCCGTCATAAATAAAACAAATTAGGTTTACAGACTGAGTAAGAGCAACAAGCAACAATAACCCATCCATCTACTTTTGATGCGGAAGTGCTGAAGCGCACATTATTGCCATAGAACCAAATACTGAGAAAATTATTATTACTCATTCCTAATGTTTTTCCTCCTCTTTAAGCGGGGTGGGGTTTAAAAAACAAGACGTTCCTAGGTGTGGGATAATGACCTCGGCGGGGGAAAAAAGTCACCCTTTAACCTTTTGCTATCAGGAAACAGATAGAACACATGGGCTGTACCATGGCTGTTAAATGTAGTGTTTAGTGAAATGAATGTAGACAACAAGCAAAAGCTGAGTTTTGAAGGTAGGGACAAGTGAATCAGAAATCCTGGAACATAGTATTCAAACTACCCAACTACATTATTTCAAATGTAAAATATAGTGCTTATGAAAATTCTAAACATGCAGAGCACTAAAATAGTGAATGAAGCGGCTGCTCTTAAGTACAAGGGGACGGCAAGTGCCATATACAAATTCCCTAACAGAATATAGAAATCCAGTTGTTAGAGGACTGGGGAGGGACAGCAAGAGGGACTCAACACCAGGGTTTCACTGCATCACTGTCTCCATCAGCAAGATCCCTCCTCACCTACCAAAGGAGGAACTAGCCCTAAAAAGTCAGAGTTGGAAGATTCCTAGGCTGCCCTGAAATTGCCATTTATTCTCATGCTGTAAATATGAAATTATCTGAGACTCACGAGAGAACACACGTCTTGATGCCCTTTACAATTAAACAGAAAGAAAAATATCCTCAATATCAGTAGACACCATCTATATACATTCATTTTCAACACCATAGGCTGAATCCCAGGCTACTTCTCAGATATGACACCTAAGTTCTGAAGAAGATGCCAAATGCGTAGACCTTAAAACATTTTACACTCTGTATCCGAAAGCTGCAGCTTAAACCTGCACAGTGGTCCAGGCGAGCAGAATCCTGGACCTCCCTGTGACACACTCTGCTCCCCGTGGGTCACACTGCTGCTCGATCTGCAGCCCGTGCCCTGGGGCCTGGACTCCACACAGCTGAAGCTGACCTTGATATTGGGGTGCATGTGGAAGGGAGGTCGGTGCATCCAGAAGACATCCTTAAGGTAACCACCTCTGTAATAACTACTTCCAGTAAATACAGGTAATTGAAAGTGCAGATAAATAGGCAAGTGGAAGACATGCAAGCACTTGGGCTTTCTGACTTTTGAAACCAAACTCGAGCACGCAGCAATCATCCACTGAAGGTACAATTACCTTACGCCCAAAATCTTGGCTTTCAATCTATACACCAAAACCCTGCAAGCGATTAGCTCTACACCTAAAACATATTTGTACCTGTAATCTACTGTACACACGTATGAAGGAGTTAGATTTAAATGCTAGTTCAGAAGGCACTGAAAGCCTGAATGTGAATGAGCACATTGTTATTTCACCAAAATCCACTCTGTAGTAAAAACAAGACCACACAGGATCCGTAAGCTAGAAATGCACTGTCCAATAGGGAAGCCATTAGCCACATGTGGCTATTTTAAATTTAATTAAAATTCAAAATTCAGTTCCTCACACCAGCCATATTTCAAGTTCTATATAGCAACATATGGCAAGTGGCTAACATGCTATATGACACAGATAGGGGATATTTTAATCATTGCAGAAATTCTGTTGGACGGTGCAGATCTAGAATATCCAAAAAGTCTTTGTAACACACTTTCTGTTACAAATACTGCAAACAGAAAAATATTCAGCTGCCAAATTCACTCATATATTTGTCCTTCTGGGGGAAGATACAGAATTTACTTAATGAAAATCTCATTAAGAGTTTCAGTAAAGTGAGAACATGTCCATTCCTCACCCCAATTCCAGCCCAAACTGCTGGTCAATTACAGTAGCTTGCGTGGTCATCAGTCATAAGGAACCTACAAATGAGGAAGGAAAAGGAATACTGTCCCTAGAGACCACCTCTAGAGGATTATTTCCCACCTGTCACTCCATGAGCCAACAATGGTCTAAAGCATCTTTTTTCCAATCTACAAAAATTATTGTCAAATTCTTAATATGTAAGTGTTCTGCCTCTCAAGAACTACGTCTAGAAATGGAGCCCGGGCTTCTGCAGAGAGAGAAGATGTAGGGTTGGGGAGGGGAGAAGTGGCTTAATACAGGCAAAAATTGAGTGCCTACTCTCCGTGCATAAATGAAGAGCCGTAGGACCCAATCAAAAAAGGATGTCTTTTTTTTTTTTTTTTCCTGATTGACTCACTAGGCTCACGCTTCCCTCCGCTCCCATGGGCAGTGGTGAGCAAGGAGGCAAAGCCACCATGTTCTACAGAAGCAGGTGCCCCGCTCTCCTCCCCAATACGAGGCCCCCAGTGCATGTCTTCTCAAGGGACCCAGCTTATCCCTAGAAACTGACTATGCCAGTTTATCTTCCCTGGTATCCAGTGTCCCCTCAGTCCTGGACATTTGTAATGGAAAGTAAAGCATGGGGCATGTGTCAGATACACAGATGAATACAGAGAAATAAGGAAGACGTAGAGGAGGACCACCCCCCAACACACACACTACCTGCTCTACCCACTAACCATCCTGATGGATAGGCCGTGGGCTTCTGTGGCCGACAATCTCATTCACTGAAATTACAGTCCCCTCAAACGGGACCACTTCGTTTCAAAGATCGCAAGACCGGGGGGACCATCATCTGCCATGGACCCGTGAGATTCAGGCTCAGTTTCCAGGGCCCCTCTGAGGATAGACACAGGTTATTCTGCCTTCTCTTGATGTTAATCTTGGCTAGCCCTCCCGGTTACAGGGAAGAAGCTGATGCGCAGGACTTGACGCAGCAAGATGAGCTGGCTTACAAAGTCAATTTTCATCTCTCATGCAGAAAACTTAGGTTTGATAAAGACAAAATGGTCTCCCATAAAAATTACATATAAACTTCAACATTACAGAGCCTTTATATGTATAACAGGACTACAGTCCTGATTGTTCTGGATTCCCACCCAGCTTCTGCGCTGTCTCTTATTATGGTGTTGTGGTTAATATGTAATGTATGGCCTAGAACACACAGAAGCTCTAGATTTATTATACCTGGATGAATGGCAATAACCAAAATGTCAAAAAGTTCTGCATTCAGTCTATTTAATTTGTTTATACTCAGAGTTATAATGAGATATGAATGTACAGATGACGCAAAGGTAGAAATTATATTAAATACAACAGATGCTAGATTTGGGACCCAAATACATGTTAGCAGGCTTGAACAATGACCCAAAACACTCAGTAAGGGTAAATGCGAAAACCGTACTTCGGTTCAAGTACAGGATAGATGAGACCTGCGCCTCGAAGCACCTCCCACCACAGGGCCAGAATGGGATGCGGCTCTGAAACCTACCATCATGACTCGACGGTCCAGAACAAGGGTGGTGGCCCACCGGCTCTAAACCAGCCATACTTCTGTTGGAGTGTATTCAGGCTGGCTGTGGGTTCCTATTTGGAGGCACTTACACAAAATGAACTTTATCAAAGAATTAAGAGTAGGGTGGGACAGACCTGAAACCACATAATGGGGAAAATAAAGGAACTAATCGGCCTAGTGAAAACCCAGGTAAAATGAAAACTATCTTCAAATATCTGAACAGCCATGATAGAGACAAGGGGTTTTGATTTATCTCAGGTGGTTTAAGAAGGCAGAAGTAGAACCCAAATCCAAGAAAGCATTTCAAGTTAATCCAAGGAAAAATTTCCTAACAAATACTTTATGAAGCAGTAAGTTTCATGTCATGAGGTGTTCAAAATGACATTCTAGAAGTAGCTCATATATGAGGTAGGGAGGGATATGTATGTATATACTATAGGAACTTTTAAGAGTCACCATTATTCTAATGACAAAATAATCAAGAATCAACAAATCATATGTAACAGAAGTAACTGGTGTCAGACCAAACAGATTGAATTGAGAGACTATTACTTCAAAAGTTACATTAACTGGGGCGCCTGGGTAGCTTAGTCAGTTAAGCATCCAACTCCTGGTTTCGGCTTAGGTCATGATCTCAGGGTCCTGGGATCTAGCCCAGCCTTGGGCTTTGTGCTCGGTGGGAAGTCTGCTTGTCCCTCTCCCTCTGCTCCTCTCCACCCCCAACTCTCTCTCTCTCAAATAAATAAATAAAATCGTTAAAAAAAAAAAAGTTACATTAATTAAAACCTTTTCAAAATGTCCCACAGTTCCCCACAACTGTAAATAATCTTTCCTTTAACCTCCTATGTTAAGGTATAGTACAGGAGAGGGGCTAAAAGGAAACTTGAAACAAAAGAAACATTTAAAAAGAAAGTGATTGCTGCAGTTCATGGGGAAAGACTGGTCAATCAACATTATCACATACAGCGTAACACACAAACACACGCGCGTGCACACTCCACCCTCCCTCCCTCTCTTCAATTTTAATATTTTAAAGCTTAGTTCCTTAGAACTTTGACTCCTCTGAAATCATGCAAGATTTCAAGCAGATAATGGGTTAAGACCAAAAAATAAAGGAGCAACAGAGCAAATCTGACTGCATGTTTGAAAAAGCCTATAAAATGTTACAAGCAAAACAGGAAAGCCTGTGTTAATAATGCATAAACCAAGAGAGGAAAAAAAGCTACCCATTTAATGGAATAATGCTTTTATCCTTGCAGTTAAAATGAAATAAACCATGACTATTAATCCAGTAAGACCATGTAAAAATGTAATTTTTAAACATGTACTAAAAGGGAATAGTTCAGTAACCACTCTAAAAATCAAGGCCTTGTGTACAGCAGCGTTTAAACGCTAAATACCAATCTCCCGTCTGTGGACGCCATTACCCACCCTGTCACCATAGCAACGCTAACAGGATGCCTGACTTCAAAGACAAAGATGTAATTTCAGACTTCCAGCAGCCAGAGGGAGTGGTAAGAATATTCTACCCAGGCGGTGTCAGCTGATGATAAATTATAAAAATATCCAGGAAGGTTATGAGGCGGACTGTACCACATATTCTTATATTCCTGGGGGAAGACTTATATTAGTCAAACACACTGGGAGATGGCAAGAGTAAAACAAAAAGTAAACAAGAAAGAATCTCAATGGAATCTGATTTTTTTTTTTTTCTTTTTTAAAATTACATGGTACAGAGTTCCGCCTCCTTTTCCCTTGCTCCCAGGGGAAAATAAAAATAGCTTCTACCATCCCCTTTCTCATTCAAATTAAGAGTGACTGAAGATGTGCATGGCTGTTCCAAGGGACTTGCAAAACCACCTCTATAACTGCTACTCCGACATTTGTGAAACTCCGGCATTTGTCAAAAATTGTTTTAAGCACAAGCAGGCGGCTAAGGGAGTAAATCGATTTGTGCACTTCAGCTCCAGAAGAGTAGCTACCTTGACTGCCACCCAATCTAATCCCAACAAACTCAAGATATTTTTTAAGCCCTTTGAAGGGAGACAAGTTTCCAATTTACGGGGGGGGGGGGGGGGGGTGGTGTCTTAAAAAAAACACATAAATAAATAAAGCTGACACAGACATTGCTGTTTCATGATTCTGTAGCTGTACAATTTTTAAAAGCACAAGCTCTAGAGTTGAGAGAGCCACAAAATCTTGAGCAAGTACTTTTCCTAGAGGTAGTGAAATACAAAAGAATTAACACTGGAGTTGAAGTCCTCTTGAAGAGTCTCTACAAGGAGGAATTTATCATATGAGGCCTTTTTTACTTAGAGGAAGTTATAAATGACAAGACTGGCCAACAAATGAACAGAGGAAAGAAAACTTTCCTATAATGTTTCGTTCTGTAAGAATAAATGTATGTTAAATTATCTTTTTTGTTGAATTCTGTTATATGGTTTGGGGCTCAAAAAGTCCAACTCCCTCACAATAACAGGAACATGATACAGCTGATCCTTTCCAATGGATGTGATCAACAGACCCCTGTTCCCATTCCCCCTAAAGGTTGATGAATGGCCAAGAGCCAAAGATAGTTGTGGATTCAAACCACGACTGGTGTGTCAAGATCCTTACCCCCTACTGGGTGGGTCACTGGCTTGCTTGCTCACCACACCCACTCTTTCTAAAGTATAAGGCACAGCAACCAACACATAGCACAAGACTCTCCCACGGCCAGTCCCGGGGGTCCAAGTGAGGAATCACACCAGCTTTAGCATCCCTCCCACTAAAACTCTGAAGGAGCTAGACGGATTATGGATTTATCCTTTTTATCATCCTGAAGAACACATCTCCAATTTTATAACGTACTCAACAGGCACCCCTCCCCCCAAAAAAAAACAAAACCAAAACAAAACTAAACAAAACACCACTAAGTTTTGCCACAAGATACAAAGTGTAATGGTACTAAGTCATTAGTGGAATGTCTGCTTTGTAAAATTTAGACCACCACCAGACTAACCAATTAATCTTGAGTCCAAATCTTTTAACTCAAAGATTAACAATCTTCTCCCATAAAAACATACAACAGAAAAGTGCCAAATTACAAAACAAAATGTAACCTATCCTTCAAAACAGAGAAAAGCTTATGAAAAATACTCTCTTCACAATCGAACTATTTCTTTATTAGATGACTTTTCATTCTGCTACATATTTTATGCTTACAAAATTATTATTTTCAAGAATTATACTCTAAAATGAAAATGGGCTCGATAAGCTACTCCTTTGGACAGAGTTGCTGGATTTATAATTGTGACAGTTAAGCAAGTTATAGAAAAAACAGCCAATCATTCATTCATTTATGCCAAACTTAGGCTCATGATAATCCTCCCAAATAAAATGAAAAAACTTCTTTAACACCATTAAAAACAACCAGAAAACCCTTTATTTTGGCATCATTATTCACTATTTTCACAGGAATACCGTATATGTTCCTTTATAGACTATTTCTTTTTACAAAATAATAAACATGATATTCCACCCTTAAGAAATGAAGTTTTCACTTTATATTAATATTCTACAACCTCATTTTTCCCCCTCTACCAGTCAGGAATGCAGCCTTAATCTTTTTCTTTTCTTTTTTTAAGATTTTAAGTAATCTTTACACCCAACGTGGGGCTTGAACTCACAACCCCGAGATCAAAAGTCACACGCTTCACCGACTAAGGCAGCCAGGCACCCTGCAGCCTTAAATTTAATAGTGATTCATGGTAACTGCATTATCATGGTTTGTTTACTTCTCCTTTTTTAAAACACTTTTTTAAATTTGTATTCCAGTTTGAGTAGTCTCAGTTTATACAAATGTTTTACTGTAGATCAGCTAAATTCCTATTTAGAAACACATGGGTTATAAATGCTATGTAAAAACATCACAGGAAATGAGAATGTTCTGTCACAACATGACTCTTTCAGTTAAAAGTGGCCACTGGTATATTTTAAAATAAACAAATTTATTTATAATTCATAGGGACACATGTTGGAAGAAGAATGCCTCTTCCAAGATGTTCTTAAATACTTTTACAAATGAAGAAATCTACAGTCTTAAATTTTAATCATTAAGTTATAGTGTCTGGGTCATACTTTTTATTAGAATGCCACAGTATAAAAACTTCAATCAGAGAGGCTACAAAATGAATTATATTAAACTTCATATAATTTTGTTGTTTTGATGAGAACCTGGGTTTATAAGTAAATTCAAAAGTAAAACTGGTGATGGTGAATATCGTATACAAGGGATATGATAGGACAGTCAATAAAAATGTTGGAAGAAGTAAAATATATTAATCTATTTACAACTGGAAAGTAATATTCATTTCCTCTGTAATTTGTCCAGGTACCTTTTCACTAAGCTACCACTGCTAGCTAAATATGCTGGGCTTATTAAATGAGCATTTGCAGAAGTTCCCTATTTGGGATGTATAGTTTAAACATGAATAAACACAACTGTCTAAAAGAGCGGTCCTAAAAAAAAAAAGATACTTCCAAAGTGTTCCCACTTGCAAAACACCACCTGACTCGCAACAACATACTGAATGTCATCTAATCAATCGGGATGAAAAAAGGCAGAGAATTCCCAGAAGTGTGTTTCCTATATTAATATAATTATTTATGCATGGTCCCCTTGATCCCTCCTCTTTCCTCTCTGTGTATATGTATTATAGAGACAGAGACAGAGAAAGAGAGTGAGAAATGTATCTGACTTAGGAGAATATCTGAAGTTATTTTACCCGATTCACCACCTTCAGTCTCGTCTCCCACCAAAGATGTGTTATCAGTCACAGCTGGTTATTCCTGGACAACCACTATGGTTCATATGGTTATCTGTCTCAGATATCTGAAAACCCTTTGCAAAATCTAAGGAGTTTATCTAAGGCAGACTTCACTGAAAGCAAAGTAGATTTCCATCTGAGCCTTTCCTTACATCTTCTTTTTCTTTTCTCTCTCTTCTTTTAAGTGATTTTACCACTCACTGATAATACCACAAGCTGGAAAGAGCAAGGAAAAGCAAACTCCAATCACTGCGGCCGTTTATTTAGTTACATACACAACTCTGACAATAATGTTGGGAGGGCCAATTAGTATTACTTCGAATTACAACATATTTAATATAGTTTTCACATATACATGGTCTTCTGTTATGTGGTAAATAAAAATGGAGAATACAAGATCAAAACGAATGCAGAAGAATCCCAGTGGTATTCACACCAACATACTCCATCAGAAGAGGTCTGCAGTACTGGGAGGTCCAACAACGGAGTCACGGGCCAGGAGTCAATGAGATATAGTTTTAGCCAAGAGTCAGGGGCCATAATCACTGTGACTCTACGAAGTCTCTGCTCCAGGTCTCCTCATGCAGAGGTAGGGAAAGCTGAATCTCAGGAAGTTTGGTAGACTAGCAACCCTAACAGGCCCTGGCAGCTAAATGAGTTTCACAAGAGGAGGGGCAAACAAAGGGTAAGGACACTGACAGTTCATCAAGCACTTCTGTATAAGGCAAGTACTACACAAGACGTTTTATATAGGTGACATCTCATGGAATTCGGAGGCGTAAAGGTGAAGCATCTAGGCAATAAAACTAAACTGAACTATGTGTGAATGTGCTTTGTGAACCATAATGTGCATATTTAGTACACTTTTTAAAATCTGATACCCCCAAAAGGGCCAGAGTTTTATCAAAGATGGCTAGAATTTTAATAACTTGTTTTCATCCCTGTGAAAGTAGAAAGTGCAAATTAAGTCAGAAAAAAAGTAGGAAAAATAAAATCCCTCATGAAGTCACTCAAGAAAGCCAGCAGAATCGCTCCTCTACCACCAGGTGTTCAGAAGAGTGTGGGGTAGTAGTGTGCTTCCCCCAGTGTAAGGAGCACCACCAACACAGGGCAAAACCCCAGGTCAAGGCCTCGCACAGCGGGCAAACATCATCTCAATACAGCCATCACTCCTCTTCCCTTCTCAAATATCTCAAACCTCCACAGAACGGCAAAAACATTTCTGTGCCATTACACATGTTAAAAGTATGAATTTTGCAGATTTTATAGATGGTTCTCTGCAGATAAAACGAGGATACATTAAAGTATTTTAAATAACAAGCATTCTGAATACAGGTATGTCTTCTTGTTGATTTCTTACTGCTGAACCTGTTCCAGGAAAGAACACTAATAATAAGCTAATCCAAATTTTATTTTTATGTGATTCCTACATCTAACATAAAATCTGAAACATAGGAGGCAATCAATAAATGACTGGTAAATGTAACTGAATTTTTCTGTGTAAAGTAAAATCTTGTGCATTAATCGAGGATGTCAACATTTAGGCCTGCAAGCTAAGAAAAAGCATAAATGTAGTAACTATGAAAAAGCAAAAACACTTGGGGAAATTTGAACATATTTGTATTTATCCAAGGACATTCATAATTTTAATCAAAACTGGCAGAACAGTATTTAAAAGAAAGAAGGTCTTAGGTTTGACACCTGAAGGTGGAGGACATTCAGGTGTGTTCTGCAGCAGGTGCAGGGAGACAGCTGCTATAATGGAAGGAACATCCACCGTGACTCCACCACCGTTGGCACCTTGAGTCAAGTTTCCTGCCCTTGTGGATTCTTTATTTTCACATCTGGGAATTAGAGCTTCAAAAAATCTGAATCAAATTACAAAAAAATACACACATTTTAATAACTTATTAATATTAAACCTTTGTTCTTTATGTAGGAAGTGAAATAACAGTGCTTTAAACACTGAAAAAAGAAAAGTGGGGGGGGGTTGATTTAAAAAACAAAAAACAAACAAACAAACAAAGAGAAAACTGTTCCGAATTCACGGTAATCTCCCCAAGGCCCTATTTCCTCTGCTGGGATTTAAATGTATCATAGAAACTCAAGGTATTCAAAGGGATGACCATTTCTACAACATAAAAGAGAACATCTTTCAGACTAGCATGTGAAAGCTAGGTTCCTCCCACCCCCTCCCGCAGTCACATACCCTCAAAAGAGAAAAACAAACAAGCAAGCAAAAACATTACATTTGTATACCAGGCTCATCAAAGCACATACTCAAAGTAAGTGTCAGAAAGGGAGAAATCATAATGAGATAAATGAAACGAAGGAATGTTGCTCCAAAATGAACTGCAGCAAGAACAAAGTCTACGTCACCCCAAAGCAAGCCAGACACAGCAATATGAAGTAACCTGTCCCTACCCAAGGAAAGGAACAGATGAGGGTATAAACGCACTCCTAAAAGCAAAGACAGTGGGACGAGCCGTGAATCCTGAGTGAATTACATCGAGTTTCATTTATTTTTGAGACTGTACTCCTGTCTTACTCCATGTTAGAGTTAGAAACACTCTGGTACAATCTGCTGAGCTGTTGATGCAAACTCTGCTCCAATATTCTTCAAATCGTCTCCAAGAATTCACATGAAATATAAAGTTATAGCCACTGCTTTCATTCTTTCAACATCAGTCCTATTTATGGCAATGTTTTATCTCTTATATAAAGAACTATACAAAAAATAAGGCATTGGTAGCAAAAGATGAAATGTTTTCTTTTAGGAGTTGTAGAATTCAAGCAAATTTATTCAGGACTTGCTTTTTAATCTCATGACATCGCTGGGTATTCTCTTCTCCCTAAACCAATTCCCACCACCACTTCCCTGTGTTTGTCATCAATACCAACACACATCTCCTGGCCACTGAGCTTAAAAACCTTAAAAGCGCCTATCATTCATCCCTCCCTTTATTTCAACGGTTTTCTCCCTCTGCATTCTCACTGCCAACACTTTTTAATAATCTGACTCAACCTCATTAGTGAGATAATACACTAACCTCTAAAGTTGTCTCTCTGCCTCCAGTGGTAATAAAGGCATTTTGAAAATAAAGGCTTTGCATAAATAAAAGGCAGGAACAATTCACTTGTCTTGGTAACCTGAAAGTACCAGACTTTCAAAAATAGAAGAAATGGGGTAGGATCTGGCTTTGAGCAGACAAAATAAACGTCAGGAACTCATGACTTTAAAGTTCATGTAACTCACACCTATGATATTCACAAAGATCCTTACTCTGGGCACAGCTATTCTCCTTTTGCTAGCAGTTTCCAGTGTTAGTTAACTGAAATTTTTACTTACATAAAACAAGACTTTAAGAAATGGTGTCTAATAAATTATTACACCTAATTATTATAATTTTGAACCCAAATTTCCTCCAGATACAGATACTTACAAAAAACCAACTACAACCTTTTAGGGTCATTAGAAGGTGTTAACTGGATCACTGCACTTCTCAACTACCCGTACCCATGAGAGAAATAAAGACTGATGAAGATCCCTACTTACATGAGAAATTTTGGGAAAAAAACAAAAAAGGATCAGCATCGGGGTATAAGTCTCAGATGGGGCAGGATATTGCTGTGCTCACTCATTCTGGCCTACTTTCAGAGAAGACATTTACCTGTGGATCAGGCACAGCTTCCGTGCCGCTGTCTCAGTGGACACCATTCTGTGCTTTGACAGAGATAGAAATAAAATAACAAGTAAAAGTAAGACTTGTAACATTACCATGCTACCCAGATCAAACCAGTGAGTCCCAAAGGCAGGAAGGAAGGTGGCAAGGAAGTAAGGAGGGACGGAGGGAGGGAAGAAGTAAGGAGGGAAAGAAAACACAAAATGTAGAAATGCAGGGGACATTTTTCATTTTCATGAAACTGACCTGGGTTCATCAAGAACAAATGGTGGTTTCCATGTCCTTCGGTTGTTAATGTTTCCACTCGTGGTAAATCTCATTTTTTTAAATCTCAGTTTAAAAAGCACTCAGTTATTTTCTAGTACATAAATGTAAGCCTGGAGTGTCAGAAGTGAGTGGAGGCCTCAGAGAGAGACCATGAGGGTCTTCCTTCCACCAGCATGAAATTAAAACAAGTGCTGTTTATTGTGGTTCAGAGAACCGTCTCCACCGGGTTCCCATTGATCTAGTGGGAAAAGGCATTAGACTTTGCATTACTAAGGAAAGATGGCATTGTCCTTCAGCTTCCTTATTTGTTTCTTATTCCTACCTCCCACTTTACCAGGTGGTCATAAAGATACCTGGTACATGTACTTCTCAACTTTCTACATGAACTTTTCTCCTTCTCCCGAAACTCCCCTATACTCAAAGACATCAGACTGCCAAACATCCCACAGTGGGGAGAGGAAGACCACTGCAGTCTCTGAGATGTTGTAGATGGAGTCCACAAGAAGCCCTTGGCTCTCCCATGACCTGCATAATAAAGCTGTTGACTCAATCAGGCAACCCCAAATCCCTGAATACGTTCAAAAGCAAATGGCACCCAAAAATGGGAGGGAGACCACTACTGGAGCCATTCATGAGCCAGAACCTTAGCTGAGATTTAAGCCTGTTTGCCATTCAGTGTCATCATTAGCAAAACAGGTGTCCAGGTCAAAAAATATTACTTTCTCAGAATAAAGTCATCATTCCTTCCATACAAGCCATCCCAAGCTGCTCATTTTCTTTTTGTGAGGAGAAAAAAAAAAGGGGGAGAAGTGAGATAAACTACTTCCAGCTAATCATTTTTATAATGATCTGATAATAGATATTCAACCATAATATTATTTACTATCATTCTGGTCTAATAACTAGGTACTATTTAAATGAAGAGAACTCTAGAAAACGAGCTATCAATAAGTGAATGCTAACGATTATGTATTTTAGAATGTTCTCACATGTACTGAACATGGACAAAACGCACAAATGTATGCACACAGATTCCACTATACATGACTACTCCTCCGAACACTTTAAAAATTCAAATGATAGCCTGATAATGAAATAAAGTGAAAAGACGCATACACCACAATTTAACATTGGATAAAATTTAGGTCCTGTGGAAAGAGACAACAATAGTACCTGACAGCTTTTTTTTTTCCTTAAATAGAATGCATTATGAAGAAAAGTGGTTGAGAAAGCTTAGTCACTTTTTTGTAGCTTAAAGCTTTTTTTCCTCTCTTTTATTCCAGGCTTAAACAAAGTTCAGTGGGGCATTAAACTGCCTGTTTTAAATTACAGTCTGTATTTTAAAATAGAATGCATGCACGGCATGTTCCTGAAGCTAGGGGGTGGGAGTGTTATTCACGGAAAATTGAGGGCTTGTTGAGTCAATAATCTTCTTTCACACAGTAACAATTTTCAGCTAAAATTTCTTGACCCAAACAAAGGAAAACAAGACCATTCAGTTATTTTACAACAATTTAGGAAGGCAAAAGAAAAAGATGAGAAAGAGAGACACTTCTAAAATCCTACACTGTGAGGGAAGAATAAAAAATTTTGCTCTCTACATATATTTCCTCTCCTAAGCTGACAGTTAATATTAAAAATACTACTTCCAGTTCAAAAGAAAAATAAAAGCAATTAACCAGTCCACACATGTTACTATGAGCTCCTGCTGGTTATATATCTCTTATTACATAACACAGAGGTCTGCCTTCAGTTACCTACAAAGTGGAAATTTGTAAAGTAAAATCTATTTCCCACCTACCTTGGGTAATACAAAGTAAAACACACTCAACCCCTTACAAGGGCCAGGCCTGCATATTCTGGGGAAGCCCACTGACCTCTCCAGATACCAGTGAATAGGAGGGGCTCCTTGAAGAAAGGAGGAAGGAGGCCTTCTAGCTCAACATGCCAAGAAATGCCTTTTGCAGAAATAGCAGGTTCGAATGAGAAAAGGTACCTCTGAACAGCAGTCATTTGTTGGTCCTAGCATAAAAATTTACAGTTAAAACCTGAAGGAGCCGCACTGCTTGACAAACTCTCCTACCTGAGCCCCCATGTGAGAATTTCTTACACACTGCTTTGTGCGCTTTATTCTAAAGCCAAATGCTACTTTCTCCCCTTTGTGCGCAGAGACCGCCCCTCTGTCCGGGAGGCCCGTGTGCCCACGTGTGGTTCTGTGGCTATCTGCAGGCAGACCTGGGAGTTGCATGCGCCCAGCCTGTAGGGCCACAGAGAAGGCTCCATAGCCTCACGCAGCTCATCTGAAGAGCTGCAAGCTGGTTCAAAACCTTCACATCCCCAATTTGTTATGGCACAATCTGTAGGCTGACTTTTCTATCAGCCAGGAATATCTGCATTTTTCATCCCTTACTTAATGAACCTCATTTATCAACTATAGATCATAGTTATCCTTCTATTATCAAAACCAATATCCTGCAAATCAGTTATATTTCAGCCTCTCTTCATCTCCAATTTTGTCTAGTGTCTATTTTTTATAGTACTCCTTCATTAATTTTTTTTAAGAACTGACAGTCCCATAAAATGGGTTGAAATTCATTTCCCCCATATTTTAAATGGAAATCTTCAGAATATGATGTGAAAAAGTTTGCAGTGGGTATGCTTAGTTAAAATGTTTTTAAAAGTTAAATGAATTTTTAAAAATAACATACTGCCACTAAGCAAATATCTCAGCCATAATAAATTTAGAATTATCCATTTATTTCAACAGGACTGAAGACCTCAATTTAGAAACACTTTGCACACAAACATTTCAGTTATTTAAAAGCAAACTCTGGTTCTTTTTAAATATTAATTTATTCAAACTTTCCATATATTTAGCCTGCTTTACCTGGACGAAATCCAAACTGGTGAGGTTTTACTGAGTATTCATTTACAGAACAAACATTTACGTGGAAGATTATTTTAAAAGAAGGAGAAACCTACTTTCCCACTTCCTACTACTTCTTACCTTGTTCAAGTTCAAGAATTATCCTCTATTTTCAAAATGACTACCAGTATCACAAAAATGCTCTAGGGGATAAAATTATAGAACATCACATCTTAAAGAAATAATCCATGTTAGAAAAAAACATTTGTCAAAGTCACTATCACTTTTCCTAAATTAGGACTTTCAAGTAAGGTCTTCACATGTTTCTCTCAACCTTAATCCAAAAAGAATTGATGTCTCTACATGGAGCAGGCCAGTTACTAAAATTACATTTGGGAATATGGTAAATCCTAGGTAAAAAACCCAACTATTATGTGTTCCATTTAAAACATTACCAAGATATCAAACTATCTCTGCACCTTTAGTTTTGAAACTATGCCACTGATTAACTGGATCTACAGATGCTCGACCTGACAAGGCACCATCCTTCAGAGACCCTCCTGCCCCCTCTCTACAACTTGTGTAACTCCCAAACTCAACGTACTCTACCAACATTTAGAGAACACTCATAAACCGCTTACGTGGTCAGCTGCACACAGGAATTCTCAATGCTTAAACACTGCGAACAAGTGCCAACAGATTAGATTTCTCTTTTATTAACTTATAATTTTTTTTTAAAGATTTTATTTATTTATTCATGAGAGACAAAGACAGAGAGAGAGAGGCAGAGGGAGAAGCAGGCTCCCAAGGAGCAGGAAGCCCGATGCGGGACTCGATCCCAGGACCCTGAGATCATGACCTGAGCCGAAGGCAGACGCTTAACCATCTGAGCCACCCAGGCGCCCCAACTTATAATTTTTTAAATGTTCAGAATGATTTGAGAAGGGTCAAGCAACAGAAGATGGCTACATTCTTAACCTTTTACTGAAAACCATTTAAATCAAGTTCAAGATACAAATAAAAAAAGTTTTGGAAGAGTTCATTCAGCAGCCATACATCTAATTCTTACCTGGTACATTTCAACTTCTGCGAAAACCTGCCACCTAACAGGTTGAGATCATTTTAACAATTTGTATTTTAGGTAGGGTTGAAAACTTAATAAAAAGTAAAACCCAGTTAAAAAACGCTTCACCTAGCTTTTTCCAATAGTTTCCAATTGTTCATAGAAACTATATCAAACCCACACACTTAAAATGCCCCTATTAACATATCATCAATATTCATATATGCTTCCAAAGTGCATGACCTTTTACCACTATCCAACATAAGTGTCATTAAAGATTTAAAAAACAAACACACACAGAGTATTCTCTTTCAGGAAAGGCAAATCATTGTAGGCTCTGTTGCTAATACCTAACCCCCCAAAAATATCCTTGGTAATAACAGTTTTCCAACCATCCTATTTCAGGCTTCCAATATCCTGTTTAACACCCTCTATTTCAAAGAACAACCAGCATTTACTACCTCCTTCCTTTCGCAAAGGGCCAAAAAACATATATTTTATCTAAACCTCAATATTCCCTTCTAATTGCAAACTCAACAGAAGTACCATAAGCACTATTCCACAGGACATTTAGGGTTTTTTACTAAACTCTGAAAGATAAAATCCCTTTTTATGTCGATCTCTTTAGATATTTCCTATTTAAAGAAGAAAGGGTCAGAAGGAGGATTTTAATGACCTGATGGGCTTCTCAAAGGCTATTAGAATGTGACTGATCCTTTCTGTATCTTAGGTAAACAGCATAATGGATCTACTACCTGAAACACAAACTGGTGGCAGGCCTCTTGGAAGAATGAAACAGATTCGTGATTGCTATAACCTGAGGAAAACTAACGGCTCTTCAAATCCCTGGAGGAGAAAGCACTATGTGCTTAGATCAAGGAAGAAAATCAAACCTTTTGTTTGTTTACGTCCTTGTATACATGTTCATAAAGTATTTTATTAACAATATATCCAAGCCATATTTACTGAAATGATTATTGTTCCTGTCAATTTACTTATCTTTACAATTCAAAGAATGTTTTCATGCTACTAAGAATGTTTTTCCCACTACTTTTAGCTTAATTATCCAAAAGTGCCCACTTCTTCTATGGAAGCTTAAGGCTACCAGGTAAAATTCAAATGTCATCTTATAATAAAAGAAAATGGTTTTTTTTTTTTTAAAGATTTTATTTATTTATTTGACAGAGAGATAGAGAGAGAGCACAAGTAGGCAGAGAGGCAGGCAGAGGGAGAGGGAGAAGCAGACTCTCCACTGAGCAGGGAGCCCGAAACGGGGCTCAATCCCAGGACCCCGGGGTCATGATCTGAGCCGAAGGCAGCCGCTTAACCCACTGAGCCACCCAGGCGCCCCAAGAAAATGGTTTTGACAAAAACCCCATCCTGCTAATACAGATGGTGCACTCACATAATCCTTCAGTATCGGTAGCGTTGCAGAACATAGGCTGTCTATGCTATCAAGTCAATACCTTGGGAAAAAACCCCTTCAGCAAGGAAAAGAAAATTCTGATACTAGAGGAAGAACGTGTTTAAAAGTTTTTACATAAAATCTACTAGGAAAATACTTGCTGAATAAGACATAATAAATATTCCGAAAAGATCCTCGTCTATTAATAGGGGAGTCAAGACAGCTATAAAAATAAACGTAATAAAAAGATCAACAGTGATAGCACAAGCAATGAAAATATATCAAAAGACCCAACAAAAAAAGGTATATTAAATAATATTTGGGGAGTTATCTTAAAATAGAAATTGAGATATACTCAATGTTTTTAAGATAAAGAGTTAATAAGTTATAGCCCTTTTTTTTGGCCCTCCACAGTGTATTTTGCTTATTAAATGCTGGCTTCATTTCATATCAATAATAGAAGTAGAAAAAAATGCAGAATGTGCTTGAATTTTAAGTGATACTATTCCCAGGAGAGAGAGTTCTTCAAGCTACTTTTAATATCTGCTATATGCTAAGATTTGCTAAAAATGGTAATATCAAGAGTATGTAAGCTAATGTATCTCAATGGGGGAAAAGCTGTATGATTAAGAGGTACAGCAATAAGTGGACATTATTAAGAAAGATCTGTTCTAAGCTTAGATTGGAGTGAATTAAGTGACAAGTAAATATCACTGGTCATGGCCCCAAGACAACAAGAGGACAAATATTAATTTATCAGTTATTTGCTTTACTGTGGATGATCTGAAGATCTAAGTCAGCTGGAACGTAACTGCTTTAGCTACTGAAGATCACCAAGAATTTAATGACATGCAAATACAGAGAGACACCAGTTCAAACAACGGTGAGTGGACAACTTACTGAGAATTCAAATTATATATCTAGCATAAAGACATTGGAAATATCTTGATTTCTTGTAATAGAAATTTAACCATGTAACAAACATGCTAAAGAAAATATCACATGTGTAGAAAATATTACAAAATCTATCTCAATATAATCAAAAAGATTAAGAAATAACTAGAGAAGCTTCCTTCTTCATAGTCACATACACAATAAATAAAGACTTAATAATCATACATTAGGATCACTATACCACATTTTTTCAAAGGTAAAGGTAACACCCACAATTTCCTTAGTTCCAAATTACAAACTAGAGGTTGCAAATATGATGGATTGTCTTTAGCTTTAAGTAAAAAGACAAAATTTGTATCATTGACACTTGAATAAAAAACGCAGCATAAATCTACCAACTACCCAATAGGAAATTCAGATATAATACAGTTCCACGATACCTACAGTATAAATTAACCAAGTTGGAGAACTAAAATATTTAATAGGAGTAACACTAAAAACATTGATATTAGAGCCAAGTAGAATACCAACAAATTTCCCCCCCAAATTGCGATTACCTTAATTGTATATAACAACATACTGAGGCAGCATCCACATAGCTAAAAATATATCAGTAAACCCTGTACAGAAACGTTTTACACAAATGAAGCCTGTTGAAGGAAAAGTGTCTTGCTAAAATTCCCATTTAAATAAAGCCAATTTTCACCTTCACAGATTAGCAGCAGGGGCAGGGGGTGCGTTAGGTACACTAGCTGATCTGTGGTTTGTTCTTTATCCAGTAACTGATACGTCCATATACTCACCCCAAAACCTGGAAATTTGGCTCTCTAAAAGAATACTGAAATGTCACTGAGTCAATCGGCATCTTATTTACCTGCGAGAGTTACAAAAACAGAAAGAAAAATACCAACTGGGGCGTTTCTTTTTTTTTTTATTAGCTCTTAAGAAAATTTATGTGTTGCACAACCTTAGATCCTCTTGGGAATTAGGCACGGTAAGGGTTAAGGAAGAAAGCAATCCATTATATGTATACTAACTGAACAATTCAGAAAAACTTGAACTACTGATGAATATATCGGTTCGCTTCCTAAAATGCTTTTAGCCTGCTTTTCAATAATCAACTTAAGAAGCGCCATCCCAGAGCAGAACTCTTCAGCTTCCTGGGGCGACTGCACTTCACTCCTTCCCTAACAACTGTGCTGTGGAGCTAGCTGAATCTCAAGCACCCATTTCAGTGCAGAGCCATGAAAAGAAGCGTAGCCTGGTGAAGTTCAAGGGCATATGAGGAAAGCACCACGCCACAGATTTTTCTTAGAGCTACATAAAAAAATCTATCAATTTATAGCAAATGTTCCAACATGTGTAGCAGTACGCTTCGTCAGCCAAAGGCACGCCTGCAAAGCCGGGTTTCTCTAAAAACAACAAAATTCTGGTGTCCCTTTACATTTCCTAAAACCACAAGCCAATTTCCAAGTATGCAGCAAATGTTACATTTATCGACAGTGCTCACCTGCACACGCGCACACACAAACTACACGCTTACCAAGCTGTGAATCATCCACTGAAGAAAGAAGTGTAGAGCACAAAACGCAGACTCTATCACCTCTTTCATTCCTTCAAAAACCAAATAACTAGACAATAAATACTCCAAGGTGACTACAAAATGACCACAATAAATTTCACCCACCACAGAAATAAAAGCTAAAAAACCAGGATGTCAAAAACATGTGCATCAGCTTCGAAGATACTATACACCCTGTAACCATGACTTACCTTCTTCTCTAAGGCTACACGTAACTTAAAAATGGGTACGCTATGCATGCCAAACGTCATGTAGAACATTCATTACGCAGGCTGGTTCTCAAATGCTTAGCAGTAATATAATAAATCTTAATGTAAAATATTTGAAACTCAAATTAAAATCATGACTAGCCCGAACTCCCATCTTAAATGAAACTTAATAAAGATTAAGGAATAATAATAATTTTTCAAATCACAATATTTTACCCAGAACATAAATATAAAAATTTATTTGCACAGATGTATTCTTTTAGTTTATAAGGAAAAACCTCATTTAAATTAGGCTGCTCATTAAAAAAACAGATGAACTATTTATGGGCCTCAACATGATTCCCTAGAATGTAGCCACTACTCTAATCAATATATACCCCAATCACCACACAGTATTTGCTGGTGGAAATACTTATAAGCTGCTTTTGTCAAATTTAAAGGAAAATACTTTCTTTTAGGTAGAAATGGATTGGGTGATTTCTCATTACGTAAAGTCTCAGAAGATAGTCAAACTACCACCGGATGCTTTTATCTCATTCATCGCTGATATCCTTTGCCAAGTGGTAATTTCTTTACGTTTAACTCTTATATCGGACACCATTGTTCTGTATCACTACCAGAAAGCAACAGGGTAAGCAAAGAACAACTGTACAACAGAAACACCTTTCTGCCACAAAACTCATCCACTGAATAAACCTTCCAACTGGACTAAGAGATACCTACAAATGAAAGAGACTTATCCAAGACCACACAGCTCTTGAGAAGACAGCCCTAAAAAAATTAATAAATCACAAATATATCTGAAATCTAGAAACTTCTCCCCCAAGTCTTAATATAAAGTAGAACAAACAAAAACAAGAGCTCTTTTAAAAAAATTTTAACTCATTACATTTCCAAATCAGCACATTAATGTCTTACTGGTAAACTTGATGGTCTTTCTTGTTGTATTAAGTTCAAGTCTTCATGGTTAGGTTTTCCAGGAGCCAAAGGAGGTTGAGACCTAGTTCCATAGCCTTCCTGAGACATGTCCTAAACAAACACAAATATAAAGCACTTCATAAATATCTCAATGAGTTGTAACCAAAACAAAGCAAGGCTTATCACAAACTATCAACTGATATTACATATAAGCAGACATATAAATATGTTATAGCTATCATTTAACACTTTATCGAAAGTAGAAACAAAAGACAAAGCAGTGAATCATCAAGAGCAAAAACATGTATCTTTTTATTTTAAATATATATATATATGTATATACACACACACACACCTAAATTTATTATGAGACCATACAAACTAAACACCATATTTGAGTTTTGCAGGAAGGTTAACAGTCAGTGAAAGATGGGGAAGGAGGTCAGCTATGATCTAACTCTCTTTTAAACCAGAGCAAAGCAAAAGCTCATGTTATTGCTTAATTCTGATTTTGGTTGAGCTGCCTTTAATATTACCTTGAAAATGTTAAAATAATTAATGAAAACTTTATTAACAACTGACTTTTAGTATGTCCTCTCGATAACCCACAAAACAACATAGTTATTAAGCTCAGAGTATCCTGGGGTTTCTACAAAACCAATAAACCTTCATGTATAGAATTCCATATGTTCACGTGGCATAGTTTCCAGAGAACCACAATAAAGAATAAAACAGCAGTAGGGAAACAAAACACACCCAAAAAACCTGCTGAGGTATGAGAAACTTATCATTAACATGGCCTTTCTGGCATCCTGTTGAACACTTTTCCAGGAGGTATTCTGCATGGTTTCAGTATTATGCTGAAATACTATTATATAAACCAAATACCACACCACACCAAACTTACTATATACCCAATCTCTAGCTGTTTAACTATGTACGCTCAGCTACTAAACATTCTACCACCATTTACACCCAAAGTCAAACAGCAGGACAGAATATAAAATACTTATTATAGCATGTCTTAATTGGCACTGAAAGTTGAAGAACCAGTTTCTGAGTGGAGAGAAAAAAAGAATAGAAAATATCACTTAAAAACAAAATTCTCTCCGTTTCCCTTGCCAGCGTTTAAAGTATTAAAGAAACACTACATACAGGTTCTACTTCTCCTGTTAAATTCTCAAAATATTACTTTAAAAATTAATGTTTATTAGTTGAAGCCCTATAAAAAGCTTCCACTGCCCCACCCCTTTCTCACACAGTATACACTTAAAATTACATGGCTTCTTAAGCCAAGAAACTTTGGACCAATAGCTAGTACTACAAAATACACAAACTGCACAAACTAGATTTAACTAGCCAAGTGCTGGTTTTAAACAGGCTCTGTAATAAAGGGCATGCCAACAACACAGCATTTCCCAAGCAACCCTTCGACCCTTTAAATAAAGCTACACACACACACACACACACACACACACACACACACAGAGTTCATCAAAATATCTAACCTCTAAAAGGAATGCATAATGCCTAGTCAGTACTATGCTTTTTTAAGAGAGTTAAAGCCCAGTTGTCCAGGTTTTAATCTGGTAACAGTTAGGTGAGGCCTCAGTGAGCACATGCAATCCAGGACACCCAAAAGGGTAGCGCTTCAATCTGGCTGCCAGCAGAGGATAACAATTAGGCTGTGGGGGACAAAAGCCGAGGCTGAAAGATTATTATCACTCTCACTGCCCCCCTGCCCTGAGCACCATAGCTTCCGGATCCCAGACCTCCACTTGTCACACAGACTTCCTGCTGGGTGCCCTGCAGGTTCCTTTAGATTAACAGTGAGGATTTCAAATCAAGTAGGGCACAAGGCCTCCATTCAGGGCCTTCACCCTGGTACAAAAAAAACAAAAAAACAACAACCCACAAAGGTGCTGGACAGTCTCACAATGGGCAAACAAATGAGCAGACCCCTGCTAGTTCCTCAAATACACACGTGTGCGCACACAGAGTTTATGGGCAGTGCTCAGACACTTTTTTTTTTTAGTAAACGTCGGTTAAGAAACAGGAACAGACTCACATGCCCTCTGCTTATTAGCCTTTTAAATGTTTTTTATTTTCTCTTTGTAGCTAAATGAACTGATTTTTAAAAGAGCTGAAAGAGACCATTACAACTATAATGAATACACATTTCAATTTAGATACTGTCCCCTCTAAAATAAGCAACACTGAACTAATAGACTATGAAAGCTATCAGAAAATTTTACTATGGCTTTACATTTCACGTTTTAAGGCTTTAAAAGTTCAAAATAATTAGACTCTACCAAAGTCTCCAACACTATTCCTAACCACAAGAGGTTTTCAATTATTAAATTCAGTTGGAAATAAAACTGAAACAAAATTTAGTGAGAATTGCTGAAACGAGAACTTCTTCTAGCCTCAATTTATGTTGAAACATAAGGATTAATTTAACTGAGAAAACATCCAGAAAAGGTACTAAGTTTTAACCTAACACAATCATCATCCATATATAATTCACATGGGGGCTATAAAGTCTACATCTAGAAGCTTTAAGAGAGATAGAAAGCTTATATTCTATAACTAACCGGAGCTTTCCCCCCCTTCAGATCTATATTTATTTTCTAGTATGTACTTATTCTCACCTCAAGAAGAGTAGTAGTAATGAGTAATTTAATAGACAGTAAGAATGCAATGTCAGTCTCAGAAAACAAAGAGTATGTTCAGCATCACATTTTATAGACAAGTGACAAGGCACAGCCTTACATTCTTAACACATCGTTGCCATCTTTGGTTATTTGCAAGTTGCAACTAGTGTGCACTGGTGGGTATACCCGTTTACACGCACAGGATCACTGCACTCGGCCACTGTACATACACAAAGCCGTGGCTATTTAAGAGAGACTCTCAGCGTGATAATTCTGCAATACAAAAGAACCACAAGTGGGGAATGTGGTTTACCCCTTCTCAGTTCTTTATCAATATTAGTTTTCTTCATCTCACCCACAGACTTTGAACCATTGATGGAGTCTGGTTTTAACCTTCTTTACGTTATGAGTCAAAGGTAAAGGGCGACTGACTCAGAAAACAACAAAGGTGTGAAAAGAGCTCGGGGTAGGGGCATGTACACATCGGCTTCAGAAGTTTTCACCTAGGTGTTTCTTTTAGCAGACATGGCATTCGTCTACTGAACGCCCAGTACAGAGCCCTCCTTTTGCTGGGCGCTTCACATCCCACAGCGCGGAGCCTGAGCCGGAAACACTTGTGTCCCACTCGTATCGTAAGGTAGGGTCAGACCAAAACTGTCCCGCGGGTCTACTGTCAAGGCCTAGAGCCCAAGTGCTTCTGTTTTACGATGAAGTGAATTAAGTACTAATGGCAACACCAGACTCTAAAGAAAATGTAGAATAAAACGTCAAGGACACTTTTTAAGAAAAAATAAAAAGGGAAGATATTCCCATGGTGTGAGTTCGAAAGATACGAAGCGATAAGCACTGAAGAGAGCGGCCACCTCCTTCCCAGGATGCCGTCCAGAAGGACTGCTGTGCGCAAGCTGTTACTTCTCCTGCCACAACTGCGCAGGGCGTCGCCAAGCACAAACGTGAATTCAAATCCTTTCTCCTTTAAACCCAGTGGGGCATATTTCCTGTACACAGAGTATTTTTTTGGTCCCTTAACAATGTATTGTGGAGCTCAGTCCATACCTGCACCTGAGAATCTATTCTTTTCTTAACGCTACATAGTACTGCATTATTGTCAGTACTCTGACTTATTTAACCAGTCCCCTCCTGATGGACATTTAGGTTGTTCCCAGTCTTTCCCTACCTCATGCAGCACCATAATAAAATCCGTGTGCAGTCACCTTCATGTGATATTTCTCTGGAGCATAAATCTCCACAAGGAGAATTTCTGCCAAAGGGTTGATACGTGTAAAATTTTGACGGAGTCTAGCAAAGTGCCCTTAACAAGTCTATACTCAAGTCCATCATTTTGGAATAGAATGAAGCTTCACTAAAAGTTTACCTTAGCATCTCAATATGCCTAACTGCATTATAAAAAGCAGGAAATCCAGAGTAGGCGGGGTGGGAGGAGGGTTGGTAGTCAGTAACAAAAAGGAAAACAACACACAGACTACAAACCAAAGGAAGACAGGGAGCAGATGCGGTGAAGAGCACCTCAGTCCAAGACTCACAAACGGTACTGAGGGGCCGGGGAGGGTGAAGTCCAGAAGCCAGTAAAACACCATTTAGAACACACGGTGATTTTCAGGTTACTTAAGAAAAGTTTTTCCAATAATCACATGAAGTACAGATGTGCTACAAAGAATACACTTACTACTCTTGTAATGAATGATGAGGACCTGAATGGCCTCATAACATCCTTCAATATCTAGGTCAGAATAAACATCTTGCTCCTTTTTTCTCCCTGCTTTGGAAACTCCCGTCATCAGTTCCAACGACTGACGGGGAAAAGAAGTGGTCCTGGTACATAAGACACTGTAGTGGGACGGGAGAAGGATGGCGTCACCGCCACAGAGAAAATGCCCCAAGGCCACGCGGGGTTGCTGGTCATGTAAAATCATTACTCTGATCAAGAAACTTAGCATGCTACTGACCTCCCCAGCTTTAGTTTGTAGATAAATAAATGTAAACTACCCTTTCCAAAAGGAAAGCAATATAAATCTATAAAATATTCAGAATGGCACAATCACTTCCTTGCCTTCTCAGGAATGCCCTAACGGAAATGTTATTAACGAAGACAGCTGACATTTGCAGGCAGGGCTCTGTGATGCACCCCATGCACGGTCCACCTTTACCATAGTCCCGTGACGTAGTCCCTGGCACCATCTTGCTAAATTTTACCACGAGGAAGCAAAAGCTTAAATGACATGCGCGGCTAATGTCTAAGTACTGCTAGTATCTCAGTGTGATGGGCAAATCTTCAATTCTATCCTAGCTACTCTGGAGACCACCGGAAGCCTCAAACACTATTACATAACAAGGATATAATGTAATTATAACTTTTAAAAGGTATTCCCCTATTCTTCCATATATTCTCCTAAATTCCCCTTTCAGAAATTATGAATCTTGCATATTTTATACATGGGGTATTTCCAAAATATTCAATTATAGTGTTGTGAATCAATAAGAAATACTAACATTGAAAACTCCCACAAATTTGAATATAAAACTACTCTCTCTACCACTTGTTATCATTGAATAGTTTTATTTAAAGTCCACAGGCTGACAGAAAGCAATATAAAGAGACCCAGCCTTCCCAAGGCTCCTCTGCTGGTTCCACTCTTTCTGCCCGTCCCCCAAAAACTGGTGTCCCTCAGAGCTTTTCCCCAAAGATTCCATGCACTCTGATCTGTGGATAGTGACAACTGCCAAATCTCGATTTCAAGTCCCACATATTTGAACTGCACTATAGACATCTCGACTTGAGGGTAAAGTCCCTTACACACATCATGCCAGGGAAGGACTCTCCTCTTCCTCCCCCAATCTGCTCTTCCTCCTTCAGCTTGCCACCTGGTTGAAGGCCTCCCCCTCCCCAGGGGACTTCTCAGACCTTTTTCTCTTTCACCATTCATACACTTCTGACACATCACCAAACCCCAAGTCACCACAAGTCCACCCTCTTTTGTCTTTCCCCCAACTGCCAGGCCTCTACTTGGGCCGCTTTTCACAACAGCCTCTTGCCCACCATGTCGGCAGAGCGGACTTGCTAAAACACAAATGGTCACAGTGTCCTCCTGCTTGGAAAGGGCTTCCTACTGGGGTGCCTGGGTGGCTCGGTCAGTTGAGCAGCCGACTCTTGGTTTGGTCCTGATCTCGGGGTCGTGGGATCCAGCCCCGTGTTGGGCTCTGTGCTCAGCAGGGAGTCTGCTTAAGATTCTCTCCCTTTACCCCATCCTTTGCCCCCACTCTCATTGGTGTTCTCGCTCTCTGAAATAAATAAATCTTAAAAAAAAAAAAAAGGCCTCCTCCTCAGTGCCTACAGAATGAAATCCACAGTCCGGTTTGGCGCCAAAGAGTTGGGCAAACAGCCTCCAGCTGCCATCCCAGCTGCACCTGGGTCTTCCCCGGGGCCCACTGCAAGTCCGCACGCCTCCCACTGACTGCTCCCGAGCTCCAGCGGTGCCCCGCGTCTGCAGGCACAGCTCTCTCGGTCTGTCTTGGTCCCGAGTGGATGCCTTTCCTTCTGTGTCTGCAAAGCATCTGGCTGTCCTCAAGATCCTGCTAAACATGAACTCCACCATGCCCCCAAACAACTACCCCACACCAACTTCAGATATACTCCTCTTAAAGAATTTACAATGCTGGGGACGCCAGGGTGGCACAGTCGGTTAAGCATCCAATTTTTGATTTTGGCTCAGGTCATGATCTCAGGATTGTGAGACTGAGTTGCAGGTCAGGCTCCGTTGAGTGTGGAGCCTGCTTAAGATTCTCTCTCTCCCTCTCCCTCTGCCCCTTCCCCCCCCCCCCACTCCTGCACATCCTCTCTCTCTCAAAATAAATATTTTTTAAAAACAGAGTTTACAATGCTGTATTTCAGCTATTTGTTTGTGTATCTCCCGAACTGGACTCTTACTTCCTCTTGGGCTCCCAGTACCAAGCACGGACAGGTACTCAATAAGAGGCTGGTGAATGATTGACTCAATGGCTTTGAAAAGCTTACACTCAGAATTAGACACAGCAATACAAAAATAAATGTAGGAGGACAGATACATAAAACTGAACAAAACTTGGGCTCATGTCCAAGAATATTTATCACGTTAACAGCCACACTGCCTGGTAGCAGCGTGCTACAAAACACATTTTGCTGTTTGTTACTGGCAGTCTTGAATATAGTAAAAAAATAATAATAAAAATTGAGAGAGAGGGGAAAAGACTATGGCAAGCATCAGTGGTGCCATCAAAAAAGAAACAAAAATCAAGACATTTTATACCTCCTAATGAACAAACCAGCAATGAAATATTCTTGCCAAAAAAAGAATGATAATGAGTTTGATAAAGCCTGTATATCTAAAAACCAATTTATAGGAAATAAAAAGGACTGAAGAACACACTAAACCATAGCAAATCAATCAGCAAATCTCAAACTGTGGGAATCTCTACTAGACAAATGACCTACTTTCTTCAACAAATAAGTTGCAATAGTAAAAAGAAAAGGAGAGGAAAAGAGAGAGATGGAGACAGAGGGAAATCCTAGACATGAGAAGGTATCAACCAATTCTAAGACTGGATTTTACTTGGACCTTGATTCAAACTACCCTGCAATGTAAATTAAACATTTATTCCATTTATGAGGCTACTAGAAATTTGGATAATTGGTATGAAAATTTGTTTTTTGTTTTTTTTTAAAGATTTTATTTATTTATTTGAGACAGAGAGAATGAGAGACAGAGAGCATGAGAGGGAGGAGGGTCAGAGGGAGAAGGAGACTCCCCGCCGAGCAGGGAGCCCGATGCGGGACTCAATCCCGGGACTCCAGGATCATGACCTGAGCCGAAGGCAGTCGCTTAACCAACTGAGCCACCCAGGCGCCCCGAAAATTTATGTTTTGAATGTGATAACTGTATTATGTTTATGTTTACTTTTCAAAGCCCTTTATCTTTTAGAGATATATAATAAAATATTGACAGATTAAATGATATGATGTCTGGGACTTACTCTGAAATAACATTGAGGCTTGGGGTTGGGAGGTGAGGGAAGAAGAGTGTGGATGCAAGAAGACTGGCCCTACAACTACTGAAAGCTGAGTGATGTGTGCACAGGGCTCCTGTCTAGTTCTGTTTATGTTTGAAATTTTCCATTTAAATGAAAATGGAGTTAGCAATATTAAAGATAAATTCAGAAATCCAGAGGGGGCTGAGGCTGTGGGGCTGACTGCAGCTTTCACCTAAAAGACTATAAGAACTTCCTAATTGGTCCCTTTGCCATCAATATCCTTTCCCCCAAGAAAACCCATTAAACATAGATCATTTAATCTTTCAGTTTCTTAACCACCCCCCACACCATTCCATCTTTAACATGTATGCTGTACTACTCAATCCTAACGCTCAGCTGTCTTTTTTTTTTTAATCCCTCCATAATTTTAACCAAGTTAACCTGGTCAGTGTCATTTTCCCTAGCGGCCCCAATTGCTGACTCAACGATCCTTTCTCAATCTCATTCCTTGATCAAGCTGTCCTGATCCTGATCAGCTCCAGCCACCCTCCTTGCCTAAATCTGACACTCTTACCCTTATCTTGGTCTGGGTTCTTAAAGGCCCTGTTTCCTCTTTCACTGACTCCAAGAAGCCTTTTTCAGGCACAAATCTCTCAAAAGTTCATGAAACTTTGAGTCAAAGAAACCCAAGATCAAATTCCAACTTCTAGATTATTCACTAGCTGTGTGACCCTGAACAAATTTTTCAGTTCCGTTTCCTACTCTAGAAACCATACTGGATTGAGTTAACCTGGGAAGCCTAACCTAAGGGTACAATGAAACGTGCCCTTGACTCCCAAGGCTCGTGTATATTAGGTGCGCAATGCTCAGGGACTAGAAGCAGAGTGGGTGTTTTACATCCGTCACAATTACTATCTCTTTAGGATACTGGTAAATCACTTTAATTCTTCTAAATCCATATCGATACGTAACCCTGTATCTTCCTTTAAACCCTTGTTCCAAAACTCTTTTATGGTAGATTTAAAAAAAATCACATGTCCAAGGCTCAAATGGTTTTTTACTGCTACTGATTCCAAAGGCAGCTTCTCAGCTTATGTTAAAGCCAAAGTCCCTGGAATACACAGTATATACTGATTGAGCATAGATTTGGCTAGATTTGGAATACTGCTAATTTTCTACCAATTCACAGGCATAATTATTTCCAAAATTTTAAAAACCATTCTAGAAAAAGGACAGGCTTAGACAAGCTACTTTTTGTTTCCTTACTGATACGTCTCATTAATACTGACAGCAGATTCAACACCACAGTTGTGGCCTGCCGTTAATGAGAACGTCACCACGGCACGAGACGCACCATTACCCACAAGGCTGCAGCAGCCCCTGGCCTGCAGTAAAGCTGAACTCTGAATGGACTGGAGAAGAGAGAGAAGACCTCCACCAAGTGGGGCTATCTCCCCAACTCTAATCAAGTCCGAATCCTGGAGGTCACTACTCTGGCATTCAAGACTTGAGAAAACCTTCTTGTTTTCTCTGTTTTTCCAAGAACTTCTTCCTAAACTCACAGAGTGAAAAGGGAAATGTATCTAAAATTACATTTCCTACAATACCAAAGAGAAATATGAAGATACTCAAAAGCTAAGGACTAAAATAATTAAGATTTTTAATAGTTTATTTTAATAAAATCACAAAGCTAAATGACCTACCGTAAATGTCCAGTTATGCTTTTTGTCTCACACACACACACACGCACACACACGCACACACGCACACACAAGCAGAATAAAAAAGAACCCCAGCTCTGTAACTTATTACCTAAAGAATGACTTTCCTCATCCACGAAACCCAGATAGAAGGACTTACCTCCAAGAGTTGTATTAATGATAAAAGGAGAGACTACCTTTAAGCAATTAGCACGGTGCCTGGCACACTGAAGGTTCAATAAATGTTAGCGATTATTATTTATATCCTTTAAAACCAAATTTAAGAATGAGCTGCCTTCGGCTCGGGTCATGGTCCCAGGGTGCTGGGGTCGAGCCCCGCATCGGGCTCCCCGCTCGGCGGGAAGCCTGCTTCTCCCTCTCCCGCTCCCCCTGCTTGTGTTCCCTCTCTCGCTGTCTTTCTATCAAATAAATAAAATCTTTAAAAAAAAAAAAAGAAGAATGAGAATCAGAATTTGCATCGAACCACTGGGGCTTTACCTGTGGCAATCAAGCTGATGGTGATAATGGCAACAGGAGCTAATAATTATGCGACATTTACTATTTGCCACACGCTAAGTGCTTCCGCATTGAAAGAGAAGCCTTTTTTGTCTGACCTGAACCCAATTAAACAGGTACTATTTTACAAAGGAAGAAACTGAGGCACAGTTTCTTGAGTAACTTGCCTGGGGTCACTGAGCTGGCAAGTGGCAGAGTTGGGACAGAAACCAAATATATTCATTCCCCAGAGTCCTCACATGTAACGACCTTCTGGCTCCGCATCCCACTGGACAAGGGCTATTTTCTGGACTCTACCCCACAGCTGATAAATCTCAACCTGAGGCTGGGGTTCAAGAATCTAAGTTTTTAATAAACTTCCCAAATTTGCTTGTAAAGTAAGAACTGTTGACTGACGACAATACAGTATTTTCATTAAAGTTTGATAATTAAAGAATCGCGACGTGAGGCTTTGGGGGATTATGCCATTACCTAGGATCTAGAGTGTAAAATTTCTCTGTGTTGTTACCAAGAGCTAGTTCAGCATCCCTTCATGGTTGTAAAATAGGTGGACCTCTCCTACTGATGTCAGGAACGGTCCTGTTTGTCTTACTGTGGTTGCAGGAGCAGCTCAAAAAGGTCACCAACCACTCTGAAAGAAGCAACGCTGGTGCTAACATCTCACATTCTCTCACTGCTGACTTCCCGCCAAAACCCAAACCCCTTCCTCCCCGGACCAGAGAGCTGAGCACCCTGGGCACACCAGCCAGATACCTGGACACTTGAGATTGTAACTCACATTTAGGGCTTGAATTCTCAACCTGGAGGGACAGAGATTTGAAAACTCCCCCGAAATTAAAGCAAATTTTGCATGGTGCATATATTTTTCTGGGAAGAGGATCCCCAGCTTTCACCAGATTCTTAAGGACCCCCCAAAAACTAAAGGGTAAAAATGAACAGGGATAATAATAATATCAAAAATGGGACCCACCAGAATTGAGAACATAATTTCAGAGAGATTTAAAACCAGATTAGCTACAATCTTTATCTAAATAACTGAGACAAAAATATAATTACTAAAAAATTTCCAGATACAGTTAGTGTCCAAATTGTATATGCAATAAAAGCTCAGTCTGCCTGAATAACTCTAGTCTAAAAAGTTATCTAAACAGGACACCTTGCATTACTACACACACGCTTTAATTAAAGGAATGGCATGAGGGACACAAGTGGCATGAGAAAGACCTGCTGAAAAAGAATTTATGAAACCCATATGCTGTAGAAACAGGTAGAGAGTTTGTTTTTGCCAAAGAGAGAAATAAGCTGCCAGAAAGATCCTGTCTCAAGCCTCTCTTGCCAACTCATCTCTAAAGCTGTACAGAGGATCACTTTTAAAAAGTTGACTTCTCCATGGAATGCCTTTGGAGTAAAGCTAAAACTACCAAAGGGAAAAAAAAAAAGGCTAGAAAAAAACGAAAAAGTAACCAAAAAAATATAACAAAAGACTATAAAAGCCAGCTAGAGAGGACTCGGTGGCCATTGTTTTGCACTGACCAATAACACTTTCAAAATTAAAGAAGCAAAAAGGATTCTGTTGAATTTTTTTCTTTTTACCATGAGCATATATGACTTTTATAACCTTTAAAAAGAAATTAAAATGGACCATTTGGTCTATGAAATTAATTCTGTCTTCCCCCCATTCCAGTTGTCATTTTCAGAGTATAGACTATGAGGGGAAAAAATAGTCAGCATCCACTTCCTATCACCTTTACTGATCTTCAGTGAAAGTAAACAGGCTATAGACACTTCTTCTCTAAGAAGTAACAGAATCATCTGAATTTTTCAGAGGTTCCCTTATAGTTCTTAAAATTATCTATATTACAGTTAAGTGTTGTTATGAGCATAGGAAAAATTTACCTTCAAAGAGTCAATTAAATTTCTATTTGGAAAAAAAAAAGAAAAAAGAAAACTCCAGAAATTTAGGATGACCATCAATTACCTCAAAATTAAAGCAAAATTTATTTCTGTAGCCATTTTACAGTAAAACAAACACCGCAAATTTCCAAGGACATTCTGAGAATAATCCTCCCACTGCTTTTCTGTAGGGGAAGCGAAGGTTGAAAAAGCACTGCTCTGAAGTGAAGATGATATTCCAGATACTTGCCAAGTGGTAAAATAGTGGGGTCCAGGCTCCTGGACTCTCCTGCTGTGCAGGTTATTAACCACTGAGTTGGAGAATCCTGGGGTCTCAGGAGAGAGAGGGGGTACCCTCTGAGCGTGCTAGGCCAGGGACTATTCCCAAACCACTCTTAACTACTGAGTTTACACAGTGGTTCTCCCAGGATGATCCTGGGTCAGCAGTAACAGCAATATCACATGGAAACTTGTCAGAATGAAAATTATCAGGCCATACTCCAAACTGAAGCAGCAGAAACTATGGGAATAGGGTTCAACACAATCTGTGTTTTAACAAGCCTTCTGGGTGATTCCAACACACACTGAAGTTTGAAAAACGCTGGGTTAACAAATGGAAAGCCTCACACCAATGGCCTAAAGGCAAGAATATCAGCCTACCTCTGGAGCAAAATGCATCCCTATTATATATAAACAAATAAAGGAGACAGTAAACCCTTAGATTAAAGTAGAACTGGGATCAAATCCAAGCCCCACCACATTCAGGGAAAGCTTGCTGTATGACCGCTCAGGGTTATTAATAATAAATGAAATAATATCCGTGGCCATGCCGAAGTAAAACAGTGGAGAGCACGGGTTAGTATTTCTGCGCTCCAGCATTAACATTAGAAACATCAGAATGCATCAGAATTGCCTATAAAGTTAAATGTAGATTCCCAGGTTCCCCCAAAGAGAACAGTTTTAAAGAGAATTTAGTTGCCCAAGTACCCCAGGTGATTTTGATGCAGATAATCCCCACTGGTTTTCACTGTAGAAAACCATGGCCCTACAAAGGTGGTTCTTGTCCACACTAGCAAATTCTAAAAGTCACCCTATTATTTCAAACATCTGTAGATAATTATCTTCTGGAACGCAATAGATAGAGAGCCTATTATTCTAAGAATTTTTTAAATCAAAGAAATAGATGAAGGAAGAACTTTAATGTCATATATAAGTTATGTTTTACCTTCTTTTCCACACTTTAACAAACGGAATGAGCACTGAAAGACAAAAAGGCAGTTGAGAGTAAGGGGGAAGAAAAAAAACCAGGAAAAAGAAATTCCAGTCTTCCTTGTGTCAGAATGTAAAATTCAAGGAAAGTTGACTGTATGAAAAATATAATGAGCAGGGCACCTGGGTGGCTCAGTTGGTTAAGCATCTGCCTTTGGCTCAGGTCATGAATCCAGGGTCCTGGGATCAAGCCTGGCATCACATCGGGCTCCCTGCTCATTAGGGGATCTGCTTCTCTCTCTTTGCCCCTCCCCCCCACTCATGTTCTCTCTTGCTCGCCCTTCTCGCTCTCAATTAAATAATAAGTAATCTTTAAAAAAAAAAAAAGAGTAGTGTCTGGGTGGCGCAGTCGGTTAAGCGTCTGCCTTCAGCTCAGGTCATGATCCCAGGGTCCTGGGATCGAACCCCGCATCAGGCTCCATGCTCAGTGGGAAGCCTGCTTCTCCCTCTCCCACTCCCCCTTGCTTGTGTTCCTCTCTTGCTGTCTCTCTCTGTCAAAAAATAAAAATAAAAAAATAAAAATAAAAAGCTTTCAGGAATATCAAGACCCAAAATACACACACAAACACATACACACAAAATTAACCATTACATATGAACTGATACTGTTAAGGCAACACATTATATCTATATTCAAAATTAGTGCTGAGCTTTTCACATACTGCTCTGTCTCCCCAGGAAGAAAAAAAATGAAAAGGAGAGGAAAGTCATTACTTTCCTACGCCCACCCTCCTGATCTATAGCCACTCCAGCCAAGAGCCCACCTTGGAGGCTGCTGGCTCCAAGTCTGTCACACACCCTGCGAGCTCCCAGGAGTGGCTCCTACCTGAGTCCTACAAGCAGCTAAGTGGTTACCCAGGTCAACGCTCAGAAATCAGTCTCAGAGTGGGCCTCCTCAGACCTGAAAGTAACTTAAAAGTTTTCTCCTTAGATGCTCACAAGCTCTTTCAACTTAAAAGAAATTCCCCCTAGCAATGGTTCAAAGACTAAGACAATTGCAAATAGGGTAAGCAAGAAAGGAGGAGATTCAAAATTCAAACATAACCCAGGCTGCACTAGTAATCTAGTTTAAAACAAAGAATAATTTTTATCAACTTACATTCCAATAGTTTTTACTAACAAGTTAATTGATTCCTGTGTTAATATCTAAATGGTAAGCAATTAATGGCAACAAACTATAAATGTCCTTCTCTTTGCTTTTATAACAAAATCTTATAAAACAAATGATATGAACACTTCAGTGATTTCATACAGGCTTTCTATGATTAATTTTCCCCAATAGCTGCAGAATAAGGCGTGGCTTATAAATTAACACTGTGTCACAGAAGTAGTAAGAAACACAGATTAAATAATTAAATAACAATAATAATAAGGAAATATTTATGCCACAATGGATCATCACCAATACTCCTAATGAAACTTCGGAACTCCTTTAAGTGACTTATTTCAGTGGCAAGTTATTAATCCTAAAGTATTTTACACTCATATTTGAATGCTATCTCCTTTTCAAAATGATTCCCGTTTGCCAAATACTTTTAAGTTTACTGTATCTCCTTCTGAAAACTGCTCACCATGAAGATGTCTAAATAAAGTGGCATTTTATTTATTATTATTTAAAGATTTTTTTTTAATGTATTCATTTGATAGAGAACAGAAGGGGGGAGACTCAGAACGGGGGAGAGTCAGATCCCCCCGCTGAGCAGGGAGCGTGACCTGACCAGGGCTTGATCCCAGGACCCTGAGATCATGATCTGAGCCAAAGGCAGACACATAACCGACTGAGCCAACCAGGCATCTCTACAGTGCATTTTAGAAAATATAATAATTCAAATACTTGTGTCTACCTACTCATATCAAAGTAGACTTAGATTTCCACTTGGTTCAACTATTAAGTAATCTACTATTAAAAGTTAACTGCTCAGCTTGTGCTATTTTCTGTTTAAAGAAATTATTGAATAACCTTTTATTTCATTTTTAATCACTGAGGAAAAGCAACATAAGTCACTAGTCACGTTCCTTCTAAATGACCTTGACTACTTTTTTTTTTAAGATTTTATTTATTTATTTGAGAGAGAGACAGAGATGGTGACAGAGATAGTGAGCAGGGGGCACAGGGATAAGCAGGTTCCCCACTGAGCAGGGAGCCCGACACGGGCCTTGATCCCAGGACCGTGGGATCATGACCTGAGCCAAAGGCAGACACTTAACCGACTGAGCCACCCAGGTGCCCCTGACCTTGACTACTTTAACCAAACTTCAAGTTTACTCAGTTCCATTCATGGTTGGACATCACCTCTATTCTCACCAACAAAGAATTAGTCTTGCCTTCAGGATCCCTTCTTCTTCTCTCACAAGCAACTCTTACTCATCTTTCAAAACTTCCTCTGAGACACTTTTACCAACATCCAGTCACAGCTCGAAAACACACCTCTCCCACCGTACTGTCATTATCTAGCCATGTCGACCCTTCCATTTGACCAGGAGCCCTTTCAGGTCAGACACATATTTGATTAATCACTAAATTCCCAACATATAAAACATTTTCAATCACAAAACCATTCAGTAAATGGTTTATTTTTTTTTCCTAACCGTTCTGTCTTCTTCAATTCTCCCAATAAGCCAAAGGTTAAAAAAAAATTAAAAAGATAAAGTTCGGGGCACCTGGGTGGCTCAGTCGGTTAAGTGTCTGCCTTCGGCTCAGGTCATGATCTCAGGGTCCTGGGATTGAGCCCCGCATCGGGCTCCCTGCTCAGCAGGGAGTCTGCTTCTCCCTCTCAATCTCCCTCTGTGCTCTCCCTCCCTCCCTCTCGCTAATAAATAAATAAAGTCTTTAAAAAAATAATAAAGAAAAAGATAAAATTGTACTTTGAGAAGTATGCATTCATAATACTCAATAGTTCTCTCAAGAATCAGAGAAGTCTTTCACCTAGAAGAAAAGCTATATCTAAAATGGTGAAATTTGAAATTCTCTCACTGCTTTACATTTGGGTTTTTAAAAAGATTCATCCTGATATATTCTCTTTAAATATATTGGAACTTATTTGAATGGAGTTACCTCCTACAAATTTTCTCTAAAGAAAGATTTTTCTGGCTGTGAAAACAACAGTGTAGTTTAAAGCCATGAAAACAGGGAGAAGATTCTGGCTGCCAACTGTCACAGTCCTGGAGGTGGAGCTTAATCAGCAGAGGACCACTGTCAAAGAAAAGGGTACTGACAGTCAGGCTGGTTTCCACACCACGTGACTCCTTGCAGGTTACCGGCTTCTCGGCACACTCCCTTCGACCCCTAATAAGTACATCCATTAGGAGGCAATGGGTGAAAGGTCCAGGAGAAATCTGTGCTATAAGAGACAACAGGACCTCTTTCTTCAGCATCAAACAAGATTGGATTTGAATAGAACAGAAAATAGAGATAAAAGGAAAAGATTATGAGTCTACAGGAAGAAGGGGAAGAGAGAAAGGTAATGAGTTTGCTAAGGGACGACAGTGAACCAGGAAATAAACCTCACATCATACGTCATGACCCAAAACTGAGGAAATGGAAGGCAAGTGGAACCTGTGAAACAAAAGAAAAAATGAAAAACTGAAAAAAACTTTTGGTATTAAAGGAGGTTTTCCCTACTACACAAAAATATCAAATCTTAGGTAAAGCAGTTTGAGGAAGTAAGCAAGGGTACAAAAACACTTCAACAGGGAAGCAACTTCTTCAAATAGCTGTTCTTTTTTTTTTTTTAAGCCTTAAAAATTAATACTCTTTTTAAGAAGGAAACATCTGAGGGTTGAGTAAATACAGTGTCTGTCAACTGGATAGTGGATTTCACAGTTACATTGGTCATTCTCTCTTGGTCTACAACAGGAAGAATCAATCAGGCCTATTGTTACTTCGTAGTTCTATTTCTGACCTCCTAAAATGAGCAGAGGAAAGAAAAAATGGTAATGAAAGCAAACAGTAAGAATCTGTGATAATTCCGGAGCCTCTGAGTCAAAGGTAAATCAAAAAATTATAAATGTCCGACTGTGTACTTCTTGCTGATGAAATCAAATCTCCATTATCTATTCAATCTCTGACCACAGTAACACATCAGGCAGGTTCTATCTAGTTCGAAATTCTGTGAGGTCTCCTTAACATTGTTGGGGCTCATAAAAACAACTATGTAGAATCCTTACTAGACATAAAGTTAAGTACCACTGGAAAAATAAATAATGAAAACGAATATAAGAGAGCTGGTTGGAGGTATCATTTCTTAACACCTTCTGGAAAGGAATTTGGTAAAACATCAAGTCTTTAAAATGTGCCTGTTCTTGGGGTGCCTAGGTGGCTCAATCGTTA
Organism: Mirounga leonina; assembly: GCF_011800145.1. Taxonomy (NCBI): domain Eukaryota; kingdom Metazoa; phylum Chordata; class Mammalia; order Carnivora; family Phocidae; genus Mirounga; species Mirounga leonina. Next base: position 1,744,335 of record NW_023270812.1, on the reverse strand, counting down.
AGCGTCTGCCTTCGGCTCAGGTCATGGTCCCAGGGTCCTGGGATCGAGTCCAGCATCGGGCTCCGTGCTCCGCGGAGCTCCCCCTGCTTGTGTTCCCTCTCTCACTGTGTCTCTGTCAAATAAATAAAATCTTTAAAAAAAAAAATGTTCCTGTTCTTTTACCTAGAAATTCCATTTGGGGAGTTTACAGGTAAAAACTTCGCAAGTGGGCATACACATACATGCACACGTGAAGCACAAAAGATCACCGACACAAATGCTCAATACAGCACTGTCTGCAATATCAAAAGCATTTTCAAAGTCTAAATACTTGGCAGTAAACGTTTATTTTCTTCAATACTGTAAAGTCTACTTACTATGTACTAGTAAATAAAAAATACTTTTCAATGATTAAGTCAACATGTATATCGTTTCTACTTTGTGCTAGGTACTGGGGACACAGCGATGACAAAGCAAAGTCCTTCCTCTCATAACGCTTATATTCTAGTGGGGGAGCCACAGAAAAGAGCAGCGCAAGAATGTAACATGTTACCTAGTGATCTGGGCCATAGAGAAAAGGAAAGCATGGTCAGGTAAAAAGGAGCACAGGGAGAAGGGGGTTGCTATGTTTTACACAGAGTGGTCAGGGAAGGGGGTTTGCCTGATGAGGTATCACTGGAGTAAAGACCTCGAGGAAGTTAAGTCTTTGAGCAGAGCGAACAATAAGTAAAAATGCCTTTAGAGGAGCACTGCAAGATGACCAGTGTGAAAGAAGGCGGGAGGGAACAGGGGGAGGTGCACACCCAGGTGGGGCACCAGCCAACATAAAGCATCTATCTGGCTGCTGTATCCTGTAGTGAACAAGGGCGCTGAAAAGTAGGGGTCACTTATGTGCTCCTGGACCACTTCCAGTAAGACATCATGATGCCTTGTCCCAAAGTGGTAGCAATAAAACTAGCGAGATCTACTTAGATTCTGAATACATTTCAGAGGTAAAATAAGTTTGAAAGAAAAAGATTCAAGGAAGACTTCCAAGTTTCTGACCAAAGTGTTATGGAGGATTTGCAATAGAGGGAAAATATGGAAGAGCGGATTTGTGGAAGAAGAAGTGAGAATCCTGAGTCTTGCTTTGGATATAGGGGGTTGCAGAAGCCTGTTAAGACATTCACTGGGAGATGCCAGGTAGGAGCTGGGCACATAGTTACAGAATGGAGGAGGGAGATCCAGGTTGCAGAAATATATTTGGAAGTTCTAGCCTCTAGATGACATTCAAAGTCATAAGGCTGAATGAGATCACACAGGTAAAGTGTGTAAAGACAAGAGAAATGGCTCCAACATTGAGACCAACCTCTGAAGGTCAGGGAGACAGAAAAACCAGCAAAGGAGAGCACAGAGTGGCCAGCAAGGCAAAAAGAAAGGCAGGAAAGAGTGGCGTCCCCGGAAACAAGCAAGAAAGGTGCCCCAAGAAGGAAGATACCATCACCTGCATCACAAGCGCCCAACAGGCGAAATACGGAAGCATGACAGCTGCCGATTGGACCGTATAACAGGACATTGGCAGCTTTGAAAAGAGCTATTTCAGCAGAGTGGTCAAAATAAAAGCCTGTCTGGAGCCAAGTCAAGGGATGACAGTAAATGATGATGGTGAATGAAGACAGAAATAGGCTGCTGTTGGTTAGGGTCAAGAAAGGTGGGTTTTAGGGGTGCCTGGGTGGCTCAGTCATTAAGCATCTGCCTTCGGCTCAGGTCATGATCCCAGGTCCTGGGATCAAGCCCCACATCGGGCTCCTTGCTCGGCGGGGAGCCTGCTTCTCCCTCTCCCACTCCCCCTGCTTGTGTTCCGTCTCTCGCTGTGTCTCTCTCTCTGTCAAATAAATAAATAAAATCTTTAAAAAAAGAAAAAAAGAAAGGTGGGTTTTGGGGCACCTGAGTGGCTCAGTCCATTAAGTATCTGCCTTCGGCTCAGGTCATGATCCCAGAGTCCTCAGACTGAGCCAAGCATCAGGCTCTCTGCTCAGCGGGGAGTCTGCTTCTCTCTCTCCCTCTGTTCCCCCACCCCCGCCGCTCATCTGCTCATGCTCTCTCCCTTGCTCACTCTCTTTCTCTCAAATAAATAAATAAAAGCTTAAAAAAAAAAAAAAGGTGGGATTTTTTTTGTCACTCTCATTAGAACTCCACCATGCACGGCATAGCATGTGCAGAGGATCGTGAAGTTTCAACCAGAGCATACCAGAAGGCACAGTGTATGTGCAGACACAAGTTGGTTGGTATGTTAAGTTCTCCCAATTGCTTGCATTTCTTTGATGAAATAGGAAACATCACCAGCTTAGAGTAAAGAGTGGAGAAGTGAGGACAAAGAGGAATGTGAAATAGCTCTAGGGCAGGTGGAAGTATGGGGCATGGGTCAGCTGAGGTCAGAGGTCAGGAACTTAAAAGAATAAGAGTCTTCGCTCCTTCCTTCCCTACCCCAGTCCTCTGGAGTAGACACGGAGATGGGTCTCATCAGGGTTGCTAGGTCGGTTTTTAAGATCAGGAGGGGACAGCACAACGTAATAAGGGTCTACACAGACGAGTAATAAGAGTCTACACAGACGAGTAATGAGAGTGATGGATGAGGAATTCTCGCTGTTTAAGGAGGAAAAGGATGACATGAGGGCTGTGAAAAACAGTAAAAATGAGAAAGGATCAGAGTGCCTGGGTGGCTCAGTCAGTTAAGCGTCTGCCTTCGGCTCAAGTCATGATCCTAGGGTCCTGGGATCAAGCCCCGCATCGGGCTCCCTGCTCCGAGAGGAATCTGCTTCTCCCTCTCCCCTCTGTTCATGCTCTCTCCCTCTCTCTCTCTCTCTCTCTCCCTCTCTCTCTCTGCTCTCTCTCTCAAATAAATAAATAAATAAGATCTTTTTAAAAAAATGAGAAAGGATCAACTGACTGTATGTCTCCCTAAGAATGGAGCCACCATTTTAGATTTTTTTGATCAGTAGAGACACATTCAGAATATCTAATCTGCTGTACTGCTGAAAAGGTAATTCCTTTTATTTTGTCATTGATGTAGCATCCCTCACACAGAATTTTAAAATATTATACACATTACATGTTAATTGTAGATAATTTAAAAGATACAAATAGGGTCCAAAAAAAAAAAAAAGGCTGTAATGGCTTAGATAACATTTTTACTGATTCCTACTGGGTGTATGTGTATATTATTTACAAATTTACAGTATCTCCACACCTTGGGGTAACTTACCTTTTCTGTTAAACAACTCTGTGAACATGTTATTAAAAATGTTCTATATTGGGCGTCTGGGTGGCTCAGTCGGTTGAGCTTCTGCCTTCGGCTCAGGTAATGGCTCAGAGTCCTGGGATTGAGCCCCACATCAGGCTCCCTGCTCAGCGGGTAGCCGGCTTCTGCTTCTCCCTCTCCCTCTGCCCCTCCCCCCCTCATGTTCTCTTTCTCTCTCTTAAATAAATAAAATCATTTTTTAAAATGTTCTATATATTTTCATTTTATATAATTGCTATCATATGGTAATAAATCCCATGGATTCAAACCCTGCTCATGATTTCAAGTTGTTCATGCAATGTACCCGTATCCCTATTTGCATGCCGAGTTCACAATTATTACACAAAACCACACAAAAAGCTAATTATTTGTCGGAGCCTAGAACTCAACTCTATTTTGCATGTAAAAACAAACTACTCTTAAATTAACAAATTATTCTTAAAATAATTTTATTACACACTGAATTTTCCAGGAATAAAACTACTATGTATATCGAGGAAAGATTATACTTTGTTTTGTTCAGACTTTGACCAAGAGTAGTTCACCATCTTTTTTAAAAGATGAATCACCACTGACAACCCTGCTTAAGACATTGGAATTGCTAAGACAACACTCATTTTGTAGCTGCCAAGTTCAGTGATCCCACACGCACATGCAAGTGCCTATTTCACAAATCTTCCAGTATAATCATGCCTCAGCATTTAATTAATGATAGTTTATCCATAGACAGTTAGTGCATTATTATGACTTGTTTGAAATTTTGTGTAGGTAACGTATTATCTACAAATTTGGTGTAGATCACATATTAAATATGAATTTTATTTCCAAAGGATAAAGGAGGCCTTAGAAAAGTTTCATTATAAAATGGGAATGTATTGTCTGTATGTTATAAGCTATTCTATTACATGCTTGTTATCATTTTAAACTGTGTAAAGGATATCAAATAAAGAGCTAGAAACTATAAGAGGACCAGTTCTAGTCATGTGGCAGGCTAGATACTTGAAATGTATTTTAATTGATTTAAATATCTAAAATACTGGATAAAATGACCTTTTAAATGGATCACAGACTTGGCTTGAATGTGACTGAAACCAAAAATACACAGAAAGTAAACCAAGAACATAGAAAGTAAGAGCAATACAACAGAAGCTGACTTGCTATAGATGTTAACTTTCCATTGGATGACTGACAATACAGAGAAAAGGAAAAGTCCAGGGCCTGCCAAAAGGGAGTAAATATGAGACCATACATCTCAAATAAATTAGAGACTAAGAAGGGCTATACCCATCATCTGAGAACATGAAAATCCACTAAAGAGAACAGAGAAATACCTGTCTTGAACTTGATACTCAGAGGTAAGAAGAATTAAAAAACGGCTCCACTGAGAATTAGCAACCACAAGCTAACCTTCATCAGGGCTTCTGGTCAAAATTAACACTTAACGGTGTGGTCTGCAAAAACCTCAAGAAGATAATTCTATTTAAAGTGGTCCCAGAAGTCATCACCGCCTGAACCCACTGATCAATCTTGACATCACTACTGTGGAACAACAAAATATAATATGCTCACAGCATCACCTGTGAAGTGCTCACACCATGTCAGTCAGTAATGATGTGTCACAAACTGCCCAAAACTTAGTGGCCTAAACCTGCAAGCATGTATTAGGCTCCCAGATTTTGTCGTTAAGCAATCTGGACTGAGTACAAAGGAGGAGGCTTGTCTTCATCACGATGTCTCTACACACTCAGCTGGAAGACAGGCAGGCTTAGGGGCTTCCTCACCTCACAGAGAGGGTCACAGACCCCTCAAGTGAACAGAAACAATGCCCTATGTGTTGGGAACGTGATTTACAACAACCACAAACAAAATTGTTTATCTTATAGGATTAGAGGGACTAGATGAACAAATTAAGCCACATCAAGAGAAAAGAACCAAACCAAGCCATTTCACTGGACAGTTGACTTAGTTTTTCAACATGCCAAAGGCTCTAATGTGGATGGGGGAAGAAGAAACCGTTCCAGATAAAAAGACTTAAAAACCAAATCAATGTATTAGATTTCTTTGAATTCTGCTTGAAAAAAAACATACTATAAAGGCATTCTGAGGACAACTGGGGATATCTGAATATGCCTAGGCTAGTCAATGCAAGGAATTATGGTGGCATGTGAGTGCTCACTATATTATTTTGTTTATCAGCATATAAGAATTTTTTTATAATAAAACTACAAAATAAAATTCAAAATGTGGCTCCAGATGACTTGTGTCCAAAGGCAACTGCAAAAACATACAGTGATCTTTCTGAGGGAACAGAATATAAACCCAGACCTCAATAGAACTGTCTTCCAAAAAAAAAACAAAAAATGAAGGGAAATAAGAAAATTCTTAGAACTAAAAGAAAACAAAAATAATGCATATCAAAATTTGAGAGATTCAGCCAAAGCTGTACTTAAGAGGAAATTTTTTAGTTTTCATTCTGCTCCATCAGACAAACATGTTTCAAATAAGCTAAGCGTTCACTTGACTGAAAAAAAGAACAGCAAAATAAACACCAGTAAAATAGAAAGCAAGACTTAATCAAAGCAAGAACAGAATTTTTTAACTAAACTTTAAAAAAGAACATGTAATAGGACAATAACCAAAGTTACTCTGGAAAGGTGAACCACTGACATGATTAATCAAGAATAAAAAAAGGGGGAAACACTGTGAATTAAAATGCCAGGGGCGCCTGCATGGCTCAGTGGGCTAAGCGTCCGACTTTTGATTTTGACTCAGGTCATGATCTTGGGATCCTGAGATCAAGCCCCGCATAGGGAATCTGCACTCAATGGGGAGTCTGTTTGAGATTCTGTCTCTCCCTCTCTCTCCCTATGTCCCTCCCCACGCTCATGCTCTCTCACTCTCTCAAATAAATAAACAAAACCTTTAAAAATAAAATAAAATGCCTTAAACTCTGGACAGTACAGAAATCAATGATGACGTATATGAACAACTTCGTTAATAAATTTGAAAAACTGGATGAAATAAATTCCTAATATGTGGGAATATATATATATAAGTGTTGTGTGTGTATATATTTATATGCACATATACATTTATAAGTTATATACATAACTTATACATATTTATTACATATTTATAAAAGCAAAAGACTGACTCAAGAAAAAATTGTTAACTTGAAAACACCTATATTCACAAAGGAAATAAGATCAAAAGTCAAAAACACAGGAAATGGATAGAAGCTAAAAATCAAGGGCTACACATGCCTTACAGACACTTCGACCATTCAAAAAACAGATAATTCCAAACTTTAACATAAACTCTTCCAGTAGATTTAAAAAAGAGACTAGTCTCCAATTCATTTTACAAAACTCCATAATACAGACACCAAAACCTTACCAAGATAACTACAAGTCAATCTCATTCATGAACCCTGATTCAAGAAACCTAAAGAAATGTTAGCAAAACTGAATTCAGTGATGTATAAAAAGATACTGTATCATGTGGCTAGGTTTATTCCAGAAAGCATGTTTAACACTTTAAAACAAAAAGACACACATAATAAACCCCAACAACAGATTACAAGAGAAAAACAAAGTGGTGATACCAAGTTATTTAAAAAAAAACCACACACGTAAGACAAAATTTGGCATTCATTCATGATAAAATCCCTTAGCAAACTAGAAAAGGAGGGGACCTTCCCTGCCCAGTAGTGGGCAGCCACTAAATAAATAAACTTGTTTATATAGTATACAAACATTATACTTAATGATGAAATGCTGAAAGCCTTCTTTGAAGTCCCAGAGAATACAAGAATAGACAGCCCTGAGGCACCTGGGTGGCTCAGTCAGTTAAGTGTCTAGCTTTGGGTTCAGGTCATGATCTCAGGGTCCTGAGATCCAGCCCTGCATCGGGCTCCCTGCTCAGCAGGGAGTCTGCTTCTCCCTATCCTTCTGTGCGCGCTCTCTCTCTCTCTCAAATAAGTAAATAAAATCTTTAAAAAAAAATGGACAGCCCTTTCAAACAATGATTTGGAGAAGCTAATCTGTAAAAAGAGGAGTGGGGTGATCTTTTTAAAAAGCAACTTTAAAAAAAATTTGAGAAAACCTAAGAGAATCTATCAAGTGTTGGTAGAATTAACAAGAACTTAAAGGGTCTCTGGACCAAAAAAAAATTTTTTTAATATATAAAGTTCATTAGATTTGTATACACCAGTAACAATGAGAAAAATAAATGTTGAAAAGGATCCAATTTACAGTGGCAACAAAAATGTAAGGCATATAAGATTAATTCTAAAAAAACTACAATTCTTTCTGAAGAACATTCTAAAGGAAATTTAAAACCACCGAAACAATGGAGAATGGGGAGAGAAGTCCTTCAGGAAGATGAGGGGCGGCAGAATGGGGATGCAAGAAGAGAAGGAAAATTGGCCATGAGAACAAGCAGACCACAGCACAGAACCAGGGTAGAGAGTAGAGTTGGATGAGGTCATTCTTTGACAACAACAATGACCGAACACCTATCTCTTCTAACTACTTTGAGTGGCTGTTGCTCTTTATCCAGGATAATCTGGCCTCACTTCAACTGTCCTGTCTCATGATAAGACTTAAGACATCTAATTACCAAATGTCCCAGCTTCTGGAGAGCAGCCTATGCAGGACTGACCCCTGCTTCCCTAACCCTTCTTAGAATCTCCCAGCACGCACGCCAACCCCCCGGGGGCTCAGGAATATATGCATTCTCTGTGGCCGGTAACAACCCAAACTAAATAAGCCCAACTTGTATCATAAGCGTGTTCTTCATCTGTGGTCAGTGGGCTTCAACAAGGCAAAAACTGTTCAAATTAGTTGCTTATTTTTGTTTACTGTTTCTCTTTTATAATTATCATCTGTCTCACAGAAAATAGGAAGGGTAAATAATTAAAAAAAAAAAAAGACCCCATGATTATAACAACAAAAAAGAAAAAATTCTTAGGAAAAAGCGTGGTAAGAAATGAGTTTATTGATGTCCATAATAGCCAAAATAAACACAACAGCCAAGAAAACTCTGAAAAAGAAGAGTAGTGAAGATATACTAACCCTAAAAAATAATAAAGCAGTATAGTGTTGGGGCATTAATAGAAGGGTCGATGAAAAGAATAAAAACCCCAAAAGAAGAACCCAAAACACTATACCTAAGGGGATTCAGCAAATAATGAAAGAGGCATCTCCAATCCATTGGGGAAGGTAACTGTAATGGTTAATTCTATGTGTCAACTTGGAGAGTGTGTTTGGATGAAATGAACACTGAAATCAGTCACTTTGAGTAATGCGGGTAGGCCATCAGTTGAAGGCATGAATAGAGCAAAAAGACCAGCCTCTCCAACGAAGAGGGAATTCTCCAGCAGACTGCCTTCAGACTTCATCTCCACCATCAGCTCTCCTGAGTCTCCAGCCTGCCGCACTACACATTTGGGACCTGTCAGCATCCATAATTGTATATGCCAATCCCTTACATTACATCTCTTTATCCTAACAAAATACATACACACACACACACACACACACACAAATTCTGTTTCTCTGTAGAGCCCTAACACAACAGCCTATACAAGAGAAGGCACTTAACGACCTAGCAAAGAAACAATTAAGCTGGATTAGGGTAAGTGAAATGAAAAATGAATCCATGAAAATACTACAAAATAACATGGGAGAGTTCCTTTGTAAATTTTGGAATACGGAAGTCTCATACTCCCACTAAATAAAAATCCAGAGCTCTTAAAAGAAAAGATTGCTAATTCTGAGTACACAAAATTTTTTTTAAATTTAAAAAAGCCCCTCTGCATGACCAGATAGATAAATAAATCATAATTAATGTCAAAAGATAAATGACAAAATAGGGGAGGGTGGTTAGTAACTCACAGACAGAGATACAGTCTCCCTATATACATATATATATATATAGTTTTATTAAATCAATTTTTAAAAGAGCAACAACTTAATAGAAAAATGCAGGATAAAAAGATATGAATTCACAATAAAAAGGAAAGGAAAAGCAAATGCTTTTAAGTATATAAGACATTCAACACAGAACAAGATAAACGCAAATTAAAATTACATTATCAGATTGACAAAAATCCAGAAGTTTAGCAAACCCTGCTACCAGTACATGTACAGGCAAACAGGGACTCTCACATATTGATGGTGTGAGTATAAATTGGTACAACCCCACCCCAAAGGAACAATCTGGTAGTATTTACCAAAACTAGAACTGCATCAGGAACTTGTCATACACATATGCTTGCAAATTTATGAAATGAGACATATACAAAGTTTATCGTGGCAGCACTGTTTGACTTGCAAATAATTAAAAATAGTCTAAATGACCATCAAAAGAGAACTGGTTAAATATCATCATGGTATGTCCATAAAATGAAAGGAAGCTATGAAAAAGAATGAAGGGCTGCTTTATGTCCTCCTTTGGCAAGATCTACAGAAACTATACTTCAGGGGGTGGGGGAGGAGGATGACGAAGAACAGAACAGTGTGTATGGTACAGTCACCATTTGTGTAAAAATAGAGTAAAAATTAAAATACGGCATCTTGCTTCTTTGTATAAAGATCCTCCAGAAAGCTGTACAATAAACTACTAAAGTGGTTGTCTGGCAAAGGGTGAAGTCGGTGGTGAAGCAGGGGGAGGACTGTGCTGGGAGATTTTTATTTGTATTCTTTCCCTTTTACTTTTTCATCTTCGAAACATATGAATGTATTGATGATTCAAAATAGAACACTTTAACAGATGTTAAAGACACAGAATGAGATATCTTAATGGAACCCTAAAATCACTTTTTGTATCAATCATATTAACAAAAGCCACAGATTATCATTTGCTGATTGATTCCCAAATATAAAAATCAATACACCATGCATGCTGTTTGGAAACAAAAGGAAAGGCTGCAGAAAAGAACGTTTCGTCTGTTAGGAACTACCAGCTCTACCAGCTCACTACATTATATATGGTTGAGCTTCTTTGGTTTTTCAATGTATGTGAATTCAGAATGACAAATTCTTATTATAATTCAGTTTGATTTTGAAAATATTCTGTTGGTTATTTTTACTTTGTTTTGGGATAGAGTTTGAGGGGATTACGGTTTGGGGAGGCAATAACCACATCTAAAATGCTAAATCTTATTTCCTAGACAAATTTTCCAAAGCTATCCGAACACCTAACTCCCTAAAAACCAAAGTTGTTCCTATCACACAAGACCCTCTGATTCAGCTACCCAACTGTCTCTGACTTCCACCTCGCCGTCCCGTAAGGACCGTAATGAAACTTAAAAAACACTTAGACGTTCTACAGGTAGGGAGCATGAAAACAAGAAAAACTTTCCAATGTAGTTTGAAGAATTTTTGTCTTCTTCAGAATACACAGAAATGACAGTATTTATGTCAGAGAGTCATGGTTATAGAGACAGTATTTCCTACCATATGATTTACTACATTCAAATCAAAGAATAATGGTACCAAAGCATAAAATAGACCTAAACGAAGCACATTAAAATAGTATTCATTAAAGTAAGATTTCACCTGTAGTATGCTTTAAATATTTAAATCTGAAGGATATTAAATAACTAATTGCCATGTGGTAGAAGTCATCAGTGAATGCTTCATAAAGGAAGTAAATTTGAGCTTGGTCTTGAAAGAAATGACAGGCCCTCGGAATCCTTAATCAAACGGGTTTTACAGTCAGAGATTCATTTTAGCACTAAAGTAAAATGACTAATGTAATCTCTCATTCAGTCCTTCTTAAATTTTGATGGCATGACAAAACATTCTGTCTACCCAGAAGTTCAATAAGGTTCGGAAAGCCCTTGAAAAAGCCTGCAACTCTATATATCATAAACCCAGATACCAGTCTCAGTTAAAAAAGAAATGATATTGGAAGGTTATTTAATTCTCCCACATCTTAATAAAAGACTAGACCAAATAACTCTGAAATAATATACATTCTTACCTCTATACATCCCTTTATATAATACCAGAATTTTTGACAACATATGCAAAAAACAAGATTCTACAGGATCTTCGATCTCAGCTGTTGTTTTAACATGTTTTGTTTAAAGTCATAAATTCTCGGGGTGCCTGGATGGCTCAGTCAAACACCTGCCTTCAGCTCAGGTCATGATCCCAGGGTCCTGGAATAGAGCCCTGCATCGGGCTCCCTGCTCGGCGGGGAGCCTGCTTCTCCCTCTCGCCCTCCTCCCTACTTGTGCTCTCTCTCTTTCAAATAAATAAGATCTTAAAAAAAAAATAAAGTCATAAACTCTCTTTAGAACTCTTGAATATGTGGGGCACCTGGGTGGCTCAGTTGTTAACCGTCTGCCTTCGGCTCAGGTCATGATCCCAGGGTCCTGGGGTCGAGCCCCGCATCGGGCTCCCTGCTTCTCCCTCTCCCACTCCCCCTGCTTGTGTTCCCTCTCGCTGTGTCTCTCTCTGTCAAATAAATAAATAAAATCTTTAAAAAAAAAAAAAAAGAACTCTTGAATATGTCATATGAGAAAAGACTCTAACGAACCCAAGAAAATACTTAAGAAATCAGCTGAATTAAAATTAAGCTTCATATATTTATATACCTTGCTTAGCATCAACAATCTCTTTAAGATGTGCAAGACATGCTTTAAAAACTGAATAACCAAGTCACTGTCTTCCCTCTCTTCACTACAGCATCCCATGAAAGATTAAGAAAGAAAAATATGAAATGTAGAGTTACATTCTGATGCTTATGACTAGAAGTGCTACGAAACATTTATCTGGATTCAGAATACAAGTCCTGAGCTCACAGCACCTTTTAAGATCACTCAGTGACAATCTCTAAAACAAGATGAGACTGAATCATTTTATCAAATGCATATGTACTATTTTTCTACAAATCACATAAGCTGAAATATATGGCCCAATAACATAAAAGAGTATTTAATGAGGCTAATTTAAACTACAAACTGCTTAATATTCTTAAAGTACATGATTCCCTTTAGTATTTTAATATATTGTAATTGAAGTGATTATCTGTCTATGAGCTAGTTTAAGAGGAATAACACTACCAAAGACAACACTGTTTTGATATAGTAGCACTTATCATTAAAATAAAAACAAAACAAAAAAGCTCAAGATAAAAATACCATGAAGGTGGCAATGAGCAAGATTAAATGATCAATAAAACCATTTTTCTGCATGAGTGTATTCTTCCCACTCCTCAATTTCAAACATCCATCCATAAGCAAACAGTTTAGATTAGGTTCAGTTTTACACTTTTCTCAAAACTACATTTTTTCCCACTGAGAAGAGAGTTTTTTAAGCAGGACAGGAAGAGGACTCCGAGCCCAGTGTGGCAGACCTGGAGGACAGCTTGGGGGCCTGGGGGCCCGTGGGGCGCTCACCTGCTGCGGCTGGTACCTTTGCTGGGACTGGGACGGCAGGTACTGGGCCTGCGGAGGGAGGTGCGGAGGCTGCGGCTGCTGGTTGTAGTAAGGCTGCTGGCCCTGCTGACAGTAACTCACACCTTGCTGTCCATACTGAGGTGGCATCTGTCAACAAGTCAAGCAAAACAGGCGAGAAAGTCAAAATGGGCAAATTCAATGAAATCAAACTTGGTTTCGATTCAGCAACATGAAGCGGGCTCTTTGCTAAGCAACTGAATTCAATATTTTTACTCTTTTCTCCATTTACATAAATCGTCATACTGCCTTCTATTCATATATTATCAGTGTTGACTTTTTAAAAAATAAGATTTCATCAGATAATCAAATAGTGATAACCTCATTAAAATCCAGTGGGGGGGGGGAATCTCCTAATACTGACATGAAAAAATAGACTCTGCTGAGTTGGTGAATCACTATATTGTTCACCTGAAGCTAATAAAACACTGTGTGTTAAGAAGAAAAAATACCCTCTGCTAAGAAAGTCGTTATGTTAATCCATTCTCCTGCAACGCTCAAAATTAAAATGAACTCCCACCATCCAAGCCCACTTACTAATATTCTGTAGGATGCTTATGGCCTGGCTACATGTATAGGGCATAGCTTTGTTTCAACTAAGGTCAAAAAGTCCCAACTCCATAGGAGCAGGCACTGTACCAGTTACATTAGCAATTCCATATACAGTTTTTGCGAAAAAGAAACTACATTGCTTTACAATCAGATACAACCCTTTTAGAAGATAGTACTATGTATATAACCCAAATATAACCAACAACATGAGTTCTTAAAGGAAAGATAATCATATCTAATATTAGAATAGTATTTTCCTACTTGATAAAACGGGTAATGGTGTAAAGCAAAGTGTGCCTGACTGCAAATGGCAGATAGAGACAAAAATGGCCTAAGTGAGCTGAGATTCTCCATCTCTAATTTACATGAACCTAAAAGTCCTTAAAAATATTTGCTCAAAGAAAAGTCCTTCCTCATGCAATAAATAAACTATGGATGATATTTTTAATTTTTTTTTCAAATGAAAAATCTTTTTTTTCTAATTGGGAGAGAGAGCAGCAGAGAAAAAGAAAAACAAGGTATCAGGATGGCAAAAAGCACTCCACAGAGGAGGATAGTGAAGTCACCCTGTTAATAATACAACATGGTCCACTTGAGAATCCCAAGAACTAGAGCCCCATAAGCCCACACAGTTAAGAATTCAGTGATCAGTTCCAGATACATATTTTAAAACGCAATGACTACAAAATACTGAACAAGGAAAAAGGAATGGTAAAAGGAGGAAAATATTAAACACTTCGCCTCTAAGACCAATTAGCACAATAATTCGTAATACATACAATGAAGTAAAAGGGGAAAATGCAAAAGCTAAAGTTCATTTTCTTTGTGACCCGATTTAGATTACTGTCAAGGCCTGTCAGCAATGATCACAAACATTTGGCCACAAGGGCTCACAAATGTCTCATCACACAGACCCTAAGTTAGTAGAACAGACAAGTTTGTATTGAAAACCATTTAACTGCACAGTTGAATTCTTTGCTTTTATTTATTTTACAGCTTGATATCTCATAATGAATGTATGTCCCTGCCATAAGCCAAGCCAAAGAATTTCCATAAAATACAACTCCACATGCTAGAGTATCGTATACTACCACAACACATATCCTTCCGTTCAGCACCCATATGTTGATTTGATATCTAATACTATATTTCACATAAGCATCTTTGCAGTTTGATTTGAAGCAGTTAGGATAACACTTTTGCCAGTGTTAAAATGACTGTAAAGCTCAATCAACACAGCCAGAAACTCCCCTATGAATTGCACTTTAATATGTTGACTTTCTGGTTTACAGAAACCTTTACACACAATATGAAAGTGTCGTTTGGAGAGGAGGTTCTATTTTCTAAGACAGACAACAACAGGGCATGTTGTACGCAGCAACTAACACTAGAGCAGCCCTGAACTTATCAGAATCTGTTACCACCTATTCCAGCTCTGAAAAGCTTGGGGACAAGTTGGGGTGCAGAGGAGGCATGGTAGGGTGGGTGGGAATGTAAGCAAATTTTCAACAGAACCACAGCACCAATCCACAGAGCACAGCAAACTTCAGAGGAGAAACCATCAAAAAACTTTTGCTTGGAGATTTTACTACTGTCTTCCACAATTAAAACCCATTTGCTCTCCTTTTAGATACACGGCCTAATTAATTTGGTACTCGCCTAACGGACACCTCACCCTCTGTGAGCCTGGGATGAGGTGATTTCTAACCCAGTACAATCGGGCCAGCAGTTAGAACTGGGTCCCAGTGCCAATCTACTGAATCTGGTCTGCTATCCTTCCGTGGAAGCCACACTGCAACAGAGATCACTAAATTGTTGAGCGAAAAGTCTCTGGGTTGGAAATGCACGAGATCTAAATCCAAGTCCTACTGTGGCTCACTTGTGTGAATGTGGTCAATCAGGTAACGATTTCCGTCTCACATCTCCATCTATAAAATAGGGCTACTTTCTCTATTAATTCATATTAGTATTATAACCAGCAATATAATAATCCTACCTGGAATGCTACACAGATGCTATTATTTATTAAAGAAGTTGTAGAGCTATCTCTAAAATATTAATTATTTCCTAAGTTTTATCTTTAAAAATCAATTTCTAAATATAATACCTCAGTTGTCTACAACTAGTCTAATTCTTTAATGATCAATATTGCTTTTGTTTTAATCAATTTAGATGCAGGGCTTTCACAGATCTATTATATGCTTTTCTGACATCTTAAACCAAACAGTCATTATGAAACATAAATCGACAGACTGAGCCATAATACACTGAGAGCCTCAGAGCCTCTGGTCGAAAGCCATGCACACAAGCCCCACAGGGTAACTCTGGTCTCCCTCTGCCGTCAGTCTTACCTGCCACCAAGGCACTCAGCCATGGCTCATCACTCTGACCTCCATCCTGAACAGAACCTGCTGAGGACTGAGAAACCCATGACAGTTAAAAACAGGAAGGCCCAGGGAAGGATGAGGGAAGCATGTGAGCTTTGACTGCCTCAAGTTTTGCAAAATCAATTTTGGTTACTACGAGTCTTCTTGTTTATGTCTTAGTTCTCAAACACACTCAGCTAAATAAGATTACCAGAATGCTGGATGAAAGGGAAATTTAACCAAGAGTTACTGAGCACCAGGAACCAAGTGAGGGGAGTTGGGGTCACAAAGCACTTCTAGCTCGGATAACACCCGCTCCCTGACCAGCCTAATGAGCACGGCCCCAGTTGTCTTTCTCAGGCCATTTCCAATTTTATGTTACCACAGGGGAGATGATAGGACTTAGTTAACGCCTTAATTATGTGTTGTGTTTACCGTCTGTCCTTATCACTGGACTCTAAACTCCCACATTCCTGGAATGCCTCCTGGAAGAGGGACTGCCAGTGACTAAATGTTTGTTGAATGAATGGATGCTGTTCAGTGGATTACTAAATCAAGTGATTATTATATAAAAAATTAAACGAGTGAAGGAACACCCCATAAAAATGGAAACACTTGCACTACACAACTCTTTGAAACACATATGTCCAGCTTCATCCAACAGCCAAAACACTGAACTTCATGCTCCCAGGCGCACAGCACTCTCAGCTATTAACTGCCAACCCTCTAAGTCATTATTACCCAGCGAATGTTCTGGACCTTTATCATGGTTTGAATAAAAAGATCACTACACTAAACTAAATGGAAATCTCCAGAAAATGCTTGAGATCAGAGCTTTTCTGTTATCTAAAAACAAGAAAAACAAGAATTTATTTCACTCATTTCTAAATAAAGAAGATCTTAGAGTGGAGCATGAGCACACATAATAACAAAAAATTTATTCCAATTTTCCAAGAAATATGAATGCTTTCATATGTTATTGGAGAGATAAAGTATAGCAAAAAATGATTCATTTAAGTATTAATTTTAGGAAATCACTCTGATAAAAAAAAAAGTGAGTATTAACTTTCATATCCCTGTATCATTTTAAATATGCAGAAATTCCGGGCCCATTTCTCAATTTACCCTACCCTGAACTCTTTGCTCATACTTCAAAATTAAAGAAATAATCAATGTTTGTCTTCTCTCCCGTTTTCTTCCTAAAGAAGTTTTAGAAAACCATTTCCTCACCAAGGTGCACTGACCCTCTGACCCAGCAATTCCCCTTGTAAATATATACCCATGAAACACTCACATGTGTCTGAAGAAGGATATTCGATGCAATGCTATTTACAAAAGCCAGAAAGAGGACACAATCTAACACAGAACGTAAACGGAAAAAAAGAGGTTTTGCTATGGCCATACAATGGAATTCTATACCGCAGTTTAAAAAAAAAAAAAAAAAGGTAGTAAAGCCTACCTAGCAAAATGGTTCAAATCCAAATAATATAATGCTGAATTTTATTTTAGGATTTTATTTATTTATTTGACAGAGACAGAGATAGCGAGAGCAGGAACACAAGCAGTGGGAGTGGGAGAGGGAGAAGCAGGCTTCCTGCTGAGCAGGGAGCCCGATGTAGGACTCAATCCCAGGACCCTGGGATCATGACCTGAGCCGAAGGCAGACGCTTAATGACTGAGCCACCCAGGCGCCCATAATGCTGAATTTTAAAAAGCAAGAAAAGAATGCAGCATAATACCATTTGTATACATTTTTAATACACAAAATACTATATATTGTTTATGGATACATACATATAGTAAAAGTACAAAAGCATGCAATGGAAAGGTAATACATGACATTCTCTGGAGAAGGGAGAGGATAAAAGATGGGGTGGGGCTTCAGTCTTGCCTTTTTTCCCTTTATAAAAAGAAGGAGATAATGAAGCAGATGTGGCAAAACGGTAACACCTAACAATCTTGGTGTAGTTACACAAGTGTGTTATATTTGTTTCTGTGCTTTTTTGTATCCCGAAATTATTTCATAATTTAAAATTCTGAATACAGATGTCACCTCTACCCTATCCCACATACCCCCTGCCCCAAAAGCAGAGGCATGGAAGCTGCTCCAGCAGGCACACAAGGCAAGAGACAGGCCCCAGGGGAGGGTCTGGAGAGGAAGATGCCTTGTTGTGCTGCTTTATTTAAAGAGGCCCAGCTAGAAGTTTGCTCCAGAGACCCATCCCTGATTACGATGCCAGGTGCCCTCATCTGTTCTAGGCCTTTACCTGGGGCAAGATTATGCCAAAGACTTCATTACGGTCTTCTATGCTTCCTGCAGATTGGTAAATCTCTGACAGGAAGGATTTTATGCCAAAATTTCCTGGTGGCCAACTAATCTGGCAAGTTAATTCACAGAAATAAATTCTATAATCAAAAAAGTTTGAGAAATAAACATAAAAATAAAACATAACATACTAACATATTAAAGAATTTGTTAAAATCCTTAAGAAACCCATCCACCTTCAAATGTGGGATTTCTCAAATTTATGACTACAAACATACCACCACACCCATTGGAACATGAATTCTATAGAAAATGGGGCCTTATAATGGTGATGAGCATTAAGGAGGCACTGGATATAATGAGCACTGGGTGTTATATGCAACTGATAAATCCCTAAATTCTACCTCTGAAACTAATTTTTAAAAAGGGGGTGGTGGGGGCTGGCAGTTTAGCTCATCATTGTACTCAGAAGGCCTGACCTGTAGTAACAGCTCAATGAATATCTGTTGACTAAACCTCCTGAATTAAGTATATAAATCACATACTATAAATCATACACCACTGATGTATAAATGTAAGAGCTTTCTGCTCTGAGCTACACAATGGTCCAATCCAATGTTCTATCTCCACAACAGCTCACAACCACATTAGGAACAGATATTACAATCCTCCTTGATATGAGCTAGGAAGTTACGGTCCTAAAATACACCTTGGCTTCTATTATGATCTGTCACCTCTGGATTATCTGAATATATTTACATTATCAGTTTTGTCCTTCCTTTTAGAGGGAAATATTTAAGATCAAAAGAAATACTTTACATCATCCTGAATTTATCAAAGACATTTTAATACAGGGAAATCATTTTACCTAGTCATCCATCATGGACACTTGGGTTGTTTCTACTTTTTGGTTATTGTAGACAATACTGCTATGAAAATGGACATATGAACATCTGTTCAAGTCTTTCAATAAACACCCAGTAGTGGAACTGCTGGATCATCTGGTGGTTCTGTTTAATTCTCTGAGGAACCGCCATACTGTTTTTCACAGTGGCTGGACCACTTTATATTCCCACCAGCAGTGCACAAGGGTTCCAATCTCTTCACATCCTTGACAACACCTGCTGTTTTCTGTTTGTTTTTTTCTAATAGCCATCCTAATGGATGTGAAGTGGTATCATACTCATTGTGGGTTTGATTTTCATTCCCCTAATGATTAGTGATATTGAGCATCTTTTGCATGCTTATTGGCCATTTGTTTATCTTATTTGGAAAAATGTATTCAAGTCCTTTGCCCATTTTTTAATTGGGTTGTTTTTTGTTGTTGAATTGTAGGAGTGCATTACATATTCTGGGTATTAATCCTTTATGTGTTATATGATTTACAAATATTTTCTCCTATTCTGTTGGTTGCCTTTTCATTCTCTTGATAGTGTTCTTTAATGCACAAAGTTTTGAATTTTGATGTAGCCCAATTTATCTTTTCCTTCATTGCCTATGCATTTGGTTTCACATCTAAGAAATCACTGCCAAATCTAATGTCATGAAGTCTTCCCCTATGTTTTCTAAGAGTTTTATTTTTTATATACATATATGTATATGTATATTTTTTTAAGTAATCTCTATGCCCATCGTGGAGCTCGAACTCACAACCCCGAAATCAAGAGTCGCACACTCCACTGACTGAGCCAGCCAGGTACCATTCTTCTAAGAGTTTTATAGCTTTAGCTCTTATGTTTATATCTGTAATCCATTTTGAGTTAATTTTTTGTATACAGGATAAGCTAAGGGTCTAACTGCATTCTTTAGAAAGACCTATTGTTCTTTATATAATTTTCACATCACTTTCAGATTCTTTTGTTCTAAGAAGTACAGTTTGGTTTGGTATCTACAGTTCCCTCCAGACCTAAAGTGTGTACACATTCAACTCACAGTATTTTCTGTTTATACGAAATTCAAAATCACACAAACCTAATTTATGGTAATAGAAATATCACAACACTGGTTGTGGGATATAATGAATGGCTAAAAAGAGACATGAAGGAACTTTCTGGGAGTGATGAAAATATTCTGTATCTTAATTGGGGTGGTAGTTTCATGGATGTACATATGTGTCAAAACTCATCTAATGGTACACTTAAGATCTGAGCATTTTACTGTATGTAAGTTATACCTTTAAAAACTACTAGCAGAATATGTATATATACTAAATAACTAAAGTAGCTAAACTTTTAACTTCACGTTTTATAACATATTTATGTTAAACCATCACTGCCTTATTTATGACTACATGTAAATTCCCTACTTGATAATGACTGTTCCCAGGTTCTTAACAGGGAGTTTTCGTATTTTCTACTTTACATAATCCAAAATAGTACACAATATATTGAAATAATCACGGTGGTATATAAATTCAAATATTTGACGAGAGTCACAGTATGTACAGAAACAATATCTCTGCAATCCAGAATTCTATTTTTAAGATTATATCTTAAGGAAAAATGTGAAACAAGTATGCAAAGATATGTATAGCAAGGAATTCACTGCACCCCCGTGAAAGCATCCCCACTTAAAAATATGGAAACTGCCTAAATGTCCATCAACAGAGATTGGTTTCGGGGGGGGATTCAATATCAGCTTATTAATGAATCTCATTGTAGATAATATGTACTTAATAGCAAGAAGCATTATTAAGGTGTACCTTAAGGGGTAGAAGATTACAAAACAATATATGTAGTAAAATGCTATTTCTTAATATGAAAATCTGTGTATGTGTGGTTATCTGAACAAAGAATTAATAGCCTAAAGGAATAAACACCAAAATGTTATCTATCATTTCTTAAACCAAATCAGTGTTTCTCACGAATTTAGAACAAAATGCAATTTATTTTGGATTATTTATTGTGGTCTATTTAAGAGTTATCAAAAAAGTGTGTTATAACAATTTACCTTTAACAGCAGAAAGTTCCTTAATTTTTGTTTGTTTTTCATCATAGGCTTGAACCCCTCCAGATAAATTCCACAAAATGGGAAGGGAAAAAGCGTAAGAAAAATCCTAAGTTCACAACAGTTAGATTTTAGTCATTACTGTGGCAAATTCTGCTGGCTTCCAATTTCACAGAAAGATCAAACACTGTTTTTCATGCATAAGAGTCAGACTGAAAATTCCCCACAGCAAGGAATTCAGATGCTAAGCCGATGTGTGATTGAACCAAGCGCATGAGGAAATTTTAGTATGTCAACATGTCCAGTCAGAAATAATGTGCTAGAAGGTAATAAATAAAGTTTACAAGGTCAAGATCCTACAACTGCCATAATCTACAATCCCTTAAGCTAAGTTCCCAATTGAGACTTCTAAACAATTTAGGTCCCTTTTTTTTTTTTTTCTCACTTTCTTATTTTAAAAAGAAAAATAAATTCTGCCCTTAGGCTTGTCTAAGAAAGAAACCAAAACAACAAACCTCCACAATTTCCTGAAATTACTCCTTCATGCTTGAAAAACAAGAAACTATCAACAAATGTATATTGGGTGCTTACTGTATGCACGGTACACTCAAGCTAAGTTCCTTCAAATTCTGTCCAGCTTCCCTTGAGTAAGAGAAAAAAGTCTACCCAGAGTTGAAGAAGGAGTTGGCAAAGCATTCAAGGGCCAAGCAGTGTCTTAAACACCAGAACAGGCTTGATGACCCAACCACACAAACAAGCCAGTTACACAGTTCACGTTGCTATGGAGCGCACTTCCGTTTGGTCTATGTCCTTATTCCTAACAGATAACTTCCGGGCCACAAACACTGCTGTTTTATGGCCTGAAAACTAACCAACATAATCTAGGCTAATTTAACCCTCTCCTTTAGCTTAGAAGTTTTTAAAATTCTTATCAAAAAATAAATTTTTTTTTACAAACTTATTATGTAAAATTTTAAACATATACAGGAATAGAGAGAACAGGATTAAAACCCATAGTTGAAGTAATTATCAACTTAAGGCCAATGTGGTTTCATCTACAGCCCCACCCACTGTCCCCATCCCAGCTTCTATCCCATCATATCATCTCACTGGAAGATCATGGTACCCTGCACCTCCTCAGTCTCATCTGGGGCCTCAAAATAAATCACACGCAGGGGACCCAACCCAGATGTCTTGCCTGGAGCCAAACCCAACGGAGTCCACTCAAAATCAGTCCAACCAACCCAAAGACCCATGCGTAGAAATATAAATACTTGTTGTAAACTACTGAGACTTTCAAGTTGATTGATTTGTAGCATTATTTGGCAATAGTTACCTGAAACTTAGAAACAAATATTAACAGATTTCTTTGGATGAATAGAATATCGTGGATTTTTCACTTTTTGTGTTTTCCACATTTTCTTTTTTCTTGTATTTTAATTCCAGTGTAGTTAGCACAGTGTTATATTAGTTCTAGGTGTACAGTATAGTGAGTCAACAATTCTACACATGACTCAGTGCTCATCATGATAAGTGTCCTCTTAATCCCCATCACCTATTTCCTCCATCCCCCTACCTACCTCCCTTCTGGTAACCATCAGTTTGTTCTCTAGAGTTAAGAGAATAAATTTCTTTGTGATTCGTGAAATAAAGCTCAGAAGTTCTCATTTGTCAACAGAATGTAAGTCTTTCCTCATGACACGTGTTTAGTAAAACTCCCTTGACAGGTGTACATACGATATAAGATCATAAACATAAACACAGTGAAAATAACATACATACAATCTCTCTTGGACTTCTTTACAATTATTAATTGCCTACAAAATTTCACTGCTTACTCGTAAGTCCAACTGCTCTATATTTAGCAAATCACAGCTTAAGCGAATACTAGGTCAGACAATGTTCTGCAGAGTGAATATTCTATATGGCTGTGGGAACTAAATGGTAGTGCCTCTCGTGACCTCAATTTCCAAAAGTCAGGGATATGTCCTGAACAGCCTTTATTTCCTCTTTATAATCATTATCACTCTATTATCCATGAATTTATTTATACCCTTCTTAAATTAATTTATATTTCTAGTCCATGCTACCTCTTGAGGGTAACCAGTTCTGGAACATTATTATCCATTTCATAAAGTGGTACATCCTTTAATTTTCATAAAATTAACTCCAAGCTTCAAGGAGTGCCCCCTAATGCCAGCACACAGAATTTGAGTCACAAATGTATGTACTGTCTACCCCACTCTGCCCCTTGATTAATTTCACTGGCTTATCCAAATGCTTGCACTCTGCCAGTCTTCACTGTGGAGGAGCAGCTAAAATAGCATGAATGCTTCCTAAGGCACAGCAAGGATGGCCGCACGCAAGACTAAGATGACTTTTCTAGGTACTTTTTCAAAAAGCCGCTAGTATACATTTTGTATTCTCTCCTCTACCTCCTAACTACAGCTGTTTTCACCTTTCCTCCCAGGTCAGCCAATTAGAGGAGATTTTGTTTAAGTATTCATAAAATGCAGGCATTCACTGGCAATAAAATGCTTCCTCTCTCATTTACAACCAGTGTTGAACTAAAGTCTTACTGTACACAAAATTAACACACAAGTGTATAATTGTAGTTTTATGCTCAAGTGCCCTAATTATGCACTTTAAAACACTTTCTTCCCAAGGATCCATCGAGGGCATTCGATATCACAGATCTATAAAGGCTACAGTACGCTTTATGATAAAACAGAAGCATAACAGGAAAAAATTTGCAGCTTCGGAGAAAAAGTCTGTGTGCAATGCACAAGATGATAAATCTCATTCCAAAAATTTTGGCCAAAAAACATAGCATATTTCCAATGTATATAAATTTGGTACTGGGGGACAGAAGGGGAGTGTGTGCCTAGGAGCAAGAGACTTAATTCACACTGCTTATTCTTGAAGAAAACAGAAGCAACATACAAAAACAAGTGGTCTAAAATCTTTCATAAACTATCACAGGGGAGAAAAATACATCTAGGAGCCTACATGCCTTATTTATATAATAACATAAGCAAGGAAAAAAATTAACAGTAAAAAGACCATGCTCATTTCTAACACGGAAGCTCTGACATCTAGATTACCAGCATTTACATTTAAAACAAAATAAAAAATAAGTACTTTCCATACAAAACATACGCAATTTTAAATTAGAGAATCGTAATTATGGAAATACACTGACGTGACGTGCACAAAGCTCTACTTCTACGGAGGTCACAGTGGATACAGAAAGCAATGAAGGGCTCTGAAGGCAATCTATAGTAATAAATAGGTCAATTCTGCTCACAGAAGCAGCATCTTCCTAGAAAAAGCTACTTGAAAAAAAGGAAAGGAAATAAGAAAAAGGTCTGTGCTGCCTCACAGGGGCGCAGCCATCGCCATCCAAGAGAGCGCGTCCCCAAGAAACAGGCACGCTGTGTCATTTGCTTAGGGATGAATTCATCTCACTGGAAAGCGATCTGGAGTTTCCACCTCTCCTGTTATATTACTGCCCAAACTGCAACAGGTAGTTTGGGATCAGTGAATATAATCTTTGAGTTGTTTCAGTTAAAAAAAAAAAAAAAAAAACACAACACACACACACACACACACGCAAGGGGCACCTAAGTGACTCAGTCGGTGAAGCAGCCAACTCTTGATTTCGGCTCAAGTCATGATCTCAGGGTCATGGGATGGAACCCCAGGAAGGGCTCCATGCTCAGCGGGGAGTCGGCTTGAGAGTCTCTCCTTCGGCCGCTCCCTCTACACGTATACTCGCTCTCTCAAATAAACAAACAAATAAACAAAATTAAAAAAAAAATACAAGAAGATTGCAAGATCAAAAGTCACAACAGTACAACAGTACCCCACACACATGTTACGACAGCTGGGGTTTCTCGTAAGACTTTAAAATAAGTGTCAGGCTACAGGGCGTTCATGTTTCTAAAACCCGCCCACCTGCGCCACCCATACACGTGAGGATACCATTTACTGCAGGTAAAATGGGACACATCCAGCAAGGACAACTGATGGGAACCGAAGAAGGAGCTGCTTGCCCAGCTGCCCTTCTGGCCAGAGATTTCTATTTTTATAAAGCACAAAAAGAGGAGCCAAGAGCTTTACCACTTTCCTATATAAACCCAGCTGCCAAATGGATGTGCCAAAGGGGAATTTCAGAGAATTTTAAAGAGATAACCTTTGCTGAGGCTGCAATGTCAACTCTGCGACCGCATGACTGCAGCATGTGCAGTGAATGCTAGATTGAAAAGACTGTTCTGTTCGAGGTAACTATGGAGTGGGGACACAGAAAAAACAGGGATTTACCAGAGTAAGACTAGAATTGTAAAACAGCCAATGGAGAAACAAGTAACTGGCATCTTCTATGGAGGAAAACTCAATGGTGGAGGGACAAGAGGAGGAAGACTGTTCACTGAAGACCCTTTCTAGCTTGGGGATTTCATACCATGCATATCAATGACTTCTGTGTGTGTGTGTGTGTGTGTGTGTGAGAGAGAGAGATTTTTTTTTAAATACAGCTTTGAAGTTGTTCCTTTTTTCTTTTTTTTTTTTAAATGAAAGAGGGGGGTGTCATGTGATTGCACTGTTACCAACAATCTAAAGCTCACCCTTTTTATTTTTTTTTAAGATTTTATTTATTTATTTGAGAGAGAGAATGAGATAGAGAGCATGAGAGGGGGGAGGGTCAGAGAGAGAGGCAGACTCCCTGCTGAGCAGGGAGCCCGATGTGGGACTCGATCCCGGGACTCCAGGATCATGACCTGAGCTGAAGGCAGTCACTTAACCAACTGAGCCACCCAGGCGCCCTAAAGCTCACCCTTTTAGGGTGAGGGTGCTAGTTATTTCTATATCCCTCCTATATCTTTTTTTCTCTCCTGCAAAAAACAAAAAATAAAAAGGAAAGAATTCTTAAAACTATATTGTATTAAAGCATGATCCTTTAAAAATGTACAGTCTAACTGTTCCATGAGATATTTTTTTTTAAGGGAGAAATATGTACTCATTAATCTATCTACCCCGAACTTTAAATGACGCAAATGGTGGAAAATGTATGAATGGAGAAAAATAATAGCATTGGTAATGCAAAAGGGTCAGCCTTCTCCACATACCATGGCCAAGGCCCAAACCTGGCTATTAAAGTCTTCCTCTGAGACTCAGAATTCAGTAGGCTGCAGAATCTAAGAATAGACAGTCCCAAGGGAACAACTAGTATGGGGACCATTACTGGCATCCTCCCTGACTGGTGGCACTGACACTGACTGATTCAGAGGGTAGTGAGGTTGTAGGCTTTGTCCTGTGCTTCCCAGGGACAGTACAGGCTTCAGATGGCTTCAGATGAGCAAAACTAGCCGATCATTTTTACTTTTTGCCCCAACTTTCAGAATGAGCCCATAACAAATAATGAGGAGTAAATTTATAAAGGAGTTTTTTGCATTAGATGTTTCTACTAACCCACCATCTCTCAGTATCTCATAGACAAAGGTGAGACTAAAGGAAATATGTATGCACATCAGTGGCTGAAAAACGGACTTCTTACATTTTATTCTCTGGATCACAGTCTGAGGTGGGGGCAGGGGAGGGAAGGGAGGTCAATGAAGATGCTCAAAACCATATCCAACACACAGTACACATATTTGGATCAATAAGCTTTTGTTTTAAACTAAAAATATATATCCGTTCCCCCATTCTCAGAAGGCTAAGCCTAATTACATTTCATTGTGGATTACTTTATCATGCACTATTAGAACTGATAGAGATCTCAGAGATAACCGTTCAACCCTCTCCAGGTCAAGGTCAATGAAGCTAGGTCAAGGGTTAGAAATCCAGCACCATTTCACCTAACTAGACTAACAAACAGAACACAGCTCTCTGCTCTCCCCTCCCCTCCCCCTCCACCCCCACCCCCATCCCCATGCTCTTGTCACTCTCCCGTGACCCTCAGTCACTGAACAGAGGACAGGGGGAGTCACATGCAAGAGAAGCATGGAGGGCAGGCTGTAAATGGACACTCAGGCTGGAACAGGAAGAGCAAAGGACACTCTGGAGATCTTGCTCTGTTCTCGAAGAGAATAATAGCGTGAACAGACAAGTGTTCCCTCTCTCGCTGTGTCTCTCTCTGTCAAATAAATAAATAAAATCTTAAAAAAAAAAAAAGAACATAAGAAAGGCAAGCACGGGAAGAGGTTAAAAAAAAAAAAGAGAGAGATAGATAAGTAAAAGGACAATGGCCACAAACAAGAACTGCGCACAATTTTAAGTTTGAAAAACTGAAGTTTAAAAACTCTTGGTGGTTTAGATTAATTTAGAAGGTATTAGGATATAAAATTTCTATCAACACAGACACCATGCACTCAAGACAAAGTGGGAAGGGGGCCAGGGGCTCTTCATTTTGAGTCCTTTAGCGCATAGACACAACTTCCATGACAAACTTGTGATACTGAGTAACAGTTTAAAAAGGAGTTCCATTCTGACGTTGAGGAAAATGAGGAAATGATGCTGTGGATACAATATCAAAGCCCTTGAAATATAAATATATTTCAAAGCAAATGTTTATATAAAAGGAGAAAATAATATAATTATTTCTCTTGAGAAAGAAGATTTGCAATTTTTTTCTTATTTAATCAGATAGAACAACAAGTGCCAAATATTCCCTAAAGATTGGTCAGGAAAAAAATAAAGGATGCTGACATTTTAAAATCATTAATAGAAAGACACCTGGGGGCGGATGGAGGAGGATTTACTCAATATAAAATTTTAACAAAGTAAATGTTTCACTTCTTTCTACTGTCTCCTCTATTTATACTAACAAATGATTAAAATTAGATAGCCTAACCTATTCATTCTAATAAATAATCCTAAAATCATAATTATCCCCCTCAAAACTATACTTCAACACAGATGCACTCTCAGATTGTCCATTCTAAGCACCTTTACAGGTAAATCAGTAGACTTTAGGGAATATAGAAGCCATTTAGCTGTTTTACTAAAACATTAAGAGGTATAAAATAATTATCCTAAGATACAGCCCTCCAGTCCAAAGACAAATAAGGATAATTGGACTAAAAAATTTCTTATTACTCCTGAAATTAAACCATATTCTAATTCTACTTTATTTTAATTAAGAAAAGTATTTCTTCCATTACTATTAAGAGGAAAAAGCTAGGTTTTAAGCAGTATCCCACAACGATTCTCACTTTAATATTTAAATTTAAAAGATGTGCTGTGTGGGGTATCTGGGTGGCTCAGTTGGTTAAGTGTTTGTCTGCCTTCGGCTCAGGTCATGATGCCAGGGTCCTGGGATCGTGTCCCAGGTCTGCCCCAGGTCGGGTTCCCTCCTCAGTAGGGAGTCTGCTTCTCCCTCTCCCCCTGCCCCTCATCCCCGCTTGTGTGCACTTGCATTCTCGCTCTAATGGATGAATAAAATCTTAAAAAAAAAAGAGAGAGACTCTCTCTGATTCAAGGCAAGGTGTATGGAATTGGTGGAGATTGGTCATATTTTCTAAGCAAAGATGATACATTCAATAATCACTCACCATCACTTAAAATATACAGCTATTTCTTACTGCCAGAGAAAACAATTAGCAGCACTACTACCTGGTCATTTGGTGGTTCCTGAAACTCAGCACTTCTTTCCAGTGTACTCCACTCCCCATACTCGTGATAGCCTAATCAACCCAGAAATCCCTGCCATCCCCTTAGCCGACTGTCATCACCTCCTAAGTCCAGGACACATCAACTGTTGGGGTATGGGCGCTCCATCTTTACAGGTTCTAATGGCCCCACATGGTACTCCCCATCTACAGAGGAGCCTCCATCTAGTTGGATACCCTCAGTTCAGGCTCCTTCTGAAAGGAGCGCAGAAGCAGCGCTACGTAGGTGGCCATGCCCTAACGGAACGTAGGACACTTGTTTGGATTTTCCATCAGGTTGTCCCACAAATAGACCATACTCTAACTCTACTTTCATCTCAAGTACAAACAATCAAACAAATAAATAAAACATTTTCTTAAATCTCCATTACAGGAAAAGGGGTTGGGGAACCAAAGAAGCTTGAAAACATTGAAGGTTAATCAGAGCAATGGCTTTCAAATGCTTTGACTCCAACTCAAAAGAGGAAATACATTTTAGATCCCAACCATGAATACATATGACACCCTTACTACATGCGATACATTCATATTTTCTACTGCTTATATTCAAATTCTTTCCCTTTAAAAAAAAATGTCTAGCTGCAGCCTAATACATTGCTTTCATGTTCCCACAAATGGATCACAATGAGCAGTTTTAAAAACATGGCATTTGAGGATGACATTTGCAGAAAATCTCCGGGAAAACTGTTCCAAGTGATATTGTAATAGTGTCCACAAATACTGGTCCCTGCATTTCCTCTCCCCTGACCTGCAGCTGCTGTTGACCCACAATGCCACTGCCAGAGAGACAGACCACTGCTGGTCTGCATGGGCTAAACCCTAGAGCAGTTCACTAGGAAGACAGCTGGCAAAACGGAGGGAAGGCAATCCCCGCCACCCCCACCCCCCTACCCCCCACCCCCGAGCAGGGCGGCGACCTACAGACAGTACCTAACTCAGAGAGAAGGAGAGACTCCTGGAAGCAATCAGGAGTCAAAGCAAGAAAGACTGAAGAATAGAGACAAAGCTGGAGTCAGACAGGGACGGTTCTGCGTGGAGAATCAAGAGAATGAGGCCATGCTATGGGAGCAAGTAGCAAGTGTCAGAGATGGTGTGCATCAAACCTACAGGTAAGGAAAAATGAATTTGAAAGTATGGAATGAATGGAGCTCCAGAGGACACAGAGCAAGGAAAATGAGACAGGAGTAAACTTTTAAATAAAATAGAGGGGCGCCCGGATGGTTCAGTCGGTTAAGCGTCTGACTCCTGATTTCAGCTTAGGTCGTGATCTTGGGGTCACGGGATCGAGCCCCAAGTCAGACTCCGTGCTCAGCGTGGAGTCTGCTTATCAACCTCTCCCTCTGCTTCCCCCACCGCTCTCTCTCTCTCGCTCTCAAATAAATAAAATCTTTAAAATAAAATAGAATGAAGGAGAAGGGGCTAGGACTTCTCTTGACTTTCTACATGGTCACGAAAGAGGTAAAGCATTCTAGGAAGAAGGTAATCTCTTTGTGCAGGGGTGAGGGGGAGTATGGAGGACCCTAACCATGGGAATCCTGATCACCATGTCCTTGTGGTGATCCTGAAGTTCCCTAGCAGTGAGTTCTTTGCCAGGTTTATATTAATATTCAGGCTAATCATCTCTCTGGGAGAAATACTTGGGGAAAAAATGATAACAACTACCACCTGAAATTTGCAATAATGCTACTAAGAAGAATGAAAACAGTGAACACATAATGGAGAAACTGAACGCTCATGAGGAAGAATGAAGGAGGCAGAGAAGCACTGGGTAAGCTGCTACAAGAATGAAGAGCCTGAAGGGACAGAAAAAACTTAAAGGCAGTTCCATTAATTAAGTTTGCACCCTTAGAAAATACAGAAATTAAGCTAGTGAACTCTCTCCTCTCCTCAGGTTCCCCTTGTATTCTTTTATCAGAACCTGACTTTGTTCTCTACCCTGGGGCCTCAATATGAAAGCCCCCATGCCACAAATGAGTGATGAGTGTAAGGCTCATCAGCTCTGACTCTTTTCTCCAAAATGATTTACTACAGTAACTACAAGATAGACTTCATTGTAAAATGCTTTCACTGATCTGAGCTACCCCTAAAAATAATAGCTATGAAAATACCAATACTTCATTACTTACATAGCACTTTTAAACTTTTAAAACTAGGGTCCATGACAATCCTATTGAAATGGGTAGAATTCGTCTCCTTTAACAGAGCAGAACCTTAAAATATCTAAGACGATGTGGCCGATTGGCGGCAGAATCAATGTTAGATTTCTGGTCTCCTGACCCAACCAGACCCTAGTACTGAAGGATGAAGCTAACGGTAAGGTTCCTTTACAGACAGTATCTGTATCTATGCTTTGTTTTCCCAAATGGATTTCAAACTTCTATCTTCCA
Source organism: Mirounga leonina (assembly GCF_011800145.1). Lineage (NCBI taxonomy): Eukaryota > Metazoa > Chordata > Mammalia > Carnivora > Phocidae > Mirounga > Mirounga leonina. The sequence continues at coordinate 1,713,423 of NW_023270812.1, read as the reverse complement.
TTATGTCACATGTATTGATCCAACATTTCATGAGCAATAAAGTGTCAACACAATTGTCCTAGGCCCTGTAGAAGATACAAATATGAAGAAGACAAAATCCCTGCACATAAGCAGCTTACAAACAGAAGAGAGATGACAACATGTTTACAACTCAGAATAAACAGGAGGAATCTGAGCAGGAACAGAGAAGGAGAGCAAAGAAGGGAGCAGGTAAATTTCATTGGAAAAGTTGGGGACACAAGTGCTAGAACATTAGGAAATGCTGTTCAGACCAGGAATACTGGACCTAGGCCTAAAGGGAGGACTCGACTTTGAATTGGCAGAGAAAAGAAAAAGAGGAATCTCTGTTGAGTAACAGAAACCCAGTTGGGAAGACAGGAACACATTAAGGACACGAGGAAAAAATAGCTCAGTACAGTATGAGGTAATGATAGGGAAGAATTTTGATTAATTCCCAAGACCATGCTATGCATACAGCAGATGCTTAAAAAAACATACTGGCTGTATGAATACTGACTCTGTAATAAATTAGTATATTTCATTTTAAAACACAAACATATGAGTTACCACCCAAGTTAATGAGTTATTATTAATTCTCAAACGTCGACTGTGGATTGTCCGTGGAAAAATTTTAAGCCTATTAGAGCTTCTCCCATTACCACACACACCTTCAGGATGCTGCTGTACATCACCATGGAGGAGCACATCTTTTTCGTATTAACCCAAATACACCAGCGGAGGGAGGTTAAGTTTTCTGTCCTCTGAAATCAAGTACTGCATTCCAAAACCATGCAGTAATTTTTAAGGAGTACCTACCGTTTAGAATTACTGCTCTAATTGTTCCTCTTTAATCAACATGAACAAACACTGAGCAGACCCCAGTGTGTACCGCTGAGACTAAATTCCAATAATGGGGATGAAGCAGTCAGGTACTGAGGTCCAGGAACCCAGGCAGTCAGACCTCAGATTCCCTGAAAATGGGCGATACAGAACTGAAGACAATATGCATGTGCAGGGGCGCCTGGGTGGCTCCGTCGGTTAAGCGACTGCCTTCAGCTCAGGTCATGATCCTGGAATCCCAGGATCGAGTCGCACGTCAGGCTCCCTGCTCAGTGGGGAGCCTGCTTCTTCCTCTGACGCTACCCCTTCTCATGCTCTCTCTTTCTCACTCTTTCTCTAATAAATAAATAAAATCCTTAAAAAAAAATACGCATGGGCAGAGGCATTAAGAACCTGAATATGTCACGGGTGACCACTTGTATATTTACACACACACACACACACACACACGTGTATGTGTGAGTGCAATGTATGCATACATGTAGATTTATTTGAAAAATGAAGCTACTAGAATGATCTAATCTCTTCAAATATCTTTTGGCACCATATGTCAGAACTTCAAATCTGGTATCCCCAAATTTTCAAATAGCAAATCGGGGTCCAAATAAGCGGGGGTGGGGGTGGGGGTGGGGGACTGCCCTGGTGCTAGGTACCAGAAATTGGCGTGCTGCAGGTAGAAGTGAAGGCCAGAGACAGGCTGGTCCAGACCTCACAATTGGGGGTGGGGTGGGAGGCCAAGTCACCAGTCACCTGGGGGAGTACTGGGAAGTCTTGCAGCCAAGGCCACCCAGTGGGACACCCAGCGGGACACGGTGGCTGCACAGATAACAGGCTCAATTCCTTCTCTCCCCCATCAAGCCACAAGACCAGTAGTCTAGGCTTCCAAACCCCTCTCTTTAGCCTCCTTAGAAATACAAGAAAGTGACACACAAACTGCCGTCAACTTAAAATGTGTTTGCTACACGGGAGGGGAAGAATGAAGCGGGGGAAATCGGAGGGGGAGACGAACCATGAGAGATGATGGACTCTGAAAAACGAACTGAGGGTTCTAGAGGGGAGGGGGGTGGGGGGATGGGTTAGCCTGGTGGTGGGTGTTGAGGAGGGCACGTTCTGCATGGAGCACTGGGTGTTATGCACAAACAGTGAATCATGGAACACTACATCAAAAACTAATGATGTAATGTATGGGGATTAACATAAGAATAAAAAAGAAAGAAAAAAAGAAAGAAAGAAAGAAAGAAAGAAAGAAAGAAAGAAAGAAAGAAAGGGAGGAAAAAAATGTGTTTGCTACACAAAATTAACAAGTATTTTCTAAAATAATAAAAGCTCATTAACTACCATCCACCAAAAGCCATCAATGCTTTTTCTTATGCAAATACACATTTTTCAAATAGATATTTACATTTCCTTACACTTTTAAATAACTACACACATTTCATAATCTATATAAACCGTTATGTTTGAACCTTTAAACACTACAGCAACTTATCAACTACCTTACAAAACACTGCGGAGGAAGCCTCCGGTCTCTCCCACAATCACACCACATTCTCCCTAGTTTTCTCTTTCTCCTCTTTCCCTCAGACTCCCCCTACTTATGACAGGATCACTCTTCACCTTGATGTCTCTCTCTCCCCCCAAAAACATCCCGTTCCCTCTCCCCTAACTCCCAGCCTTGTCCTCTCCAGGACACTGACCTGCGCCTGGCCGCCACGTCCCACCTCAAATGCACCGCTGGGGGCATCCTGACTCTCAGAAGCCCACGACCCCCGCCGTGAAGAGACTTCTAAAATCCTCTAACGTGGGGCTCCTGGCTGGCTTAATCAGTAGAGCATGCGACTCTTGATCTCAGGGTCCTGAGTTCAAGCCCCATGTTAAGTGTGGAGGCAACTTAAAAAAAAATAAAAATAAAATCTTCTAAGATGAAAGGGGTCCTCTCCTCTGATGACAGTGTGTGATCTGCTGCTGCAGAGAGGGTTTGAGATTTTCGTTGTTGCTGTTTTTGCTCCCATTGTGGGAGACTTGACACTCAATTTTCCTATGAGATGTGAGAGCTCCCTAGTCTGAAACATGGGAACACTAAGCTCACACACACACACACACACCCTGCTCTGCGGGTACACGCATGCCCACTTCGTGTTTATATCTTACTGCACAGCAAGAACTGAAGTAATACTTTAGAAAAACAGTAAGATATAAACCCTCTGTCCCTATAACAGAAACTACTTAACACTCTTAAAATTCTTAAGAATTTGCAAAAGTTTTAATGTGACATTAAAAAAAAATCCAGTAGAACACCTCTTATACTACTTGTTTTGAGGCAGTTCATTCCCCAAGCACATTTCCTATTGTTATAATCTTGGAAAGTGCTCATCCATGTGGATCTACTCACAATCTGCAAACTGAGAAACAAATGTACAATTCACGGAGGGAGAAAGTACAAAGGCTTAGTCTACGGCGCTCCCATTTGCCAGAGTGCAGAGCTGTGGGACACAGCCACAAAGTGCCTGTGGATTCCAGTGGTCTAATGAGCAGATACAGTTTTCATAATTTTTATTGCTGCATTACACAGCTGAGTGATTGTCAGGCCAATGCCAAAGTACAGGTTCCATTTGAATGACATACGGCTTCAGTCAACCGGAGAGACGCTGCAACATTAAACAACACAAGTGGGCAGAACAAGAATACAAAATGCCAAATTAGGCCTCACAGAACCAGATATGCTAGTGCACATCTCTGTCCTTGGAAGAGGCTGTGTGTGACTGTGTGTTTTGTGAACATACCTCTCTGAGCCCCTCACGGCACTGGACCTGGCACAGTGGCTTGCCGGCTGGTGTCACAGGAACAGCCTGCATGAGCTCTAGGGCCAGAAGCAAAGGTCAAGCTCCAGGTCTGCCCTTAACAATTCCATGTCCTTTGTTAGACTGCATTCTTTCTTTGCCCGCCAGTTTCCTTAACTCCATCCTTACAAAATGGCATTACAATACTCCTTCCATCTTGCCGAACGAGATGCTGACATGAAGACCTCCTAAATGGTCAACCACTACGTAAACAATCGCAGGATAACAACACTTGTCTCATCCAGAAAAACTTCCGGAAGCACAGCCAATCCAGTGGTGAAGCAGCAGTGTGGTGAACACCTGTTTGTCCATTTGGCTGCCCAGGCCATGAGCACAATTCTGGTATTTGGATTAATTCCTCACCTTATGAGCCTGACAGGAGGCTGTGATGTGGTGATTTACAATAACAAATATATATTTGGTCTTTATTCCCATTTCTAGCACAGAGCTCCTAAAACTCTTGGAATTTCCTAAGTGATGAGAGCCATAAAGGTGCCTGTCATTATGTTACTGACGTGGCATTCAAAACTCACCGAAGGATGGGGGCTGGCTGCCAGGAGAACCACTATGTGATGAAAGGGTTGGAACTTTCAGTCCCACCCTCGGAGTTCCAGGAAGGGGAGAAGGGCTGGAAGATGAAATCAATCACCAATGGCCACTTATTTAATCAGTCATACCTATGTCATGAAGCTTCCATAAAAACCCAAGAGGACAGGTTCGGGAGGTTCCAGGTTGGTGAACACGTGGAAATTCAGCAAGAGTGCTGCGCTCAGAGGACACCAAAGCTCCATGACCCTTCCCGTATACCTTACCCTAGGGATCTCTTCCATCTGGCTGCTCCTAAGTTATACTGTTTTATAATAAGCCAGTAATATAGTAAGTAAAAATGTTTCTCTGAGCTCTGTCAGCTGCTCTAGCAAATTAATTAAGCCCAAGGAGTCACTGGAACTTCCAGATCTCTAGCACTGTCATCTGAAGTTGGGGGTGGGAGACCTGACTCATAGGACTGAGCCTTTAACCTGTGGGATCTGATGCTTTCTCCAGGTAGGTACTGTCAGAATTGAGTTAAACTGCCAGATACCCACTGGTATCCAAGAATTACTTGGTGGTGGTGGTGGGGGGGAATACCACATTGCAATAGGTTTCAGAACTGTAGAGGTTGACTCTGCCTCCTATTAGAGAGGCCGAAAATGCCAGACACTCAATTCCCTAACTCCCTGGCAACTGGATACTGGCACGTGACCCAGGATCAGCCAATGAGATACAGATGCCCTGATCTTTAATTCATTAGCTGGTAACACAAAGAAACAAGGGCAGGAGGAGTTTCTGCTGGCAGTAACACAGCAACACTCAAAGTCAGGGGTGTGTCACAAGTGCACGTTAGCAGGACAGCAGGAGGGTGATGATGGACAAGCCATGGCCATGCATGGTGCGTGGCAGTGGATGCCTTCTGTCCTGTGTCCTAGCTGTAGCATCAGTCTCACAGCGCATCTCTCTTGGGCCTGCCCTTCCTGCTGGCCCAGTTCTTCAGCCTTCCTGGCAATTCTATAGGCTGCCCAATAGCCTGCCTATACTTCCTTTTCTGTTTGGGATGGCCAGACTCAGTTTTCATTGCTTACAACTAAAAATTCTGGCTGATACATGAAGTTTCTGAAATGGTAGGAAAGATAAGTAGATAAATCACAGGAGAGCTTCCAAATGAGTAGCACTGCATAGCAAAAACAGAAGGCAGAACATGATACACAGCTGTCACGATACAAATGATGAAGGGCAGGGGCGCCTGGGTGGCTCAGCCTATTAGCGCCTGACTTTGGCTCAGGTCATGATCCCAGGGTCCTGGGATCGAGCCCCGCATCAGGCTTTGTGCTCGGCGGGGAGCCTGCTTGACCCTCTCCCTCTGCCCCACCCACCACTTGTGCTCTCTCTCTAGTAAATAAAATCTTAAAAAAAAAATGATGAGGCGCCTGGGTGGCTCAGCCATTGGGCGTCTGCCTGCCTTCGGCTCAGGTCATGATCCCAGGGTCCTGGGATCGAGCCCCGCATCGGGCTCCCTGCTCAGCGGGAAGCCTGCTTCTCCCTCTCCCACTCCCCCTGCTTGTGTTCCCTCTCTCACTGTCTCTGTCGAGTGAATAAATAAAATTTTGACCAAAAAAAAAATGATGAAGGGCAGTTGCTTGATCAAGACTATAGGACAAGGGCGCCTGGGTGGCTCAGTTGGTTAAGCGACTGCCTTCGGCTCAAGTCATGATCCTGGAGTCCCAGGATCGAGTCCCGCATCGGGCTCCCTGCTCAGCAGGGAGTCTGCTTCTCCCTCTGACCCTCCCCCCCTCATGCTCTCTCTATCTCATTCTCTCTCTCAAATAAATAAATAAAATCTTTAAAAAAAAAAAAAAAGAAGAAGACTACAGGACAAGAACAAGAAAAGAACCAAGCTCTTCAAAAGATTTTAGGCAACTAATCAAAAGTCAAGAATAAATACGGTTATGAGATTTCAGGGGCAGGCAGTTCTAATGTATTAAGTGAAGATCATGTAAGTTCAGGAGTAGATACCTCTAATACCAACCAGTACTTTCAACATAGAAGTGTTCCTGAAGTAGAACTTGACTAAATGTAAATGGGGGTCAGTGGACAAGGGAGATTTTACACAGAAAGTGATATCTGAAGCAAACAGAAAAGGGAAAGGAGGAACAGATCATTTCAGACAGAGGGAAGAGTATAACAAAGTATGGAGGGAAACAATGCATGGTATATTCTCCAACAGCAAGTATTTCAGTAAACTGCTGTACAGACATAGGAAAAAGGGCTGGCAGGAGATAAGGCTGGAAAGGAAGACAGGCATCAGCTCAGAAGCGACACGCCATCAGGCTGACAAGTTTGGATTTTATTTTTAGCAGGAATTCACTAAAGAAATGTAAGCAGGAGAGTAACATATCAGATTTACATTTTATTTTATCAAGATTACTGTGAAGACTCCATGTGAAGGTATAAAAACAAAAACTGGTTCTTAACCACTTGGGATTCATAGAGCCTTGCAAATATAATGATCAGAAAAATGCACCTACACACATTAATAAAATCTTAATATTTAGTTCTAAATGGTTCACAGCTTCCTGCAGTCCATCTACGAACAATCCAGGGTCTGTGGACCTCAAAATAATAATGATCTAGAAGCAGGAGAGAGACAACTGGCAAAGTCACCGGCTGAGAAGCTATAGCAACTGTCCACACCAGTGATGATGGCAACTCAACTTACAGTGAAGGCTATGACAAGGGGGGGGATACAGGACAGAAGAGGTTTGACCTAATCTGCAGGAATTACTCATCAGCAGGATGTGGACAGTGAGGGAGGATCACCAAGCATGACTTCCAGAGGGATGATGTAAGTGACTGAGCAGCACCATGATTTTATGGGGCTAAATGGGGTGGGGGAAAGAGAAGCCAACGGGATACTCAGAACTGAGCTGCTAGGGACACATGCGGGTGGAGAGGCCCCTCTGGCAATTAGAAATTGGAATCTCAAGCTGAGCAGGCTATAGTCCTGGGTAGAATCACTGGACCAACATGAGGCTACTAGACAAGGGGAGGGTCGAGAAGATATGAGCCAGGCCAGAAGATGACAAGGAGAACCCAGGACTCAACATGAGTCCACAGGCCAGAAGGGGTGAGGCTACCAAGGCCATGGGTTCAGGGTCAGAACACAACCACAATATTTTACAAACAGAAATACAAATGGACTAGTCTGTGCATGTGACTTATGAGCATAATCACATCAGTGCGATCTACTCTAAAAAATGCAGAACCTGGACAAATTTCTTTACATTAACTCCATTCACTGGCCAGTAGGTTACAAGAAAATCAAAAGTCCCATCCAGAGATATAATTCCTCAATCTTTTCAGAACTCTGACTTCAGAAATGATAGTGTGTGCAAATAAAATTTTTAAGGATGCTTTTAAAATACCCATGTAATTAGAAAAAAAATTTAAAAATAAACAATAAAATACCCATGTAATTTGGAATATTCAACAGTACACTCCAGCAACACTAAAAATCGAGAAAGGAATTTCCAACCTCCTTTCGAGAAAGCAATTCTTTCAACAGAAGTATTTAACATGTTATATAAACATGTTATTCAGACAATGTACAACATAGGGGATTTTCATCACATTTACTACATTTGCTAGCCAAAATGTAGCACTCTTGTAATCACCAACAGAGCTGCAGTAAAACCTCTATAATATTAAACAACAACAAAACATGGCAGTAAGCCACCCTTCTATTAAGAAAAAGAAAACAAAGAAAACATTCTCCATAAGTACAGCTTTCTTTGTGACTTTTTCCCCTAAAGAACTCATTTTAAACAATAGCTCACTGGCAAAAACATGATATTTTTAAATTTGGGCAGAGTCTGGCGTCCTTACTTTGTGAGGATAAGTTGGCAGGAGAAAGACTGTAATAATTTTAAGGCTCTATTATTCTCACACTGAAATGCAAAGTATGAAATAAAAATAACAAAAACATTAATCTGGAATATAATTCAGCTGGTCATATATCTCTTTTGCACCTCACTCAACTTTTACCATTGAGTATTATAAATGCAATTAATTTGAATAAATAGCAGATGGTTCTATAGGTTCCTAGAGAATAAAATATAGATGTCACTAACTGAATTGAAAGATGAACACAGATATAAAGAAAGCTTCTGGTACTCAACAATCTGTAAAGCTCTGAAATTTGGTCACCCAATAGATAGAACCATTTCCCATGAAACTAAAGAATTCTTTACTTCTACATCATGGGTTTTCTGGGAGAAATGAGGGAACAATGAATAAATGGTTATCAGCCTCAAATATTCACCTAGATACCACTCTTGATCTATATACAGGCATACCTCAGAGATACTGTGGGTTCATATCTAGACCACCGCAATAAAGTGAGAATTGCAGTAAAGCAAGTCAGATGAATCTTCTGGTTTCCCAGTGCACACAGAAGTTATGTTTACACTTATCCATAGTCTTTTAACTGTGCAATAGCATTATGTCTAAAAAACAATGCACATACCTTAATTTAAAAATTCTTCATTGTTAAAAAATGCTAATCATCATCTGAGCTTGCAGTGAACTGTAATCACTGATCATTTTCACAAATATAATAATAATGAAAAAGTTTGAAATATTTCAGGAATTACAAAAATGTGACACAGAGACATGAAGTGAGCAAACGCTGTTGGAAAAATGGCACCAAAAGACTTGCTAATCAAAGGGTTACCACAAACCTTCAATTTGTTAGAAAAAAAAATACAGTATCTGTGAAGTGCAATAAAGCAAAGTGAGATAAAACGAAATATGGCTGTACTCAAACAGGCAATGTAAAGATGATCCTTCAAAGTACACTATAAATTTTAGCAGGTAAAATGAGATATTATATGCCAATTAAAGTCAAATATTTAATTATCAGTTACTACAAGCAGGCTAGTCTACTTTATGCCACAACGATGAGATCAAGATGTGGCTCCCACTCTTAAGGACCCTCAAGGATCAAAGGACTGGTACTCAAATCACCACGCGTCAAGATTCAAAATACTATGAACAATCTGAAGGCATATTCTGGAAACACAGACAAGCTAAATGAAGGAAATGGGAGTTGAGCTTTGAGGAGTGCCCCAGAGGTTCAGCAGAGAGAGATAAAGAGGTAAGGAGAATAGAACTCCAAATCAAAAATAATGGCACACTGGGGCACCTGGTGGCTTTGTCGATTTAAGCATCTGACTCTCAATTTCAGCTCAGGCCTGAACTATGGTGCTTCACTCTCTCAACAACCTGATAAGGTGGAGCACATCATCCTCACTTCATAGTGAGGAGCCCAAGGCTGACCAGGTGAGCAATATCCACATCACACACCTAGTAAATAAATAAAGCCGGCTGGAAATCTGCTGTACATGAGGCCAGGGCTCCTACTCTAAAATAAACTAAACTTGAGAAATTAACCATCACAGAAAACAAGGGCAAAATCAAACATGACTCTTGGGCATTGCCCCCGTGATGCTGGGGGTACCACAGCTTTGTCAGGAGAAATGGGCAAAGCATATGGAGGAGTAGCTGTCTCTGAGGAGGCCTCAGAAACTCCTTGCCAGGCAGGTGGAAAGGCAAGCCAAGAGCTGGCACATGGTTTCTAGATAACAAATGTATTGTTCTGGGTTTTCACAAACATACATTTATATTTTCACTTACCTTGGAAATCACAGTTTCTCCCTTTCAAAAGAAATCAGTCTCTAATTTCTATACCAAAGTTCACAAAAATACTCATTTCTAAATTTAAGTTTAAAGTAACAAAAATACACTATTATTAGTTGCCCTCTACTCAAAGTGTAATAATTTCTTCATAAGAAGGATGCTTTCCAAGAAATATTTACTTTAAACTTATAAAATATATCTGTATCTTGAATTGAACTGTTATACAATCAGAATGACAAAAAAATTCTATACAAGTGGCCTAACTCAGAATTTTCCAATTGCTAATCTATAGGTTGATCTTGCATGGATACCAAAATTTGTGCCCAGTTCCCATTTATTTAACACATGCTGTCTGGGGGCCTCCTATTGTCCGGCATTGCATGGGATGTCAGGAACAAAGATACGAAAGGCCATGCTCCCTGGTTTCTAATTTACTCAGAGTCCAACAGGGAACGAAAATTCCAACGGCATTTTTCAGAGAAATAGAAAAAACCATCCTAAACTTTGTATGGAACCAAAAAAGCCCCTAAAGAGCCAAAGCAACCTTGAGAAAGAAGAACAAAGCTGGAGGCATCACATTTCCTGATTTCAAACTATCTTACAAAGCTACAGTAATCAAAACAGTGTGATACTAGAATAAAAGTAGGCATATAGACACAATACACAGCCCTGAAATAAACTTATACATAAAAGGTCAATTAATTTTTGACAAGGGCATCAAGAACACATAATGGGGAAAGGAAAGTCTCTTCAGGAAATGGTGTTGGGCAAACTGGATATCCATATGCAAAACAAGGAAAGTGAACCCATATATACCATACACAAAAATTAAGACAAAAAATGGGGCACCTGGGTGGCTCAGTCGGTTAAGTGTCTGCCTTCGGCTCAGGTCATGACCTCAGGGTCCTGGGACGGAGCCCCATGTGGGGCTCCCTGCTCGGTGGGGAGTCTGCCTCTCCCTCTGCCTCACCCTCCTTGGCTTGTGCTGTCTCTCGCTCAAATAAATAAATAATATTCTTTAAAAAAAAATTAACACGAATAAGATCAAAGACTTAAATGTAAGACCTGATACCATAAAACTCCTAGAAGAAAACACAGGGAAGAAGCCACTGGCATTGGTCTTGGCAATGATTTCTTGGATAAGAGACCAAAAGCAAAGGCAACAAAGCAAAAGTAAACAAGTGGGACTACATTAAAGTAAAGAGCTTCTGCACAGCAAAGGAAATAATAAATTGAAAAGGCAACCTACAGAGTGGGAAAAAACATTTGCAAACCACGTATCTGATAAAGTGTTAATACCCAAAATCTATGAAGAACTCATACAACTCAATAGCAACAAAGCAAATAATCCAATTAAAAAGGGCAAAGGAACCTGAATAGACGTTTTCTAAAGAAGATATTCATATGGCCAACAGACACATGAAAAGGTGTTCAACGTCACTAATCATCAGGAAAACACAAAGCAAAACCACAATGAGATGTCACCTTACACCTGTTAGAATGGTTATTATCAAAAAGACAAAAAACAACAAGTGTTGGTGAGGATGTGGAGAAAAGGAAACCCCTGTGCACTGCTGGTAGGAATGCAAACTGGTGCAGCCAGTGGAAAACAGTATGGCAATTCCTCAGAAAAGTAAAAATAGAACTACCATGTGATCCAGCAATCCCACTCCTGGGCACATATCCAAGGAAATGAAATTAGGATCTTTAGGGGGTTTTTTGGTTTTTGTTTTTAAGATTTTATTTTTATTTATTTGAGAGAGAGAGCGTGAGTGAGAGCGCACAAGCAGGGGGAGCAGCAGAGGGAGAGGGAGAAGCAGACTCCGCGCAGAGCAGGGGCCCGACGAAGGGTTCAATCCCAGGACCCTGAGATCATGACATGAGCCAAAGGCAGCCACTTAGCCGACTGCTACCCAGGTGCCCCGAAATTAGGATCTTGAAGAGATATCTGGACCCCCGTGTTTACTACAGCTTTATTCACAATGACCAAGATATGGCAACAGCCTCAATATCCTTTGATGGGTGAACGGATAAAGAAAATGATACACACAATAAAATATTACTCAGCCATTAAAAAAAGAAAGTCATTTGTGACAACATGGATTAACCTGGAAGTGAAACAGACAAGACAGAGAAAAATAAATACTGTATAATATCACTTGTATGGGGAATCTAAAGAAAAAGAAAAAAGAAAAGCCAGATTCATAGAAACAGAGAATAGAATGGTGATTGCCAGAAGCTGGGGAAGGAGGAAATGAGGAAATGTACGAAGAGTAGAAATTTTCAGTTACAAGTAGTAGTTCTGAGGATCTACTGTACAGCATGGTGACCATGATTAATAATACGGTGTTGTGCAGCTGAAAGTTGTTGAGAGTAGATCTTAAGTATTCTCAACACACACACACACGTTAACCAAGTGAGGTGATAGATTTGCTCATTATCTAGATTTTGGTAATCATTCCACAATGTGTGTTTTAGCACTTTAAATATATACAGTTATATGTGTCAATTATTCCTCAATAAAGTGTGTGTGTGGGGGGCGGTGATGAAGCACTGCAGAGGGAGGGGAAGGAAAGAAACACTAGCTGTCCGGTGTGGCACCTGGAGCTCAGCACAGAGTGATGGGAAGAGTGGGCGAAGGACAAAGGGAGAGTCAAGGAAGGCTTCAGCCAGGCAGAGTAACCTTGGAGTAGGAGTAGTCCGACCCTCATACAACATGGATTGTAGATGCCTGGGAGCTCCAGGCAAGAAACAGCATGTAGACAAACAAAGAGCCAAGAAACCAGAGAATGTACGAGGAGAACGACAGCAGCAGATTCGCGGAGCAACACCAACAGCATGGCAGGGGCAGCTGCGGAGGGGAGCTTACGTGGTCTTGTTATTCCGTAAATACCTCTCTCTCCCTTGCCCAGCCCCCAGAAGGCTCTGTCTTGCGGAATGGAAATTATCCAAAACTGTTTATCAAGTCCGAAAACAAGACAGGCCAGGAACTGATGGGTTAATCAGATCAGCTAGGATTCCAAGAAACGATGAAGTGGGAAAAGGAGCATTTCTTAAGCACTTCATGCCAGGTCCTAGGCTACCTGCTCCCACATATGAAATCTCATTTTGTAATTACAGCTGTGTCTTAATAAGGAGGAAATTGTAATACCAACTATTTAAGTGGCTTGGTCAAGATTACTTCCCTTAAGAAGCAGCTGATGCTTATATCCAGGTTTATTTTACTTCAGACTCTATTCCACCCTCCCTGCAATACAGCACTTGAAGATCTTGTACGTCTTCATACCACATTATATAAGTATATACTTATTATTTTTTAAATCTAAGAACATGGAGAAAAACAGAAAGAAAAACTTAAGTCGCCAAGTGTACATAAGCCATTCAAACACCAAGAAGCCATCAGGAAAAAAGTACACTGTGGTTCCTCAAGGAAAAAAGAAGTAACTGCTCCTACAACTCCTAATGAGCACAGTACCAACTGGCACTGGAAAGTACTAGCATTGTGATATGTAGGACGCTACACCTGCCTGGTGATGCTCCTGTAACCATGTTCCTGACGGGGGATAACAGTGACATGCTGACTATCCCTGTGGTCACACACTGTCCCAAAGACTATGAGCTATAAGAGCATCTAAGAAGGAAGATATTCTTAAACCAAAATGTCCTTCCACATGGCACTTAAAAATTCACAAAAGGAGGATAAAATAGTCATGAAGAACAACAGTGTTGGAGTCAATCAAACCAGGATTCTAATCTTGGTTCTATCACTTCACTATGTGACCTAGAGCAACTTAACCACTCCGAGAAACTCTTACTTCCTCATCTGTGTCAGGCTTCTCCGCTGCACCCTGTATAACAATGTTCTAGAGACCTGTCCGGAGATCTCATTTCCTTCTACTGAGGACCATTTTTTGTACTGTCCATTGCGCAAGTCAACAAGACCTCAACGTTCTATTACTACCTTCATTTCACAAACATTTATTTATCACTCCCTACCTATCTGGCACTATGCCAGCTAGGTGTCTATAAATAAGAGATAATAAGCCCCACTCTCCAAACGTCTGACTTTTCTACACCACAGACTGTAGTTTCTTTGGGTACATGTAAGGAACACAGGCTGTGCAATAAAGAAGAAATTATGAAAACAGTCTTAGTTTCAAGCTTATCTATATACTATCATCAATGGGTAGTCTTTCTTTTTCCAAATTAATGATAAGGGAGAAAAAACAATCACTTCAATTCTAGTTATAAAACTTAATGAGATATGCACTAAAGCCCCTTCAAGCATAATGCTAGGAAATCCGAAAGTTCTAGATACCACAAAATGAGAATAAAGTCACAAATATAAAACTGGTCCAGGGGCGCCTGGGTGGCTCAGTCGTTAAGTGTCTGCCTTTGGCTCAGGTCATGATCCCAGGGTCCTGGGATCAAGCTCCACATCGGGCTCCCTGCTCTCCCTCTCCCACTTCCCCTGCTTGTGCTCCCTCTCTCCTGCCTCTCTCTCTCTAATAAAATCTTAAAAAAAAAAAAAAAAAAAAAAAAAACTGGTTCAGATGTTATGATGGTTGTCTTTTAGAGGTTACTAGAGAATTTTTTTAATAGAGACTCATCACTAAATACTGTTGCAAGATAGGTTTAACAAAGTATTTTAACTATGGGTCTAGAATCCAATGTGACACAATTTTTATTTTATTTGTGGGTGTGGGTGGGGTGTAGAGGGAGAGAGAGAATCTCAAGCAGGTTCCACACCCAGCGCAGAGCCCGATGCAGGGCTTGATCTCACGACCCTGAGATCATGACCTGAGCTGAAACCAAGAGTTGGACATTTAACCAACGGAGACACCCAGGCGCCCCAATGTGATACAATTTTTAAAACTTTGAACATATACATAATGTTCAAATACAATATCCCTAGCAGGTTTTTTCCCTATTTATGGGGATATATACTACCATTTTAAGTACTGCTTAAAGTATTTTTATTTTCCCAGCAAAACCCAGAATCCACATTTTTCCACCAGAAGTTCTAAGCTACGACACAGATTCAGTCTTTGACAGGACTTATTTCAAAGCAAGCTCTTCAATATGTAGCCAGCAAAGCAAAAGAAACTTTTGAAACTACATATATATAAAGGACAATGAATGAAATCAATCTAGATAATATGTTAAATGGCAAATATATTTGCTCCCTACTATCCTGAGCCCTGAGGTTAGGACATTTCCAGGTGTCCTTGCCCTCTGGCACCAGGATAGATGCCCTGCATTCAGGGTCAGGCAGGGTCTGGCTATAAACAGCCATCAGAATGCAGGCTGGAGCTCCCTGCCAATCCCATCACTTAACACAAGCCCGGACTAAGCCTCAGAACTGGGACTTGCTATCCTACAATAAAGGCATCTAGCTGGGAGAAAGAAAGGAGATTATTGAAATTCCCAGTGAAACAGGGATCTCTCTCCAGCCTCTCCCACTGCCACCCCAAAAATGCAGGATGATCATCTCCATTAACAAGAAGCCAGGGAGTGGGCCTTTCAGTCACTGGCTTTCCAACTTCTTCAAAGACACTGTAATCAGGGTGTTAAAGAGCTGGGACCCTCTGGAATGACAAGGCAAGTAGGAAGGACAGGAGAGGCAGGGGGTGACCCAACCAGTCCACAAGGTAATAATGACTCCTGGAAAAGGTAGACAACATCAGGACTGGCTACCCTCCCCCTGTCCCACTCCCACTGCTCCCCGATGGGCAGGGAACACTTGCCAGGGAAATCAGTAGTATCTGTAATTATCAACTAATCTGTCTTGTTACTATGAATATTAAAACAGTATTGGAAACAATATTTAAATATGGATTTTTAATAGATGTCTAAAGTTCTTAAGTGTGATTTTACTACTAGTTTTCAGAACCAATGTTCCCCCATAGGAATGCATCACTTTTTTTTTTTTTTTTAGGAATCACAATGGGCACATAAAATCTGACATAAAGAAATTCACTTTATAGCTCACTTTAGACAAACCCATTTCTTCACATATTATCTGACATCCATATTAACTCTTGGTGGCTTCCACATGCATGCCTGTAAGCCTACTAAATTAGTGTGATGAAAAAACAGCATAAAATGAAGTCTTTATCTGTCCCAACCCCTTAGAGTAATTAATATACATCACTGATACTTTTCTTCTTTAGTTCTATTTTCAGATAAATCAAATTTGTGCAGACTAGCAGCTTAAAAATTCATTAGTTTCAGCATAAAATTTAGTCAATATTTATAAGACAGTTGTAATCCTCAATGTTTATCTTCAAATGATAGACTTTCCATCCAAAAATATAAAATAAATTTCAATTAAATAAATACTATTATTCATTTTTTTACAGACAGATGCTGAGCCAATGGAGATAAATGAATGATACTCCCCCCCCCAAAAAAAGATGATCCATGAGATACAAAAAAAAGGTTTTTAGTCTCTTGTCTTTGTAAGAATTATCATTAGGAAAAACAGCTAAAATTACTAAATCTGAGAATCTGGCCACTTCTGACACGAATTTGAATATAGATTTCTAAATCTTCAAATTCTTTTTGAAAAAATACATGTACAGTATATATATAATATATACATACATACACACACACACAGTACACCTATTAAAATGAAATCAAGTTTCAATTGGCAACAGAGATTTAATGCATTTGAAAAAAAAAACTAAATTCATTTTTTTAAAATCATTTAAAATTAGATACCCAAAGTAAAATTAGATACCCCAATAATCACTATTCTTCACTAGTGTGTCACTTATTTTATAGTAATTTTGCTGAATTCCTCTTCAATATCTTTAATTTCACATTGATTTTTTAAAATACCATATTTAAAAACTGACAATTAAAAAACTGTTCCTAAAATCCTATTTCTAAAGAGGCATCATGTACAGTCCTGAATGGTTTTTGTTTGTAAAGACTTAATTTATTATTTGGCTTTGTTTTGTCTTAAAGCCTTTACAGGGACACCTGGGTGGCTCAGTCGGTTAAGCATCTGACTCTTGGTTTCGGCTCAGATCATGATCTCATGGGTCATGAGATCAAGCCCCACATTGGCTCCATTCTCAGTACAGAGTCTCCTTGAGATTCTCTCTCTCTGCCCCTCCCCCTACATGTGCTGATGTGCTGGCTCGCTCTCTCAAATAAATAAATAAATCTTTAAGAAAACAAAAAAAAGCCTTTCAGAATTTCTAGAGTCAGTTCTTCAACGTATTATGTTTACAAGCTTAATATTTATCATAATGTCATAATGAATACAAAAGGGGTACCCAGGCCCAACCAATGACAAAAACTAAAGAAATACCATTTCCTCCAGGAACGAAAAGAAGTGACTGGGCACGTTTTTTTCAAGTTACACTTTATCCAAACCATCCAACAAATAGTATGGACCATGTGGAAAAGTGATCCAAAGTAAGAAACCTGATATTCATTCACAGTTCAGAAATGACACAACCATGGCTACACCGCTTTCCTCACGGGGAGATGGAGGAATCCAACGAGCCATCCACGTGCACCGTTGTGCGAACGGTAGGTGTGTGGAGCCCTGTGCCCAGCTGCAGTGCGCTCCCTGATGCAGCCAGCACCCTGTCACTAACAGCAAGGCAACTCATTCTGAACGTGACATTAATTTCTGAAACAAACATTTGCGGTGTTTTTTCCATCTGTCTTTTTATAAAAGATGATTTTGTCCATAGAGCAGTTGTATTTTGGACTCGAATGCAGAGAGTGAGATTTAAGGGGAGGGTGCGTGAAGAGCAGTTCGAGACCGGCTACTCTACTCCTGAGATGAAATTCTTTTTTTTTTTAAAGATTCTATTTATTTATTTGACAGAGAGAGACACAGCGAGAGAGGGAACACAAGCAGGGGGAGTGGGAGAAGCAGGCTCCCTGCTGAGCAGGGAGCCCGATGCGGGGCTCGATCCCAGGACCCTGGGACCATGACCTGAGCCGAAGGCAGACACTTAACGACTGAGCCACCCAGGCGCCCCGATGAAATACTATTTTTAAGGAGTCACAAAGCAAGCGGGTGTAGCTTTTTTTTTTGTAAAGATTTTATTTATTTATTTGAGAGAGAGAGCATGAGCAGGGGGAGGGGCAGAGGGAGAGGGAGAAGCAGGCTCCCCGCTGAGCAGGGAGCCCCGATGATGTGGGACTCGATCCCAGGATCCTGAGATCATGACCTGAACCAAAGGCAGACGCTTAACCGATTGAGCCACCCAGGCGCCCCTCATTCTTATTAATCCGTAAAGACAGACATTTAGAAAGCCTAAATGAAAAAATAAAAGCATTCCAAAGCATCATTTATAACGTCAAATATATTCAGATACTTCTCACACATAACCAGAACAAAATACATATATACCCACAAAATAGTATTTCTGATAATGACATCATCCAGTAAGTCTTTAGCACATTCAGTTAAAGAATCAAATATTCCAAGAAAACAGCTAGGTCAGTTTTCCACAGGAAGCAGTCTGTCCATACCTCTCACACCACTCACGTGAGGAACCTTACGTCTTAGCAGCTATGCCTATGGAGATGGTGCCCAGAAACACTCTCGCACGCTCCTCCAGTCCCCTGGAGCAGTGAGGCATCTCTGCGGCTCGGTGCCTCCCGCTGGCTTTCACGCACCTGCTGGCCCAGCCCCCAGGGCAGCAGGGGCTCGCTGGTGTAGCACAAGACTTGCTCCAGTCCCTCACTGCCTAACTGAACTTCCACAGATTTTTCCACGAAGGCACTTCAGGCCACCATAAAACTTGCATTTTAACATCCAGCAAGATAATGTCCTTTGTTATTCTTTCGTAGGTCCAGAAATGTCATTTGTACACCTTCTGTTGGTCATCAGAGATCAAAGCTATCCATCAGAATGCGTAAGGGGCAGAAAGAGGGGCCGCAGAAGGCTCTCCAGCGTAAGCTGCGGAGCGTATCATCGTAAGGTGGCTGAGAGCGTTTGCAGGATGGTGTGGGGAGGTTTGTGGCCTGAGCACACAGCCTGACACACTCCCATTCCCAGGCTGAGAGCACGCTACACCCCTTGAAACGTAGAAGACACAGCAAGAGGGCCGTGATGGCCTGTTTATATGTGCAGACACCCATACTGACATGTGTACATACATGTCTTTACAGGAAAATATTTCTGAAACAAATACCATTTTAACAAGTCCGCACCACAGCAGGCCATGTTGAATGGGGTATTCATGTACAGGGAAGACTGTGGCCACAAGTCATTTTCAGATGTCTATACAGAAAATAAGATGCACTAAATCACATTTAAATGAAATAATTTCCATGATGATTGCAGAATCAACTACATTTTCAACTTGCAAATAGTATAAACCATTCAAAAGAGATCACAGAGTGTAGACAGTTCTCGCAGCTGTTAATTACATTTTAATGTCTGTGACAGTTCTGTTTATGTACTGGACAGACTGTAACCCACAGTTAAGTACATATTCACATAAATTACAAAGGTATTTATGAAGTAGCATATATAGGTCAGACCTACAAATGTAGATGTACTATTTATAACCTGGAAAGACTCTGGATAAACATGGCAGATTCAACACTTACATCTAGTATCATTCCCTCCTAAAAACAAAATGACAGTACAGTTTGCTTTTTCATTTGCTTTTTTGTTTGTTTATTTTTATAAAACAAACCCACAAGAACAGGAACAACAACAGCAACAAAATTTTGGATGCTAGAAACAGATGGACAATTAGTAACTAACTCAGCCAACACAGTTGACAAGGCAGAATCTTCAAAAGGCTCAGAAAGTGGGGGTACCAGATACCTCTGAGAGCAGAGTGGTATGGATGGGTGTGTGTGTGTCAGGGGTGGGAGGGGGGGTCTCTCCCACCAAGCATAGCATCTCCCTCCACCTGGCAGAAACCCAGAGATTTATTCCCAGAGGAGGGGAAAAACAGTGATTTTCCAGAACCACTACCATAGAAGGGTTGTGGTTCAGTAATATCTACTGAATATTGAGATACCTCCCTACAACCCTGCCAACAGCCCTCCTCCCATGGTAAATCTGAGGCCAGTCCAATTAGGAAAGATCTAAATATCTAAATATATACTACGATAGGAGTGGGCGTGTCCCCAATTCCCCTAAACAGCCCACCCATGTACCTCCCAGTAGATCTTATGATCAGCAAGCCCTGCCACAGCATTTGGACAAGAAAGAACTACTGGTAGCTGAGGAAAGCCTTCAACGGGAAAAGAGAGACCAAAACAAGAAAAAAAAAGGGGGGGGGGTAGAGGAAAATTAGAAGGCAGTGAAGTGATGCAAAAGGCACTACAATTATTAATATCTCAATGAGATAAAAAAAATAATCTTGAAACAAGAACAAAATTCTATTAAAACAAAATAAAGAAGAATTAAGAAAAGGAAAAAAGAGGAGGAGGAGAGGCAAGAGGGATGAAGAAGGGCGGGGAAAGAAGCCTAGAAAGAGCCTTGGAAATTAAAAATACAATATAACGAAGAACTCTTCCAGAAGCGAGCATAAAAGAAAATGACATTAAAAAAAAAAAAAAAAAAGTAGAAAAGATAAGCCCAGTAAGTCCAGTATCGGGTGACAAAGATCTTAGAATGAGAGAAGAGGAAAAATGAGGGGGGAAGGAAGATAAAAAAAAGTAATTCAAGACATGACCCCAAGGTCGAAAGAGCGCACAGGGCAGTGGATAAAACGGGACCCCGGTGAAATTTAAGGACAGTGCGGGGAAGAGAAGGTGTGAGGACGGTCAGGGAGGGTGGAGGGACACGCAAAGAATCAGGAAGCAAGAGGAATGGCTTCAGACTTCCTAACAGCAACGCTGGCGGCTAAATGTCAGTTAAGCAACCGCTTCAAAATTCTAAAGGAAAATGATTTCCAAACTACTATCCCCAGTCGATCTTTAGGTCATCTATGAGGGTAAAATAAAGACGTTTTCAGACAAGCAAGATCTTAAAATTTTACTTCCCCACGCCATTCCTGAGAAAGCTACTGGAGGATGAGCTGCACCAAAATCAGACAGACACAGAATCCAGGAAACCAGAGATCCCACACAGGAAGCGAGGTGGAGGGCAATTCCAAGGTGAAAGTAAAGGGAGGTCCCCAGATGTATGCATCAGACACAGAGGTACCTAGAGAGGGCCAGAAAGCCAGAGGCCCTAGCAGAGAGTCCTCGACAAGATGAAACTGATCGCAGGCCTGTTGGAACTGAACGACTTACAACAAAAGGTGGGCAGCTTTGATGGATTAAAAATCCTAAGCAGAGTGAGTAATGAATACATGTAGAAAATTAAAGAAAAGTCAATTCTTGACTGGGAGAAAAACAAAGACCTGCGCAGGAGAGGACAGCCATTTACTACATGGCTCATTTCCGAATAGAGTTCCCGGGTCTCAGTAATGTCAACACAACAGTGATCAAACCCAAGTCACAACAAAGCTATACCGAGAGGATGAATAGGCGTGAGCAGGACTCATGCTTGTGGTGAGGACAGGGTAAGAAAGGAGCATTAAATCATCACCTTAAATGGAAAGCAGCAACGCAAAGAAATGTTATTCAAAAACATGGAGGCGTCCTTGAAGAATCAGTTAAATAAAAGAGTTCAAAGTGGCTGTTGCCGCTGGGGAAGTGAACTGGAGAACGGGGGGCAGTGACTACCGTTTTTGATGGCAGATCTTGTAAAACCATTGTCTTTGAAAACCATTTACATCTATAACCTTGATACAAACAAAAACTTTCTTAAAACTAGGCTAAAAGAAAAGATTAAAGACACTACTAGAAAAGAAGTACAGTATCATAAGCCAAAAAAATGTTTAAAGCCATACTTTATATATTACCATTACTTAGAATCAAGCTAAAAGCCCAAGGGAGGCATTGAGGGTATATTCACTGCTCAAAGCACACTTCTGAAAGACACGATAACAATTTGTCAGAGAGTGTCCTCTCCTTATCTCCCTCAGAGGGCTGCAAGATTATTAATCTTCAGAACACAAAGAAGTGGAAAACTACAATTCCCAGTATACCCTGCAGCCCATTCAATTACTTTAAGTACATGAGGCTTTGCTATGAGGGAGAAGATTAATTTTAAGAAAATATAGAACTAGTTCTCACAAGCCATTTCTAACCCACTGTGTTCTACAGACATAACTTTTCCATTCTCCTCTTGAAGAAAAAGAGGATAGAAAATAAATCATCTGTTAGGGGTTGAACACTACTTTTTAGTTACTTCAAAGAACAATTTCAAGTTGATGGCACTGAAGTCTAGAAACACAGAATGTTTGAACTAGCAAGAAACTGAAAAGTCATAGAATCTCTTCTCCCTTCTGCATGCCCCACACACCCAATTGTGCAGATGAAGAGCCCACTGCTCAGAGAAGTTCTGTGCCCAATGCAAATGCTCAGGAACTGTGTGCAGCATCACGGAGATCAGAATAATTCACTTATCATCCATTCAGCAACTGAAAACACATTTTGGCAACTACTATATGCACATAGAACTGTACATACTATATGCACACAGAACTGGGGTGTTCATTAGCCTAGGTTCCATTTGCTATTCCATACTTTTGGTAAGTCACTTAATATTTTAATTGCTTCAGTTTCCCCATCTATAAAATAAAGATACAACTATCCTATATTTCTCAGGGAAGTTTATGAGAATGGAGTAGACATGTTGCTTTAAGATTCTTAAAGGAAAAAAAAATACAGACAGAATACTCTACCATCCTCACATGTACACAACTAACACAACCAAGTCCAACTCAATATATCCAAAATCAAACCCATCATCCTCCTCCACAAAACTTGCCTCTCCTTTTATATTCAGGCTCTTGACTATTGGAACCAAAGTCTTCTCCTTCCATCCAAAGCAGGAACGTGGAGTTGTCTAAGACCTCCCCTCGCATTCTGTACCTTCTTACCCCAACATAATCAACCTCTGTGCCCCATACCCAGTTTACCTTCTACACAGATTTTAAGTTACCTGTCTTAGTCCCTTCAGGCTGTAACAGAATTATCATAAGCCAAGCATCTTATAAACAACAGAAATTCATCTCTCACAGTTATGGAGGCCGGGATGTCCAAAATCAAGGACAGCAGTTTCAGTACCTGGTGAGAGCCCGCTTCCTGGTTCATAGGCAGCCCACTTCTCACTGTGTCCTCACATGGGAGAGGGGGCAAGGGAGCTCTCTGGGGTCTTTCTTATAAGGACACTAATCCTGTTCATGAGGGTTCTGTCCTCATGACCTAAGCACCTCCCAAAGGCCCCTCTTCCTAACACCATCACACTGGGGGCCAGGTGTCAAAATAGGAATTTTGTGGGGACACATTCAGTCTCACCCTTTTTTATCCCTACAATACAAATCCATGGGGGTCCTACTTTATTCTGCTCATGATAGGCCATTCTCTATCTCCAAGTTCTTTCCCTGTAAGTCCTTCTTCCCCATCAAGCAGTGGGCAGAAAATGATCTACCATTTAAAATGCTCATTTCCAAGGTCCACTTCTCTTCCCCCTTAGAATGAGAAAGGCTCCGTATTGCTTACAGGATCAAGTCAGGCTTCCCAACTTGGCATTCAGAGTTCTCCATGACCAAAGCATCCCTCCCAGTATCACCTCAAGTGAGCTACTCACATGCAACTAAACCAGTTCACCCCACCTTGCCCCCCTCGTGCTACACTTTCTGCCTGAAACATGGGGCCCACCTTTTCCTTAAATGATTTGTTCATCTTATGAAACTCAGCTCATCTGACCTAAGTCATCATGTGTTCACCTATCTCTTCCTAAGACCACAAGCTCCCCAGGATAAGGAAGTAACTTAGCCAAAACTGGAACTGCCGGGCTCCCGCACCCAGGTGGGCACAGAGCAGGCGTTCAACAATGCAGAAGCATTCGTGGACCTTACAGAACAACACAAGCAGACTCAAAGAACAATCTACATGCACTGCCTCCTTCCCTTCATTCATTCCTCAAACCACTGCAATTTAACTCTTACTATCAAATCACAGCAAGAAAAAAAAAGTATCTCTGGCCACTTCTTAATCCTTTCTTCTTGACCCTTCTGCAGCCGCGGACACTGCTGACCACCTACACTCCTCCGTTCTGGCCCCGTCCCCATCTCTCTCACAGCACGGTGCTCTGATGTTCCTCTTACCGCTCTGCCTTCTTTACCATCCTTGTCACTGTCTCCTCTAGCTCCTGCTTTGCCATTCACCTCTTCAGTACTTGGGTTCCAAGGTTTGTCCCCCTCCTCTTTTATACTCCATAGGCACCGCACACCCTTTCCTATGGCTTCTACTATGAACTCACAATTCTGATTCTCAATCCAGGTTCCACAGGGTCCAGGACCCCCTTCCCCCCACCCCAGAAAAAGTAAGATAAACCTGCTGGATGGGCTCATCATGTACACTTCGTTAAAGTTTCCCAGTTGATTCTAAAGAGATGCCAGGACTCAGAACCAATGAGCCACACCATAACTTTAGAATCAAACCTCAAGATTCTATCTTCAGCATCCACAATTCCCCTGACCCATATTTCCGACTGTCCATTAAACACCTGCACTTCCTGCAGGCTACCACCAGAAAACCAAAGTCCCTGTCTTCTCCCAAATCTATTGCCCCTCCTCTATCTCTATACGGACATCTAACCAGATGCCCAAAAGCCCTCCCTTACCTTACCTGATGCTTGGTTACTAAGATCCATGTATTCAACCTATTAATTGCACCTTACCCCTAACCTCTCAAGTCCTAGTAGGGTCACACTGATCATTCACCCTCCTTCAGCACTCCCTGTCCAGTCTACTCTCTACACGCCAGCAATTACCTTCTGGCGTACAGATTTCATCGTTCCTTCCCAGCTTAAAACTTCCTACAAATACAGGAAGTGCTCCTATTTAGACATAGTCAAGTTCAAATTGCTTGGAATGGTATATAAGACCATTCACATTCACAACCTTTCTCTAATCTACTTTCCCAATCCAAACTTATATCGCATTCTCCAATACCTTTGGCCCTATGAGAATCACATTACTCTTCAACACACCATGCAAGTTTAGGATTATAGAACACTGAATATACTGTTTCCACTGCCAAGGGTATGAAACACACACACACATAGTTCAAATGTTACCTACCTTCCTGTCAAGCCTACCCAGTTCAGCCTCCACTGAGTCACTATCTCCCTCCTGAGATTCCCACAGCTCTTCTATAGATCTCTATCATACTAATGACCACATTATATAAGGTTGTTGACTTACCCGCTCTCTGGCTCTCCATGTATTCTGTAAGAGCCTGGAATATACATCTTTTTCCAAAGCAAGTTTTTGTTACATTAGAGAAATTATAAAACGTTGGTTGTACAAAAGGCAAACACCCTGGCACAAACGGGGTACTTAAATAGACCAATGGTTCTAAAGAGACTCAGATTATCATAGGCTAGAAAATAACCCCCCTCCCCAAAAAAAGAGAGGGAGGGAGAGAGAGAGAGAGAATTTCTGTTTTCAGTTTTCTGTTCTAATTATGAAAAGCCTAGAATGCTGTTCCTCAAAAAAATCAATTATAGACATCTTAACTAAATATCTTTTGTGGGAATTACTGAATACTCCATTATATGGAAGTCAGAACCATCATTCTGCCAAATGAAGACTGAAATCCTTTTCTTCTCTTAAAATCATCCCCAAGTAAATGGAAGGGTAAAACTACGGTCTTCAGCTTGATGTGGATGTTAGATAATTAAGTTGCAGGAAGATCAAAATTTACAGCTCTGGACTACAGTAACACTATCATTTTATCTTACTACGTTTTTATTGGCATTAGTCCCATTTTTAATGGTCTTCTTGTTCCTGACTATTAGAAATTATTGGCAGTTTACACTAACAGGCTTCCGTCATGTTTCATTTCCAAATCCTATTGTGGTCGTTCATTCCAATCAAAACCAAAATAGATCAATTTTTAAGATTAAAAAAAGGGGGACATTAAAAAAATAAATTATGCAAGCAATGCAAAATCCTTCCGATAGGATCTATAATAAATTCTGAACATCAAATAAGATTGTAAAGAACTACTAAATCATTAAATCTATGCTATACCAACTTCAGAAAATGAAATCTGAGAACACAGTATTCAAAATTTGTAAGAAAGCACGTTCTGCGTAAGAAAATGTTATCTGTAAGTTGGGTGGTTTTTTTCCACATCGTCTCACTTATACCACAGACAGAGCCAGTGACTTACTGGGCAGGGAGGTGAATGCTCAATGCTTTCGTGGTTTATCGGATTCTCAAACTCGAATCAGTACTGTGCCCCAGCTCTTAAAATTGAACAGTCTCTCCCTATGCCCCCCCACCCCATTTAAAAATTAGGATAAGACCAAATGGCTAAAACAACTCCTCTGCATGCAATTACGTAACTAGACAAGAAGGGTGTGAAAGTTTGAATGAAAATATTAGAAGTGACAGCTTTCTACCTTAGTCTCTCTGTGCCCTCTCCAAACTGCAGGGAGCAGATGGTAATTTTCAAGCACATTTAGACCAGGCTTGGAAGGACAACTCAGTGATAAAGAAATAACTGCACAGGGGAAAAAAAAAGAAAAAGAAAAAGAAAAAAACAAACCCACATGTTTTGCAACCTACGGTTTTTAATCTAGAAAAGCTTTAGTATCGGTTAACACAAACGGAAAAGCTGCCATACGCACAGTTCCATATAAAATGCTGGTTTATACATTATAAAATAAATTTTTAACAGTTTCCTTTTCACATTTGCACTAAAGTATGCCAGTAAATACTGCAATGTTTGGGGGCGGAGGGAGACCCAAAACCAAAATCTAAATATTATAGAAGTCACTAAACAAGGAATACTAACTCTTCCCTGCTCTCAGTCTCTCCGTGGCCAAAAACTAAAGCAACGGGTGACCAACAGCAGTACTGCTCTCCAGCAGAGGATCACATCAGGTTTAAGGCCGGAAGTTTAAAGGATAACTGAAAAGGAACAAATTAGACATTCTTGAATCATTTTTATTACAAATGCAAAACTGACTGCCGTACTAGTTAAGGGACAGAAAGCTACTTGCCTCTTCTTCTCTTCAAGCCACACTAAAAAAGAAAACAGAAAATGAAAGCAGCCCAGAACAGGTGACCAGCCCCTTTGTCAGGGCCCCTCTCCCAACCCTCGCCCCATCTCAAATGTCCAGTTCAAAGAGAAATTTCAGAAAAAGGCCCTCCTCCACACTGACGGCCTAGTGATGCAAACAAATAGCGATGCTCTGGAGCAGGAGGGCCTGGCGGAACCCCCACACCAGACGCTTGGAGCTAGGCCAAGGCCACACCAGGGCCCCTGCTTCTACCCACTGGGCCACCTGTCCTTTAATTTCAAGTGGCTTATGCCTGGCATTTAAGCTTCACAGGAGTTACATACTGCCTCGACATGGGGAGGAGACAAGGACTCGGACACTCTCCGAAATCGTGGCTGACAGAAAGACAGCACGTGGTTTGGTCATCGGAAAACCTACAGTCAGCCTTTGATACTTCAGAACTGTAGAACCTGGAGAATGTTCCTTAACCTAAGCCTCCATTCCCTCACCTGGAAAATGGTGACACACTCCCAGCACTATCTAACTGGGTCAGTTCAAGGTTCCAGTGAGAGTACGGGATTCAAAAGCACTTAGCCAACCACACTACCCTTACCCAGGAGACCTTCTAGCTGTTGTGATACTTTAAGCAAGCCCCAGGCAGGAAATACAAGTTTCCCTCAGTCTCAGCTGCCACCACACGACACCACAGATTCAACCATAAGCCGCTCTGGGCCATCACCACCTTGGAGTAAATCAGAAGTCAGAGACCCCAAATTTCAATCTCTTGGCTATTCAGTTTAGATACTGCATCAAACATCTTCCTAATTTTCTTCCCCTTGCATTTTATGCTACACTGTCAACAAAATATGACTGACATATTCTACAATTAAGCAGACCCATGGGTTTTTAAGCAATAGGGGTTACTAGATCTAAGCATTCTAGAAACTGACATCATTTCATGTGTGTATGAGAATACACACACATACACACACACAGAGAGAAAGTGCAATAAATGGGCTGTAACTGATATACAGGCATATTTGCAAACATACGTGGCTACACGAAAGCCAAACGGGAGCATCCTCGTAGGAACAAGACCCAGTGCTGGGGCGGCAGCATGGCAAAGCGGTTAAGAGTCAGAACAGCACTAACTGAATTCAGTTCCAACATGTCCACTACAAGAACTGGGGAAAGTGACTTAATCTCTCTGTGCCTTCGTTTCGTCATCTGTAAAACGAGACGGCAGTATATACCTCATGGAACTGCTATGAAGCTGAATGAGTTGATATATGCAAAATGATAAAACCAGCATGTGGCACACAGGAGGGTGGTATCAGTGTTTATAGCGTCATTCAATGTGTCCTGAAAAGTGTAGGCTATACGATCATCATATACACATGTAGAGATGGTTCTATACATGCATATAGCTGAATGTGTCTGTTTACGCATACACACATCTTTCCATATGGTATCTGCAATAAATTCACTTGGGTTAACATTAAGCAACATAAACTGAGTGTCTGCCCTGTGCCAGGCACTGTTTTAGGAACTTAAATACATATGAACACAATTAATCCTCATAATAAGCCAACAAAGAAACTAAGGTCCAGAATGACTCCAGAACCCACTATCTCATCCACTATGTATAATCAGTCTACATGACCACAGTTGTAATTACAATACACGAACACATATTACAGAACCAAATTTCTCCTTATAAATCTGATAATAAACCAGTATAGTCTTTATTTTCATGTAATTTTCAACACTTGCCTTTTTTATAAAAATACCATAGCATCAAGGATCCAAGAGAGTAACCAGCTGGCTTCTATATTCCAGAGCTAATTTCTCTGATATAAATCAATGGATTATGTATTCCCATCTCTAATTGCGGGATTTCAAATAGATACACACACACACACATTCACATAACAGATTTAGGAATCCATTTGAAAGGATGGACTGTTTTGACGAACTTAAGGTTTCATGGTTTTAACCAATATTCATACAGCTAACTTACTGCTTGACTTGATTATTAACATTTCAATGTAAAGTGATTATTTTACAACTTTTATCAGAAACCCTGCCTCAAATAGGTGACATTTTGTCAAAACAGAGAACTAAAAATAAAAGTAAACATATAGGTTGATCAAGTGATTACTCATTTGTGAAATAAATACCAGTTAAACCAAGATAACATGTGAAACACACAGAAGAAACAGGTCCGCTGTACTGTTGACCATAATCACATGCTTCTATTTTAACATACATGTTCCACAAATGAAACAGCCTGTGTACTACAGAATGCAAACCCGTAGGTATGCACTTACATACAATAACATTTTTGTAGCTGAAGTTCACTCGCAGTGTAAATTCAGCTTAAATTCCCAGCTTTTGAAAATTAAAGAGCAATTTGCTCATTAACTTGCTTTTAATGTATCACCCACACTCCCTGAAAATTTACTGCTAATTCTGAATAATTAGATATTACAAACTTGGAGATCATTCACAATCCCCCTGACCCATGTTCCTTCATCGCTTCCTGTTAAATTAAGCTGACACTGGTGACGTTATTTTTACTTTTGACACATATTCCATTCCATATGAGAAGCATCCACCCCTTCCCCAATAGCCCTGAGCTAGTAGTTTATCAATAAAAGCCTTATCAAATGGATCAACTAGACAAAAAGTGTCTAATGGTTCACCGGAAGTTAACAGGACAAAGCAAAAAAGAAACAAAAGCCCACATTACCACCTTAACATGTTTTGTTAATTTATTCTGATGGTCCTGTTTTTGATTTAATTATTTATGGTAATTATAGCAGTTAATGTGTTATGACATTTTCTCAAAAGAAATGAAGTCTCAATATAATAAAACCTTCCCAAATCCTTCACTGTTTCATCTGTGCCCAACATACTCAATCACAACAACCAGATTACATCATGTTAGTTGACTTCCTGAGTCTGAAACCATTCCACATTGACTGGATCATTTGAGGGAAGGTGGAAAGGAGAGTTGAGTCCTCAATCATTTACGTCACTAAGATCTGAAGCAAAGGGAATAGAACAATCTAGATTTCCTCAGTCCTGAAACAATTTGTGTCAATTCTGTTATATGCCCCCAATGTCCTGGGTCTGAAGAGGCTACTTAATAAGCCTGAAGGACTGAACTACTCAAATCTTCAGCATGTTCTGCTACTCCATCATCCCTAACCCCTGCCTCCCGCCCTCCCAAAGGGTCTCTAAACTCCCTCAGGTATGGACAGTAAGGATTTCCACAGAAAAACCCCAAATAAGAATTAACAGTCACTCAAGCCCAAAAAAACCCAGCCATTTCAAGTACATTCTAGTTCATCATGGCAACTGTGTTCAACTGTTAGTGAAAGCAAGAAAAAAGAGGAAAGGAGAGGAGGGGAGGGGAGGGAAAAGGAGGGGGAAAGTTAGCTTGCTAGCTTTGGTTCATAAAGTAAATTGTTAATGTCATAATTCACAACTCACTGAAGAACCATATGTTTTGTGAAAACATTCATAACAACGTTTTCAGACACACACATTGTGTGTGCGTGTATGTGTGTGTGTGTGGTTTTCGGTGAGTTCTACTGGTAAATGCTTTACAAGTATCATCTCATTTAACCCTCATAAAAACCTACGGAGGCAGGCAGTAATATAAGACCCATCTTACAGACGCAGAAACCACCTCTCACAGGTTAAGGCTGAGCTTGAGAGCTCAAAAGCAAATGGAAAGGAGTATCTGTGTCATGAGCGTGACACAATGTAAGAAAAGAGCAACTGTGTGGGCACAGCCAAAGAAACAAGGAGTCAGACCTGCATCCTACCATAAAATGCCTCAGTGTAAGAACAAAGAAGCAGGCTTCCAAGAGGCTCCAGCTGTACCCTATCCCAACCCACAGAGTGACCCGAAGGTAAACCAAGGCCTCCCTAGAAAAGAATACCTGGCCCCAAACTGACCAACTTTGGGATCTATATTAAGGCCTATTATCAGGCCCCAAGTGGAAAGAAAACTCATCATTAGGACAATCCTAGGACTCTGAATGAAGAAAATGACAAGACTATCTTAAAGAATCTATCAAAGTATTTCAAATCACTTTCATATAGATTTTGATCTAGTCTCACAACACATTAGGACACGGGCTGACCTAATGGCTATAATTCCAATGTGTTAAGACTTAAAGCACAGATCTAAACTGGGAATTCTGAAGTTCTAATTTCTAATCCAGTCCTTAAGTTCTATAAGATCATAAAGTACCACCCTACAGCATGGTCCTGGTAAGTCAGTCAGTCAAACAGATTACCTGTGTGCCAACGGTGCGTACAGTACATTCCTCAAGGTAACATTAAAAGTTTCTAGGTATTATCCCTCCTATCAGCATTATAACAAGATTCTGCTGCATTTTTACAGCAAGCTCAGAAAGGCATCAGGAAGGTTTGGGTTTTCGAGCCTAAATCTGTTTGGTAAACCTCTCTTTCTCTGTTCTCCCAATTAAGTGGGGGAGGAAGAAACATTGAGTATAAATACGAAACCATAAATGAAAAGAACCTAGTCTCTAGGAACGTCTTGTCTCTGGGAACACTAATGATTATATCTGAAAGCTCTAAAACACAGTAAAGCATAGCTCACAGGCACAGGAAAATATAAGTCATTAGCTATTAATAGAGCCAGAGAGTCAATTGTTGTAATTAAATCATAGTTTAATTTTCTGTATAATCCTGAGTTAGTCTTGACATGTTTCTTTGTGGTCAGTTTTGGGAAAACATCTGCTAATGGTAAAATTTTGGGTTCAGAGAGAAAAAAATTATATCCTTC
The DNA here is from genome assembly GCF_011800145.1 of Mirounga leonina. Taxonomy (NCBI): domain Eukaryota; kingdom Metazoa; phylum Chordata; class Mammalia; order Carnivora; family Phocidae; genus Mirounga; species Mirounga leonina. Next base: position 1,681,616 of record NW_023270812.1, on the reverse strand, counting down.
TGGTTGGAAAGGAGTCATAGTCTTAGGAGTCTAATTTTTATGAAAACATTGTATTAATAAAGTCCAATCACTGGCTCCTAAATTTATTTTTAAGTTAAAGGAGACTTAAACACAGAAACAAACTGAATTTATGAAGCCTACCGTAAAATGAACAAATAAAATATTCTCATTCAAAGTCCCTGCATGCTTATGCCAGAGATAAAGAGTAGAAATATAACTTTCCCCAATTTGGAAGAAAATATGTAAATAACAAGTATTTACACAACTGGAAATGTCCCTTTTCTAGACTAACCTAACACTTAGAGCTAACAATAACTCTGTAATACCTTCAGAGAAGAAGAAGAAGTTGATTCCCAGCCTATGGGCATCCATTTACTGCCAATTTTGCTAAAGATCATTTAGCTGACTACACTCAAGCCTAGAATTTTTTAAAAAGCCAAATCAGCTCTGAACATGTGCTGGGCTTTTTCATTACTGTAGTATTCTACATGAAGGACTCAATCAATAAATATTCAAATAAATTAACTGTGTAAGAAGTTTACTGTACTTAGTCATGTGAATGCTGAAGTAGCAATTTCAACTAACAATCTTTGCAAAATTCCATGTTACACTGTGCAGGCCCAACTCAAACCCACTCCTGACACCCTACAGCTATAAATTATCTCTGGAGCTTGAAAGGGAAAGATAGGCCAGGTCTGAAATAGCATAGCAGTTGGACAGTTCCAGCTTAGAGAAAGCAAACCCTGCAATAACCTAGATCCAGAGCCTTCAGAAGTCTCATCCACTGTCACAGAGAAAAAAATCCTTTCCAAAAAACATTCTTCCTTGAAAAATACACTCTTTATTTTTACTTCTTCAATATACAATTAAATATGGGAGTGTCAAAAGCAAACCGGAAAACAGAAGCTGCAAAATAACAAGGGACAAGCCGAATCTTTAATGACTGGATGGTGTATGGAGAACAAAGAGGGTGTATGTTTCCTTTTCAAAGTCAGAAGTTCTGGGTCCCCTTTCCAGGCTTCTGAAGACTGAGGAACAGCCCCTACTGCCAGACGGGGGGCCCTGGCATACACAGAGAACCCAAGGCATCTGATTCTTTCCAGAGCTCGCGCACTGCAACATGGTAATGATGATATAACCACACAGAACAGGGAGTAAACAGTGCCCAAAGCTGTTAATAAAAATTTGTTAAACATACATGCAAAGGTCTACAGATTCATACAAAACCTTGTTAACCAGTTTTTATCTCTGGGTAGAAGGATAATGGAGGAATTTTTATGTCTTTATACTTGTGACATTATCTGGACATTTTACCGAAAATACCCATCACTTCTCCTGCCAGAAAAAGAAAATGTAAGCCATTTTCCCCTTTTTTCATTTTTTAATTCAATGTGGCTTCATAGAAGGGCTGATAAGTAAGTTTAGCATCTTCAACCAGGTCAGGGTCTTTCAAACATGCCTGCTGAGCCCCAGACCACTTAGAAAAAAACAAAACAGTTGCAAGGACTACAGCAAAACTAGTTATCTGACATAGGCCTTAAATGGGTAACGGTGATAAAATTTAAGTATAAAATTCTTTCCACTCAGCAGAAATTCTGAAATGACATTAAGTCTAACTTTAATTTTCTTTTTTTAAAAAGATTTATTTATTTATTTACTTATTTATTTCAGAGAGAGCACAAGTGGCAGGGGCAGAAGGAGAGAGACAATCTCAAGGAGACTCCATGCTGAGTGCAGAGTCCAAAGCAGGGCTTGATCCCACGACCCTGAGATCATGACCTGAGCCAAAACCAACAGTTAGATGCTTAACTGCCTGCACCACCTAGGCATCCCTAACTTTAATTTTCAGAGAAAAAATACTTACACTCCTTGTGTATTAAGTATTTATTTGTGGGACTGTACTAATTCTAATGAGGAGCTACTCTGCGATCATTAAAAATGACTATACTTTAAGTTTAAGGTAAGGGATTGTTAACCATATTTCCATTCACCCTACTCTACCTCACATGACTCTGCACACTTGGAGGCATTTATGGCTTTTTTTTTTTTTAATACCTTATTTATTTATTTGACAGAGAGAGAGAGAACACAAGCAGGGGGAGCGGCAGGCAGGGGAAGAGGGAGAAGCAGGCTCCCCGCTGAGCAGGGAGCCCGATGCGGGGCTCGATCCCAGGACCCCAGGATCATGACCTGAGCCGAAGGCAGTCACTTAACCTACCGAGCCACCCAGGTGCCCCATATGGCTTCTAACTCCAATCAAATCCCCAGCTATCTAGGGACGGAAACCGTCATACTTTGTTGAGCATTTTACACAGAACAGTGTTCAACGGATTATTTACCAATGGACATCATCCACTTTCTAGACTTTAATTTAGCTATCATTTGACTACAAAATCAAAAAGAACTCAAAGGCAAAGAATAAACTCAAAGAAGTCTCCCAACATTACAGGATACAGTACAGATCATAAAACAGAAGGAACTAGTGTTCACACCAAATAGACTATGTTTATCATTTTACTAATCATCTATTATAAAATGCAAGCAAAACTTTTAAATTTTAAAAGTTTGTTTCATGTAAAGCTTTTCACCTGCAGATTAAAGACTACAGGAAAAAGTCAAATGACAAAAACATCCATTTCCAAACAAAAACTAACCCTGAGAGACTTTCCCCCCACCCCTCCAAACTGCAGTTTACCTAGAGTCCTATTTTTGATAATACAGTAAAAGGATACTTGTTACAAAGCAGAAGACCAGGCAAAGTTGAGTTCTTGGGTGAATGTCTTCCTCCTATTACAGGAAAACAAACCCTGACTCTGACCCTCCAATTTTACTTCTAGGAATTTATCTTAAAGAAATACTTTCATGAGGATACAACTGTAAGAGAGCACTTTTTGCAACATCATTTGTCACAGTTAAATACTGGCATCAACCCAAATATCCCTCAATCAGAAATCTGGTTAAACAAATGACAATATATCCATACAAAGGAATATGGTATGGCATTATCTAGATATGGATAGTGCAAACACAAAGAAAATGTCTAAGATTCATTAAGCGAGGAAAGCTAGTTGCAGTAGAACATGTGTAACATTACACCATTTTAAAACTTTATTTAGAAGTACATACAATAGACTTATTATCTCTGAAGAGATTTCAGAGAACTTTTAAGCCTTTTACCATTTCTGCATTAAACATTTTCAAAGCATGCTTAATCTTTTACAAGTAGTACTTTATAATGGGGGGCATGGGGGAGAGAATAGAACTATTCTCCCATTCCCCCCAAAATGTGAAGTTCAGCATTTTCCAGGAAATAAAGCAGAAACACTTGTGGTTGCGTGCACCTCATTTATTAAAAAATACCATGTGTGCCAACAAGATCTGGAAGTGGTCCCTATTCATTCACCCTACTAACCCCTTTTTAGTCATGAATATAAAAGACATTAAAAATAGGATTGTTTCCATGGATTTCCCAGCCTACAAAATAAGGAATCCACAATATGAATTTACAAAAGCCACTTATATTTTAGAAGACTGTTCCTCCAAAAGAAAAATATTTATGCAGTTTCTTGTGAGAACTCCAACCTGAGTAAGAATGCTGGAGAGGTCCGGTATCACCAGAACTGCTATAATAAGAATATGGACTGACCAGCAACACAGGGTCTCCAATCTACTCATAAGTTGCTCCAGCATTCTCGAGATTTCCCACCACGTGTCCCATCTTTTCTACTTTCAGAAAAAGAAGTGAGGATCCAAAGTGGGAGGGCAGTAATTATGGAGAGGACAGAATATAAACTGGTACAGTTCTTTGCTCATCAACTTTGCTACAGTAAAACATTCTCTCCCAGCGATCAGCAGCCCTGTGTCAAGTAACCATGTGCTCAAACTTGTCCCAGCACTGCCTGCTCAAAGACAGCAAAGATACTTCAAGTTCTGACAGATACCACTTTGTGCAAAAACATCCACAGGAGTAAGCCAAAAAAGACAGCAGTGATGTTTCAGTAAACCCGGTGTCAAAAAGGTGCTCTCAAGCACTTTTTTTTTTTTTTTTTTTTTGCTCTCATGTATTTTTAATTTGCAAGAGAAAGCGAACAATTGTCCTTCAATCATCAGTGTCAGGGCCAATGACACGGTTTCCCTTCCTAGGGTCCCCACAAACTGTTACAATTGGCTTACCACCTACACATTCCATAAAAGCTTTAACAGAACAAAACAAAACAGAACACCTCCCCTCCCTAACCCATACAAATATTTGTCTTTTTCTTCTTTTTCCCCTTCCATCAAGTAGTAAGAAAGGAGGGAGAAAATTAATGTGATTGTCTGCTCTTTGAGCCAGAAAAACATACAAAGACGTTAAGAGTTTACGCAATGCAGTGTTTAAATTTTGACTCTTCTGAACCACATATAGGCAGAAACTTCTATGAATTCACATTCTATTTACTATTTTTAAGTCGTAAGCACGAGATCACACACTGTGACTACTGAAGGGTATGGCCTGAAAATTATTTTTTTTTTTTTAAAGATTTTATTTATTTATTCATGAGAGACAGAGAGAGAGAGAGGCAGAGGGAGAAGCAGGCTCCCAAGGAGCAGAGAGCCCGATGCGGGACTCGATCCCAGGACCCCGGGATCATGACCTGAGCCGAAGGCAGACGCTTAACCGTCTGAGCCACCCAGGCGCCCATCCTGAAAATTATTTTTAATGAAAATTCTGTAACATCATTCCTCACTTCACCCAACTCCTCACCAGTGTTTAATGACAAAACAAAGCAATGTGTCAATGGCATTTACTACTTTAACCCTACGGTTCTGGTACACGAAACAGCATCCAGGAAAGACAGGAGAGAGAAAAGGAGATAAAAATGATTTTCTAGGTACTCTTAGGGAAGATCTATGAAAATAAATGAAACCTTCCGAAGAAACTAAGCAAGAATTTGGAATAAAAAGTAGCATACATAATCCCAAGGAAATTCCAGAAATAATTTAGGAAAAATGCCATTGGACATAGAAGACCAGAAATGAAGACTAAATGTCCCAAATTTGTTGACATTTAATAAACATGTTTCTCTAGGAAGCCGGTGCTCAATTAATTAGTTAAAGTATATGTGCTTAGGCACTGAAGTTTCTCCCTAGCAGATGGTACAACAGGCTTCAAAAATAACAGGAAAATTTACTTCAAGTTGTCTTCTTGGTTAGTTTAACAAACAAGTGACCAAAAGCTATCAGAGTGGAGACTGGCATCAGATTACCTTTCTATTTTGTGTAGGATGACAGAGCTAAGACAGGAGGGCGGTGGGGCCTCCCAAGCCAGCAAGGACCCTACCCACAGGGCAACTCCTGCACCTCCCCCTAGTGCTAAGCTCCATTCCCAGGCCAGATAAGGCTATAAAAATCCTGGCCTGGGCCCAGCTGGCAAGACCACACACCGGGTATTTTTAACTTAAGGGGGCTTGAGGATGAGGCCAACACCAGGGCACCAAAATGTTCAGAGAAGAATAACAACTTCCAGCCAGGATGGTGGTCTATATGTAAGACTTTTTTCCCTGAGGTATCCTAATTACCAATTGGGGATTTAATAGTGATGGAGATATAAAAAGATAACATTTGTGAAAGCTGATAGGAGCGGGCAGATATTTCACCGTGAACGCGCCCAATCGCTTTGAAAGACCATATGCATCGTTACATAAACAGCAATGTGAACACCAAACACAGGCCAAATAAATTGGACTCTTATTTTTTATTCCTGACACATAAGTCTACAAACTTGACTTTTGTTATAATTACTCTAACAGTTTGCTGTTGTTGTTCTTAGTTTCACACTGGTCTTGGCACTGGGCCACACATAAGATACCAGGAAGCCACTGCCTCAAATGAAACTCAAATACAGCAAGATCACAACTGAATGCTTAAGAGCTCAAGGATTATGCTACGATGCTAATGTAATATTCCGGGTAGAGAAGTATTAATCAGAAAGTTCTTTTAGTTTCTTCTTATTGTTAAAAACTACATGTAAACACAGACATTAGTATAGTCTTCTGCCTTAAAGGAACACCATTTCCTCTTTCTCTGAGTACTGAAGGTTCTCCGAAGTCTTTGTCATGGGTTCTTATTACCAAATTTGAAAAGAGAATTGTCAGGACATTGGACAGGACAAGGTGGAGGTGGCAGGTGGGGCTCCAGACACCGCTGCTTCTCGTCACTGTTGTATTTACTGGATCCTAAGGTGGCTTCCAGGGTGCAGGTGGAGGGGGGCAGGTGAAGAGGGACAGATGCTGCTCTCCGCATTTGGAAAACCACTGGTAGAGAGCACACACAATTTTTACAGACCCAGGTCTACAGTCAGAAATTTCTTTTCTGATTAAATATAAGCTTAAAGTGTTTTACTTAACTTGCCCTTTTTTCCTCCTAAAGCAAAGGGCAACCAGAGAAGTGTTACCTACTTGTAGATTTGCATTAACAATTTTATTACAGAATGTACTGACCACATTCAGTGTATCCTTAAAATTTAAAACACGAGGATAATCTTTGACTTAAATATCACTAAAATGTCTGCTCTCACATACAATTAACTTCCAAATTTGTTTTTCCCTTTATATTATCTCTGTCAACTAGACCCTCCTCTTCGTTCCCCTTCACTAGGGAACTGTGATCCAGACAGGGGCACTGATTTCTCCTCTGGCTGGTAAGAGAGCCTGGTTGGCTTTCCTACTTCCGACCTCCCCTTCGCTCTGCCCTAAACACAGCTGGGGAGATCATTTTCCCCTGAGCAACACTTCCTGAGTTCCATGAGGCTTTTCCGGCTCATCTAAACAAAGGACACCACCCCCGCCTCTCAAACCTCCTCAGGCCAGGCTCCCTGCCAACCAGAGGACACTCCAGTTGAGCTGTTCAATTCATTTATTCATAGGTTCATTCTTGGTCTACAAATTCCTTGAGCCACTGAAAAGTCCTAGTGTACTACCAGGTAGCACACACTGTGAAAACCTCACAAGCTGACAACAGGTTGATACGAAAAAAATTTGATTAAAAAGGTCTTTGTGGAGGGGCACCTGGGTGGCTCAGTTGTTAAGCATCTGCCTTCGGCTTAGGCCATGATCCCAGGGTGCCTGCTCAGTGGAGAGCCTGCTTCTCCCTCTCCCTCTGCTGCTCCCCCTGCTTGTGCTCGCTTTCTCTCTCCGTCAAATAAATAAATAAAATCTTAAAAAAAAAAAGTCTTTGTGGAGATTTCCAGTAAACATGTCAGATTAAATACTCATGTTTATCTCTACTCCCTCATAGAATCCCATAAAGGTAACAGTAAAGAAACTTCTAAAGTAAAAACCCACAAGGACAAAGAAAACTTAAGATAATGCAGATAAAAGAGGTCAAAAAAATTTGGAAGGAGAAAAGCAGATAGACAAGTGATAATTAAAGTTTTAATTTGTTCTAGGTGAGAGGATAAAAAGCAAGCTAATTAAAGCTCAGAACCCCAATGACTCAGGAATCAGAGGGTGGCAGGGCGCTGGGTAAAATATCTGTGATGAGTAGTTCAGGGCACCCCCCTTCCTAATCCTCACCCCAATACTGTCAGAAGTCAAGAGAATTACCATCTGGAGAAGTTGGCAATAGACAGGAGTTCATGGAAAAGAAAGGATTAAATGGAAGTGTGTGTGTGTGTGTGTGTGTGTGCGCGCGCGCGCGCACTCAGCCTCCAGATGCCCTGATTTCCTCTCTAGATAGTGTGGGGGTGGGGGGACAGGGATGACAACAGAAATAACACTTGAAGGTCCTCAAACAACATAGTGTGATCCCCTCCCCATCATCCAGGCCCACCAGTGGACACACCTGTCAAAGCACACAAAGCTTTCTATTGGTTCTTAGCTTTCTGTTCTTCTGTATCTAACTGTGACATATGAACAGAAAGTCAAGGATCACCAGACATTTCAAGAAAGTGTCCAGCAGGAAAGACAGTGAAGAGTAAGGACAGTAAGGACTCAAAGGAAACCCAGACAAGGAACCTACAGAGCAATTCTTCAAAAACAAATGATCTGCAGTGAGATAAACTATTGTATCCATGAAATAAGAATTAGATAGTATAAAAAAAATTTAGTGAACAAAAACAAGTTCACAGAAAGTGAAATTAAGAAAACAGAAATAAAAAATTCACCAGAACAGCTGGAAAACAAATTAAGACTATCTACCAGGAACTGGAAAAAGACAAAGAAATGAAAAACGGAGGAAATGGTTTAAAAAATAAAGGGTTAATCTAGGACTTCTACCATCCAACTAATAAGATTTCCAAGTACTAAGAGCACAGAAAATCAAGATGAGGAAATTATCCAAAAAATGGTATCCCTCCTCTCCAAAAAATTTCCAGAATTGAGTTTCACACTGGGTGGGTCCAGCAAAATGAACAAAAAAAAAATACCAACTCCAAGGCTCATCAATATTTTAGAAATCAGAGAAAGAAAAAGCTTCTGAAGTCACCAAACAGGAAAAAAAGTAGATGACATAAAGGATGATTTACTGGAATTCTTAACAAAAATACTGGAAGCCTAGAGGACAACAGAACAGTAACTTCTGAGGGAAAATTATTTCCAATCTAGAATTCTATACTCCGCCAAACAACCAATCAAGTGTGATGGTAGCAATGGCATCTGATATCCAAAAGACCCACCTCTCCTGCACCCTTCCTTAAAAGCTACTGGAGCGTGTGTCCCACCCACCAAAATTAAAAAGAAAAAAATACATAAACAGAAGACATGGATTCAGAAAATTGAGTTTGAGGCCAAAGTAATTCCAAGAATGGCTTAAGGAAGTTTTACTACATGTATGCAGCAAGTCATGATAGTAATAATGGACAGAACAGAGAACAAGTCAGAGGTACTCCAGTTATGATGAGGGACTCAACTACGACTGCCAAGCCATAGAAATTTGGAAACAAGCAACACATTTCATTCCAGATCAAAATCTGCTATGGTCGGTCTGACTGAAAGAATTTAAGTCATCTGACTGCATCCTGGCTGCAAGGGAGGTTATGGACTTGAGTTCTGAATTCTAAACTGTGGAGGCAGACCTTTTAAATGCAGGCATTTCACCAAACATAGGAAGGCTATTCAAAAGGTGAGCATCCATGAACATGAAAAACATTCGCTAGAATTCGATTAACTGTTGGGTTCCACCTTATTGAGAACTGTACAGTTCTATCAGAGGATAAGGATAAACTGTTGATATATACATTTTTTAAAGTAAAATAAGGCAATTATCAACTCCAGGATAACCAAAAAGTTGCATATTAAGAAACTATATTCATAGTTCATGTCTCAACTACAGACAGTTATATTATATAGTCCTATTAATGTAAACAGTGAGTGTTGATTTAACCTTAACTTGAGAGAGGGAAAATGAATTGTAAGGCATGGCAGTATAAGAGTTAACTTTTATATAGTGGAGTTAATAGATACAGTCTAAATTTGAAAAATGGAAAAATAGCAACATAATCATGTCATTTAGAAATATGGGTTTAAGTACCAGAATAAACCATTAAGAGTTGAAAAAGTATGTCTCCAGGGACCGGAAGTCATAGGCAAGGAGTGACGGAATGGGAATTGGTATTTTTCACAAGAAGCCTTGTAATACTATTTTTTAAACCGTATATACATGTAATTGAGGAAACTTTTTTTTTTAAGATTTTATTTATTTATTTGACAGAGAGAGACACAACGAGAGCAGGAACACAAGCAGGAGGAGTATGAGAGGGAGAAGCAGGCTTCCCGCGGAGCAGGGAGCCCGATGCGGGGCTCGATCCCAGGACCTGGGATCATGACCTGAGCCAAAGGCAGACGCCCAATGACTGAGCCACCCAGGTGCCCTGAGGAAACTTTTAAAATAAATTTTCAATGTATGTGTCTTCTTCTCTAGACTGTGAGCCTCCCAATGGCAAGTCCTTCATATTGAGTGAGGGACATACTGCAAACCCTCCTTAACATTTGTCATCCGTGGCCAAATGTCCAACTATCATTAAATATCTTGTGATATTATTGCTTACAGTACACACTTTTTTTTCCATAGAGAGAGGACAGGTCCTTCAGAATAAATAACAATTCACTAAGAAAGAGCTGTTGGGCTCAGCTGCATTCCCCACCCAATCAGGCTGAGCCTGTGGTCCACACACCAGAACCAAACTAAGCAAATGTAACAGCAATGACAAAAAGGGAAAATGTGCTAATGCTGACACTGATGTCCTTTTAATATAATCTTTATAATTCATTTGCTGGATATTCCAACCACAGTCTGAGGGGTATTTAAAGTGTGCATATTTGACAAAACAACCAAAACGTAAGTTCATATTCGGTTTTCCAAATGGCAGGTGAGCCAGGGGGGTAATCTTTCCTTCTCATATTAGAATTAGGATAAGGTAATCAACTTAAAACAAGTCACCCCTCACCTCTTTACCTTTAAAAGAAATCATTTGACTTGATTCATGCGTGACTCTGGATTTCCAAGTAACGAATTTTTAATAAACATATAATATCAATCATACATCTTGCCATTAACATAAGAACAATGTAATGAATACAAATTAAAATGCTTCCAAAAATAATGGAAGGAGGAAAAACATGATGAAGGAAGAGAAAACCTTATTCATTACAGTGAATTATATAGATCTGATTAACAGAAATGAGCAAGCACTCTATTACTTTTTCCTTCTTAATTTGAAAAGATGTGTAGTAAATATATGCAACTTAGTATAACAAGAAAAGATGCCCTAAAATATGTTATCAGGGCCAACACTGATAAATAAAACTGGCAATAATCAGAAAAACTGATGAGAGGTACATTTTTTTTTACACCCCTGTTCATAAAAGCAGAGGTCAGAGATGAAACATAAAAGTCAACTAATAAGCTCAGTTAAGGGGAAAAATAAACAATGTTTAATTTTTTATTCAAAATTTAGCTTCTTTATCTATTTCCATACCATCATTCACCCTAGTTAAACCACTGGAATAAAAGTTCACAGTATTGATTATATTGTCTAAACATTACTCTGGGGTTTTGGCAGGTTCCTATTTCTACAAGAAGAATTCACGAGCACTGTAGACTCTAAGAGCATCCTGGCATTCTGTAGGTACAAACTTTTTTTTTTTTTTTTTTAAAGATTTTATTTATTTGACAGAGAGAGACACAGCAAGAAAGGAAACACAAGCAGGGGGGCATGGGAGAGGGAGAAGCAGGCTTTCCGCCGAGCAGGGAACCTGATGTGGGGCTCAATCCCAGGACCCCGGGATCATGACCTGAGCCGAAGGCAGACGCTTAAGAAGGACTGAGCCACCCAGGTGCCCCTGTAGGTACAAACTTAACTGCCACAGAGATGTTATAATTGTATGATGCAGGCACAATTTTGCATAATCTCTGAGGAAAAAGAAAATAACGCTAATAGAACCATAGGCCATTTTTAAAAGATCTACTTTTCAAAACAATGTTTTTAGACATGTCACATTTCTGCCCCCTCTTGATACATGAATAGATTAGTAATTTTCTCCATTCTGGAAGCCTAAGTATGGAGAGACAGTTTCTCCTCAAAAAAAAAAAAAAAAAAAAAATCAAACAAGATCCAGCCAGTCTTCAAACAGGAACCCTGTTGCTCTCTGAAATGATCCATCAAAGCACTAATATGGGCAAAGATGAAAGGAAAATTTGAAAGCACAAGAAGAAAAAAAGAAGCATAGATTCAATGCTTGGGCAAACTTAAAATGTGAAAAATTCTGTAAAATTCCTAAAGACCCCTTTAAGCCCTATTTGAACTGAAAAGCACTACCCTCACTTTCCTCTCCCAAACCCAGCAAACTCCTATTCCAAAATCCAGGTCTTATGTCACACACTGCATGCAGCTTTAGTTGTTCCCAGAACATGTTCTCCAAATCTTCCTACAGCACTCAGCACACTCTCTTCTAAAGACCTGCATCCAGGTCCTTCCGTGAGTATACTCTGAGTTCCTCTACATTTATCAACACATGTCTCATGACAATTAAGTGAACAAACCACTGAAGACCTTAATAATACTCTCTTAATCCAATAAAACAAAAATAATAGCAAATCAAATGGATGCATGAGATGATGATATTTATCTGAACCCAAAAGATCAATTTTCAAAATTCATTAGGGACCTGGCATAACGAAAGCAGTCTGTATCCACACATACCATCTAACACTCTCCCTGTTCCTATCCCTCCCCGCCAGGAAAAGGTCCCTCCATGTTGCCATAACACCAGGTAAGCATCGATATCTGAACCCACTACACACTGCTCAACTTCTTTCTTTGTAGAGCATCCAGGGAGCGAAGACCTGGTTATCGTCATCTTTACATCCCCCAGTGCAAGTACAGTACAGAACACTTAGTACACATTCAATAAATGTGGGCTGGGTCAAACTGGAAGCGAGTAAACTCCACTTACAGTATGAGCGGTTTTTCTTTGACGTGAATCACTTTTTTAATTCAAATAATTTCATTTTAAAGAAAACTTTCAATTTACTACCATAAACAGAAAGCCAGTAGTGCCTGCCACAAGTAGAAGATAACCACAAAATATAGACTATGTTGACAATACAGTGTGATTACCTTCTAACTGGATGCTGACACCTGCCCAAGGCTCTTAGACTGAGGCCTCTTCTTTAGAAAATGAAAAGACGGGAAGAGGGGCTATGAAGTGTCTGAATGGTATCAGAGCAGACTTCCATTCATAAGAAAGACAAAATGCATAAGAAAATAACTTACTCTATGATTCAGTGCTATGTAATGCTGTGTCTACGTGCTGCCCGGAACGGTCTTGCCTCAATATGTGGCACATATTGAGAAGCACGGGGCTGCATGATCTCTGAGGCTGCACGACGACCCCAGGCAAGCTACCCACCCACTTGATCTCCCCACTGGCAAAGTAGCATAGCGTACCTAATAGCTTTGGCAAGAATTACTGGAGGTGATATATGCAAAGGGTTTAGTAAGATGCCCTGGCACTTAGGACAGTCTCGGTAAACACCACACCGATGCTAAAATCCCACGATTCTAATGTAAAATGGTACAGTCACCATGGCTGGGCACAGGATCACCACACAACCTAGCAATTCTACCCCCAGGTATACACCCAAAAGAAGTTAAAACCAGTATTCAAATACAGACCGTTGATAATAGCACTATTCACAGTAGCTAACAAGTGGAAACACACGTGCCCATCAACAGATGGAGAAACAAAGGATGCTGTATCCATACAACGGTATAATGTACAGCCATAAAAAGGAATGAAGCACTGATAGGTGCTACCACAGGGATGAACCCGGAAAATATTATGTTAAATGAAAGAAGCTAGACACAAAAGGTCACATATTGTATGATTCCATTTATGTGAAATATCCCAAATAGGTAAATAGAGACAGAAAGCAGACTAGAGGTTGCCAGGGGCTGGGGGGAGGAGGAAACAGGAAGTGAGTCTTTACTAGGGATAAGAGTGTCATCTGGGGGTGAAGGAGATGTTCTGGAACTAGATAAAGATGGTGGCTGCACAATACTGTGAACTGTACTGAACGACACTGAACTGTACACTTTAAAATGGTTAACTTTCACCTCAATAAAAAAAACCCAAAACTCCTGACTCTAAGTTTGGTAGACCTCATAGGTAACATTTCATTTTCAACCTGGTAAAGGTCACAAAGCTAATGAAACTAATATTCAATGTCAAAATTAGGCTACCCTAACTATAATCAGTCTTACTATGCAAAAATCCAAATGAATTCTAGTTTGTGATGAAAAGCATTCCAGTTTTACCAGAATCATAAAATTTACACTGGCGTGGGCCCAGAGTTAAAGTGCCAAGGATCTGAAATTCTTGCTGCACCACTGAGTAAGCACATAAATTTGAACAACTACTGTCAAATGACCAGTTTCCTCATCTATAAACTGAGGATTATAACACCTGCCCCAGGAGGCCACTGTGGGGACTATGTTAATCCAAGTAAAGCAAGTAAAACAGTGCCTGACAGAGTAAGCCCTTAATAAATATTAGCTCTTATTATTATTCAGAAAGTCAAGATAAACAGAAGCTCAGCAGGAGTTAGGTGAGAGCACCCACATAAAGGGACCCAGTGCAACACCCAGCACAGCGACTGTTGTGATTGGGCATCTAGTGACAACCTCTCATATTTTACAAGTAAGAAACTGGGCCCAGGAAGACAGGGATGATCAAGATGCAGAGGAAGAGGACAATGAGATCACACAGACACTGAGGCACTAAATCCTTGTACTTCCTTAAAAGTGAATTATTTATCAGGGCGACTAGGTGGCTCAGTCATTAAGTGTCTGCCTTCAGCTCAGGTCATAATTCTAGGGTCTTGGGATGGAGCCCCACATCGGGCTCCCTGCTCAGCGGGGAGCCTGCTTCTCCCTCTCCCGCTCCCCCCTGCTTGTGTTCCCTCTCTCGCTGTCTCTCTGTCAATTAAGTAAATAAATAAAATCTTTTTTTAAAAAAGTGAATTATTTATCGATCATCCACCCTCAACTGAAATAAAGCACAGGGACAATTTTGTAAAATTTGGTCTGAACTGCATTTCGTTACTCCTAGGTGTAACTCATTCTGGGTGTGCCCACAACCTCTGCTTCTGGAAACAAGGAACAGCCCACTACAGGCAAAGGGTAACCGTTCCAAATCTCGGTCCATAATGCACCTCCTCTTCTAAAAGCTAAGCTTGAGAGAAGGGCTCTGACTCCATAAAGCACGTGAAAACGTCTGCTAAGAAAGGTGGGATCAACTTATCAGTTTCACTTATGGAGAACTGCCACATCACATTTAAGGTTTTTTCCCCACAAATCACCGGCTTTTACACAATTCCTGTATAAGCTTGGATGTAAACTACTCCCCCCCGACCCCCCAGGGTTTTAAGCCCCTTTCACGGCCTCCAGATTCACACCATGCATGGCACAGCTCTGCCTCCCACTGTGAAGGAATCCTCTTCCGCCAGCAGTAAATCCCCACTGGAAAAATGTCTGTTTTCCATAAATGGCATCTTAACTCATTGAGGGCTTGTTCTCCGTAAGCACTGTCAAATGACCGGTGTTAGGACAAAGATCTGAGCCTGTATCACACTTCCGCCAAATCCCGATTCAGCTATGATCTAGAAATCTTTGCTCGCCTCCCCCTACTACTAAGTATCACACTCAGTACAAGAGAATTCAGAGGAATTACCAGCCACGACGTAAGGTAGCAGCTGTCTCCAATTTACTCGGTGGGGTTAGCATCAGAGAGGACCACAGGCCCCTAGCACAGCGCACATTGAAATAAGCCACAACAGAGAACTACCATGCTCTAACAACCTCTCAGGTACCAGAAACTCCTCAGGAATCTAACAGCAGGGTTAAGGGACAGCCCAGCAGCTGTCAGCGGGCTTCCTACCAGCTCAGCAAGGAGCTGGGCACTAAGAATTCAGCCGGAAACGAAGCAAGCCCCAGTGAAAGACTGCTCCTCTCAGCCAAGCACAGGTGACAGATACAACTCGAACGCACTCGGACCTTTTAGCACTGGGCTCCATAGATTTCCCTGGCCAGAGTCTCCAATTCTGCAAATTCTTTCCGTCGTTGGTTGGGAAATGTTTGTGAAGTGCCATGTACTGTTCTGGATGAGGGGCCACAGCAGGGCAAAACCAAGTCCCTGCTGCCTCCACCTTATGTCCTCCTGGGAACAACAGCGAACCAACAAACGCACCTCAGGTGGTAAGTGTTATGGAGGAAAGAGAACAGGGCTAGGGACAGGAGGGGTGTGCAATTTTACTCAAGTCAGCCTGAGCAAGTCAAATAAACATTTGAACAGAAACTTAAAAGAAGTTAAGAGGGCAAGCCCGATAAAGACCTGCCTAAGAGCCTTCCAGGCACAAGGAAGGGCTGGGCACAGGGATGAGGATGAAGGGGGGCCTCAGGGACTCCGAGGGAAGTGAGGGGTCGCAGGAGTAGTGCCATGGTTTGACTTATACCATCTCAAAGGATCATTCTGGTTGCTCTGCTGAAAACCAACTGTGGGGCAGCAGAATCAGGAGTCCACTATGGTGATCCAAATGGGAGATGGTGTGTGGGGCTTTAGCCCAGGGTGGCAGCCATCGAGGTGGTGAGAAATATGCCATTTCTGATATTCTGAAGGGAAAAGCAATGGGATTCTCTAAGCAACTGAGACCTTGAGAAAAAGAGGACTATGAGGTTGCTGGCCTGGGCAAGCAGAAGGACAGAGCTGCCATCTACTGAAGCAGGAAGACTGAGGAGGGACATTTTTACACAAGAGAAACTCTGGGACTGTCAGGAGTAATTCTGTGTTCTCTACAGACTTAGTATCCAAAAAACTCTGCCTCCCACAGCTGAGAATCCAGAACTCAAATTCACAGCCTCCCTTGCAGCTAGGATGCAGTTAGGTGGCTTAAATTCTTTCGGTTAGACCAACCATAGCTGACTTTGATTTGGAAGTAAGCACACTGCATTTTGCTTAATGCCAATTTCTGTGGCTGTGGGCAGCAGTGGCTGAGTCCCCGGTGGGCACTGGAATCCTTCCTGGAACCCTCTGCCTCATTCTCCATTCTGTACTTTACTACTCTCGTGACCTCATGCATACATGTGGTAAACTGGCTTTTAACTATCATTCTGGAAATGACTTCAAGTATGGTGTGATATACTTGGTGTCATGAAGACTTAGGGCCAATGAGGTCACCAGGTTATCACTCCTTTCATCCTTTATTTTTGAAACCAATAACGAAGAAGAATAGGAAAGAACTCAGTCAGAGACACCAATGGAGAAGGTGTCTCCCTTGCAGCTCAGTGGACTTAAAAGGAATTCTGGTCTTTTCTCTTCTCCCAGGTATAAAAATTTGGCCAACTACTGGGGAATAAGATCCTCTCATCTCCAAGACCTCTGATGACAGGCACAGGACTTACAAGTAGGAAGCAGAGAAGGAAAGTCTTACTTTTCTAGGAAGCCCAAAACACTGAGGAAAACCAAGGATGGAAAATGCTTAAAATGTCTAGATTACTGGGATATCAGAAAATCTTAGGAAATTTAAAGGTAACATACTCATTAAATGAAAGGAAGTCTCCTTTTCAGTTGCCCCTCTTAAAGAAGTATTCTGAGGTCCTACAGCCCATCGGCCAACAATTATTCCGACACTTCCTTTTTCCCCTGCTTTCTCTGCAAGCAATGATAACGATGATATTGATTATGAACGGACACGTAATCCTTACAGGCTGTGCTGGGAAACTGTCCCTGTTTAGCTGTCTTTTCTGGGGTGCATCTCAGATTGGAGTTCCCTTCCCAGCAGACATTTCTCCCAAGACCTCCTTAGGGCCTTCTACAACTATCCAGGGGGAGCTAGTTTTTCTCAGTCTCGGTCCATTAAGTGAAATTTAATTATTGCAGCAAAAATCCCTTTGCATTTTAATTCAATGCTTTCAGGTTTTGCTATTTGTATTAGTCTTACCCTTTGTTTCTGAATGTTGGATGTTTTCTAGAAACTGACCTGGGTCCTTGCCTTTGACTAAGCCTGAAGAGCCAATTCCACTAGTTTATTCGGTAGTTATTAAAAAAGAAAAGAGAAATTATGCTTTTAATGATTCAATACCAACAGAGAGACTAGTTTGGTTACTTCTTTGGAATACAGTCTGTTTTCTCGATTAAACCTACTTCTTCACAGGAAATAGGAAGCTGGGTAACTCCTGCTGCCATAGACAGTCACTAAGTCTTGGTTTGGGGCTAAGTTAGGAGGCAAGGGATGTTTGCTTTATACATACACTCTAACCACATTCAGGTCTCAGCTCCAGAATTTCCAGGAAATTTCTAACACTTGATCCCACATGGGGAGTTCCTCCTGAGGCTGAGGAAGCCAGGCTGAGCCAGCTCCCGAGCGCCAGGGGGGCATCCACACAGCCACTCTTAGAGAAGCAAGGCTACCACTCTTTTCCTGTTTGTCGCATGTTTTCCTTCTTCCCTTCATGCTCTCACCCATCTTCTTTCTCTTCTCCTTCTCTGCTAAAGTGTTTTTCTTTCTAATTTCATTCACAACTCCAGATTTAATTTTTAATGTTATTTCCCAAAATGAAAAGTAAAAATGGCCTTCATAAATTTGTTGCATGCAAAAATAATCAAACTGTCATAAAGAACTTCTGACCATAAAGAATTTCACTTCTGGCTACTAACATGAAAGAAAAAACTTATTTTGCCCTTAAAAGAAAAAGATTTCTATTTATTTATTTGAGGGAAAGAGAGAGAGCACAAGTACACACAAGTGGGGGAGAGGGGCAGAAGGAGAGGGAGAAGCAGACTCCCCACTAAGGAGGGAGCCCAATGCGGGGCTCGATCCCAGGACCCTGAGATCATGACCTGAGCCGAAGGCAGACGCTTAACTAACTGACTGAGACTCCCAGGCGGCCAGAAAAAACCTGTTTTAAAAGACAAAAATACAGCCACCAAATCCCTCTTCATGGGGTTAAAGAGGAGTGAAATTAACAGCACAGAACGTAAGTTTAAAAAGTCCTTACTTCTATTCAGAATTCATTGTACATAGTTTATTCTAATGTACAGTATTTACTTATTTTCAGAACTACTTCAAAAATAATAATGTATTAAATGAGTAAGTAATTACTGGGTCTCTCTTTGCTTCCTTTTGTGACTCCAAATAAAGTTAGCATCTCAACCTTATGATTTTCTACATATTAAAAAGGACAGGTAACATTCTACATACCTAGCACACAGCAGGTATTCAGAAGAAAGAAGTTATCTCAGAAGCCTGTCGCTTTATTTTTTTTTTTTTAAGATTTTATTTATTTGACAGAGAGAGAGACAGCAAGAGAGGGAACACAAGCAGGGGGAGAGGGAGAAGCAGGCTTCCCGCGGAGCAGGAAGCCTGATGCAGGGCTCGATCCCAGGACCCCGGGATCATGACCTGAGCCGAAGGCAGATGCTTAACGACCGAGCCACCCAGGTGCTCCAAATCTGTCGCTTTAAAAATAATAAAATTAGGGCGCCTGGGTGGCTCAGTTGGTTAAGCGACTGCCTTCGGCTCAGGTCATGATCCTGGAGTCCTGGGATCGAGTCCCACATCAGGCTCCCTGCTTAGCAGGGAGTCTGCTTCTCCCTCTGACCCTCACCCCTCTCATTCTCTCTCTCTGTCATCTCTCTCTCTCAAAAATAAATAAAATTTTAAAAAATAAATAAATAAATAAATAAAAATAAAAAAAATAAAATTAGAGTGGGTGGTTCAGTCGGCTAAGTGTCTGCCTTCAGCTCAGGTCATGATCCCAGTGTCCTGGGATGGAGACCTGCGTCAGGCTCCCTACTCCACCGGGAGTCTGCTTCTCTCTCTCTCCATCTGTTCCTACCCCCACCCCCGCTCATGCGCTCTCTCTCTCTCTCTCTCTCACTCTGCTCTCTCTCAGACAAAAATAAAATTTTTTTAAAAAAGTAAATTAAATTAAAAGTAAATAACTGATCATACTGACTGCAACAATTTGCTCATCTTTGAGGAAGAAACAGCTCTTTCCCCTCTGGAAAAAATTTTAAAGAATGTGGGTTAGTAGTTATATTAATACAACCCATCAAGCATCAACCCATAAATTTCAGAAGACAGTATTTGAAGTCACAAGACTCTAAAACTTAAAACTAAAATGAAAAAACATTAACTGACTATTATTTTAAAAGGAATATCTAAGCTAGGAGATCCTGTAGTCCAAGTTCCTCATTTGGTAGATGAGCAGGGTGAGGTCCCTATTTTTCCAACATTGCACACAGATTACAAACATTAATCAGTGAGGGCTGCACTGTTCCAACTTCTGATTCTGGGCCCATTTCATCCCTTTAGGGCAGTGGTAAGCTCCTGACTCACTGGGCAGGGCCCAAGAACGAACTCCCCCAAAGGATGGCAATGCTGCTGGCCCAAAACCTGCTCTGGGGGTCCTTACTTACTGGTCTGTCTCTGACACCTGCTTGTTAATGCCGGCTGCCCAGGGGAGGCACCGGGGAGGCACTGGAGCTCCGAAGGAGACAGAAGGGGGCTGTAACATTCAGATGTCCTTGATATGAGCATCCAAACCTGGAGTGCTTAAAGCAACCTAGGAGATTCTAACATTGAGCAAGCTTAAGGACTACTGGCCTAAAATATGCCACTTAGTCACTGTAACTGTCCATTTATCTTCTGGAATTTTTGTTGTTGCTGTTTAGCGATTACTGTGGTTGGTTGTGTTTCAGGGAGCACTGATGTAATGTGGCTGGTTGGTTTTACTGGTATCACCCGTTAGCTTTATCTGAATTGTTTAAATTTTTAACATAAATATCACATTTGATGTTTCTTTATTTGTAAAAGCAAATAAATCAAATTTACTTAAAATATACTCAAGCAATTCTAATAGTCCCTAAAACATATGCTTAAGATTTACATCTCAAAAACAAAAACATAACAGAAAAACTTAAGAGATATTTTAGTTGAAAGTCCATGAATGTAAAATACATAGACTTCATATGTGACCGACAAAACAGTACAAGCTACAAGCAGGGAACAGGCGCTGACACCACATAGAATCTTTAGAATATCTAGAACAATGTAAATGTTCAGATAAAAACACAAATATATCAGTATAAACTTTCTAATATAAAAGTAGCAATCCAAACTACAAAGAGAAATCATCTCATATTTTCTCATTAAACTTTCAAGGATGAAACCTGGTCTTTGCTCATTTTTAGGAAAAAGGCTAAGATTTAAAAATTTCTATTTGACTTGAAATGTGACCTCTTCGAATCCTCCTCTACTAAGAATGTCATATTGAATGCTTCAAAATATGCTTAAATTCAACTACAATATAAAAAGTAAATAAAACCAGTTAAGTATCCCAGAAATTTACATTTTAAGGAGCAAATAAAAATTATCATATCTACAAATCTTTTTGAAAATATTCTCTTGGTACAAAACTCCATCTACAGGGAACTTTGGCATCAAAGATAGTAGCATCTGCTATCTACTTGGAAGCAGAAATAGGAGGTGTAAATGTATTTTGTTGGTAAACTTTAAATACCTTCATGTTCACTGATGAAGAACAACTGAGGAAATCAAGACAAAATGTGGCCAACAAAAGGCCATTATTTATACAAATCTGCAATCAGCTGAAAGGACTCCAAACATTTCAGGTGTACAAGCAAAGCAGCTTGGCTCCATGTCTCTTAGTACAGAACATGCCTGTCTGAAAATGCTGCAAATAACACAGTGAAAGAAATCTCTCAGCCTTTATTGTTTTACTGCCCAAAATGTTTACCTTCATTTTATTCATGTATTTGTTTATATATGTATGCTTATCTATACACACATAGAATACACGCTTAATATATTTAATATGCATATACAGATACATTTTGTTACACGAAGACACCACTGTCACACAAACGTTCTGTTTTATGTGTGTGCAAACACTCGTGTGCACACACAGGTGTGGGTGGGTGTGTCTTTGGGTGAACATAAACTATCAAAAAATTAAAACAAACACTAGGCACCCATCCTTCTCCATTATGTTAAGTCAAGCCTTCCTTTCTCATGCTATCACACCCCATCATGCTCCTTAAAAACAGGAAGTCTAAGGTCTTTTTAGGCAAAACCAAAATTAAGCCCTGATTATTGGATTCACATTTAGGATTCAGAGACTGAGTCCAAACAAACACTCCATGTCCAAAAACTCTGGAATTGTTAAGTCTTTAACCAATCCTCCCCTCCCCATTCATGGTGACTTTTCAGAGACATTGTTCAAACTGTATCAAGACATAATTTTACCCGTATTTTTAAAAGTAAATATTTTTTACAGAATAGACTGACAATATAAAGTAACACAGGTGGGAATCTAGAACTTGCTTGGCTGCCTCAGTAACCCCAAAGAAAACATTTATTTTAGCCAAACAATTGTAATGTTTGTCTCCTTTTAGAAACATCTGCTGCCAAAATAAACATTTGCATTGGAAGAAGTGTTTTGGCTGTTAAGATGGTACCAAATAAAATGCTTATGTTCTGAAATAAATATTTTACTCAAAAAACACAGAGCAAAATAGACATACCCAAAGAGTGCAGAAGATAAACTAAAGACACAAATGAGAATACCTATTGACTTCTAAAGTCTTTTTTTCAAAAGAACCTCAACTTTAATTAGGTTTTTAAGTGATAAGTTCAGATGGATCACCTTAACAAAAATAACTAATTTCTATTTAATTTTGCCAGAATATCTTTCAAAACAATGATTCTTATTGTCATATCATGCTCTTATTGTTGTAAAGGTCTTTGCAATAACAGATGTGTTTTTAAAAACTAAAAAAGTCGTGTTTTTCCATTCTAAAAACACTCATAAACTTAAATCTCTCACTTTGCCCTCTTTACCTTTTCCTGGCTTTATAATGCCAATAGGCATTAGATTATACATACTTCGGCAGCAAGGTAAGGATAGTTAAAATATCAACCCACTAACCCTTGATAACTCAGGAAAAATCTCACACTACATGCGGTAATTGAAATGTGCTGGACACAAATAAATATACCTTCGCTTCTGTAGCCTATTTCCCTTGGGTGCTATTTCTTTTATATGAAAATCTTTTTTAAAGCAACTCGGCACAGGCCTGTATATACATTTATGACCACAAAGGACAAGAGAAGTAAAACAAAACATTTGCTCACCCACATCCCTGATCCAGCAAAGGGTACCTTAGTGTCTATGTTTTTTAAAAATCTGAAAAACTCAGAGTCAGATTCTAGTAACCTTAAAGATAATACTTCCTCTGTGTAGCTCTGTATTAGATGAAATCAGCCAGTATACTTCTGTTAACCATCTCCAGGTTTGAATTCCAGGAGCCTAGAGGCAGAACATTCTCCACAGAGGCATAGAAAATTCATTTCCCCTCTCGGCTCAATAAAAACTCAAGTAGACTAGTTTTTAGAGCACTGTGCAAAACTAATCTGTTTAGCCATGTATTTGCCTGATGAGGTGGGAGAATCAGCACGTGAAAGACCACAAATCTAGTTCCAGTTAATAAATACGAAAATGATGTACTATTATCATGTCATGCCCAAAGACCTAGTCATGGGTATATTTCAAAAATAAAATTATCACCATACAAATCAAGAATCACCAGGTTAACACTAAAATCAAACACTCACAGTGGCCAGTTCCTCCTGACTCTCAGAAACAAAAAGCAAGCAGTGATACTATCCATGTTAAATTTCATATAAGCGTGGCAGTCCTTTCTACCAGAATACCCATTTAAAATTCCCATCACAGGAGTGGAATGCTAGCCAGGAATCAAACTGTGACCCCTGAGCCAAAGACAACTTACCACTCAGCTGGTAAGTGGGCAACTCAATTTACAAACTTGAATTCCTGCATTTTAATCCTTTGCAGAAATATATGAGCAATATTAAATGAACTGGATTCAGCTCATTAGAGGTTCACAAACCAAACACAGAAAGCTTTGGAGGCTATCCAAAGCAAAGTCATGCCTAGGTGGTGATGCCCACTCAATAAAAACTCAATGTCATCATTATCTTTCAAGTTTTTCCCTGAGAAACATTAGCAGCCATGATTACAAAAATGCTCAGCCAATTACATTAATACTAGGAGAAAACAGATAGGACCAGCAGCCAATCACTGTGCCAGGACCTTGTCTGTGGACAAATTCATAATTACCCCAAATTTACAAACAAAGCAATTCACTGAGAATTCCTCACCAAAGAGCACAGGCTAAACCTAACAAAGTAAATGTGCTCTAATAACCTTTACCCAAAACCTTAACTATTTTTTTTTCCCATTTCAAGGCTATTAATTAGCCTACACCTAACTGATCACATGAACTTGGTATTATAAAAGTTGTATCCCCTTTAAAATGTTACACACATTCAAAAGTGCATTCACAGCTATTTTTAGCCTTTTAGTTATCAAAGCAAGATACTATATTTTAAGACTATATTATAACTAAATGAAAGGGTGAAAAAGCAATACAGATTATTTAGAATCCTTGATTATGATGAACTCAATATGAAAGTTTGACATTTTATGGCCAAGGCATTCAGTTTCTTACCAGATACACTATTTTCCTTTCATTATCAGAAAGATCTGTCCTTAATTAGAATTAGGCATTTCTTCTGGTTAGCAGTAAAATACCTAATCTAAAATCTTAATTAAAAATATGCTAAAATACTTGGTGAGTTATCTTCATCAATTTGTCCCTTCAAATAAATCCAAGAGTTACTGGATTTCAAAACTATATAGGAGCCACAGGAATTAAAAAACACCAAGAACCTAAGAAAATTAAGGCTACTCTATGTATCTGTGTATGTCCTCTACTTTTACCCTTACACATCTGGGGAAGAAAATAATGAAAAAAATATTCCTGGGTAATCATTCTCTTTTTTTTTTTTTTTTTAAGATTTTATTTATTCATTTGAGAGGGAGAGAGAGCATGCGTGCACATGCGTGAGGGGAGGGCCAGAGGAAGAGGAAG
Organism: Mirounga leonina; assembly: GCF_011800145.1. Taxonomy (NCBI): domain Eukaryota; kingdom Metazoa; phylum Chordata; class Mammalia; order Carnivora; family Phocidae; genus Mirounga; species Mirounga leonina. The sequence goes on along the minus strand of NW_023270812.1, from coordinate 1,657,104 downwards.
AGAGAGAATCCTCAAGCAGATTCCTTGTGGTGCATAGAGCCTGACCTGGGGCTCAATCCCAGGACCCTGAGATCACAACCTTAGCCAAAGTCAGATGCTTAACCGACTGAACCATCCAGGCACCCCTTGGGTAAATCATTCTTTACACACTCTTTCCATTTGTTGGGATTTCTACTTTGGGATTGCAAACTATGCCAATGTGGAAACCTTATAATAAGACTTGAACTCATTGAGAGAAAAAGATAAAGGAGCATCTGGTAGCTTGCCAAGAATACCACCTTTCGAAATGACTTTCAAATCTAACATCAGGAAAATATAGTGGAAAAAAAGAAGATGCAGAAAAACAAGGAGTGATTAGCATCTACTTCTTTCCACTAGTCCTGCTACTTCTTCCCTGCTGCCTCTACTCTCTTCCTGTGGCCAGGGTTATCATACAGAACCATCAGGCCCCAAAGGAAATCAGCTAAAGAGGAAAATTAGGATTTTGGCAGCTAGCTGCCTGGGCCTTCTTCCCCTCAACTAAGGGCAAATTAGATTAAAACTAGAAAAAGGAAGAGAGAATCACATCTTACTTTTCAATCATCTACAAATTATTTCCCCCTCACAATTAGTAACCTCAGCTAAAGATGCTTTACTCTAGGCAGCAAAATATTGCTGGAAGAAAGGAATCATGTTGAAAAAAATTAACAGAGCAATTAAGTGTGCAAGTGACTGAGAGAATTCTGGGCAGCCAATTTAATAAAGGAGAGTAAGAACTATTGACAGTAACAAAGCCTGTTTAGGGAACCAACAGCTAGGACTCAAAGGCTGAGCTACTTCGATCTTTCCCTATAACCACCTTAAAATAAAAATATCACCCAAGGAGGGACAAAAGATAAAGAGAAAAAACAATATTCAGTCTATAAAAGAAAAGGCTCAGATGCAACTTCATCAACACAGCTCTGGAGCACGTAAGAGTGTACCATTCTCCACATCCACTTTAGAGAGAACAAAAGTCGGACCCAATGGTTTTTTTCCCCACAGATGATTTTTGGTCAAACATAGGGAAGAATTTCCAGAGAGGAAGTATATGAAACCCTGGAACGGGTTACTGGCAATGTTATGGAAGAACCTATCGAGGAGGCAGTAAAATGTATACAGCATCAGCCTAATGCACCCCCAGGGTTAAAGACATGGTGTGGGAACTTATAAATAAGGCTTTCTGGTGTTTCTAGTGACTAAACACCCTAACGAGTCTGAATCTAATTTAGTCTTTTCCTAATTTCATGCTTCCTCAGGCCAACATAACAAGGATCTACTCTCCAGTATCCAAGAGACCAGGTTTACTACAGCTAGAAAGTAGGTGGTCATTTAAGGCAACTCCAACTATTTGATTCTAGAGAAAAAGGAGAAAAATACTGGGTTTTTAAAAGGAAGAGAAGTCTTCTTGTGTTTTAAGTAAAAACACAAAACCCATCCAAATCTAAGAAAACAGATATATACCAAATCCTCTTATATGAAATTAATATGCTAAGAAATAAATGCAAAATAACTTTTTGGGAGAATAAAAAACTTCTCTCAAAGTCAATGCCATTTTCATTGTTATTTATTTTTTAAATAATTAAAACTTCACCTTACGAAGTCTATCACAGTTCAAAATCTGCCAGTCTGACATCAGAAATGTTAGAAAGCCAAGTTCACTTCAGGGGTTTAGATCTATATAACTTGGTGCAAAATGATAACAGTGCCTATCTTTTAAATACAGCCAATAACACAGTAACAGCCCTCTACCAAACAGGTATTTTCGTCCACTTTTTTCTAAGACGCTCACTTTTCCTTTTTTTTTTTTTAAGAGAAAGTGCGTGTGCTGACACACGCGAGGGTGGGCAGGGGACGACAGAGGGACGGAGAGAAAGAGAATCTTAAGCAGGCTCCGCGCTGGGACCCCAGGCAGGGCTCCATCGCATGACCCTGAGATCACGACCTGAGCAGAAATCAAGAGTCCAATGCTTAACCAACTGAGCTACCCAAGCATCCCCCCACCCCAACCCCGCTCTTTTTTTAAGCAAGCTCCATGCCCAGCATGGAGCCCGACTTGGGCAGAAGTCACAATCCTGAGATCAAGACCTGAGCCGAGATGGAAGAGTTGGCGGCTTAACCGACTGAGCCACCCAGGTGCCCCATCACTTTTCCTTCTTTGAAAGAAAAGGAAACTGCACATGTGGTTACCTGAAGAAACTATGAAAAGTAAAAGAAAAAAGAAAATCAGTGAAATTCCCCCTAATTCTCTCAGTACCAATCTTAGGTAGACAGTAAGCAACAAAGACAAAACTTTGTCACCAATTTGAAGGGGGGTGGGGTTAAAACCAGCACAAACCTGCTGCTGTGGGTACTGCATTCCTCCCATGGCCCCTGGGGTCCGACCCTGGATGCTGATTGGATACCGCTGTGGGCCTGGGGGGCCGTAGGAGCCTCCTGGGTAAGGGCTGCTCTGCTGAGGCTGAGAATGAGGGTTACTGCCCATCCCATACAACTGAGGTCTCTTCATCACCATAGGATCCATTGGGCTGCCCTGGGAAGAAATAAACAAGACACAGATTAAGTCATTAATTATTACAAAGGCAGAAATTTTATTACACTAACATATACATTAAAAACACAATTATCCTTACTTTTGACAATACTAAAAATACATAATAATACAAATATCAAATCATTATGTTGTAACACCTAAAACTAGTATGTTGCAAGTCAATTATTTAATTAAAAAAAAAAAAAAAACAAACAATAAGCTGGCAAATAAAAACCCAGAAGGATGTTTAGGAAAAAAGCCTAGATGGCTACAAGACATTTATTGTTTACTTTTAGGAAGGTTTTAACAATTACAAGGGATCCAGTGTAAACAAGAGAAGGAAAGAGTTTGCAGAGAGAAAACATCTGCATCTAAAATTCTACTACACATATAGGAAATGAGCATGACAGTTAATCTCACCCAGCTCCTTTTAGCTTACTAGTCATAAAGACAAAGTATACTGAATGGTTAGCAATGCTTTTTGACTTCAAAGTATTCTTAGAACAACTACTTTAATTTGGACCTGAGTCTGCAACTTCTGATCAAACATTAATGCATCTGAGTGCTCATTAGAAAGTGAAAGGGGAGATTTTAGATAATACAGAATGTCTAGGGTAAAAATTTTCAAAGATCACTAGTGCACATGACTAGGCACCCCGACTATGAGTCACAAGCCACCTTCCCTATGTCAGTATCTTACCAAACATAACCAGTTCAAAACTAAACTCTGACTTTTATTTTGGATTTAGTGAGTCAGCCCATGGGCCTCAGGGCCAAGGCCATCCAGGAGAGCCAGAACTAGAGCCTCTGCTGGGGCTTTCTTGCCCTGCTTGCTTCAAAGGAGCAAAGCAGTGGTGGGGGAAGTCCCTCCCCACGGTGCTACAAAAGCCTGCAGCATTCATCCAACAGATCCCTCCCTCCTTCCTCCCTTCCTTCCAAAACCATATATTGATCTACACTGTATGCCAGACTCTAAGGCTCAAAGATCAGCAGAATAAATGAGAAAGCGCCAGGCTCGAGCTGGGAAGGGACAGGGCACAGAGTACCACAGAGCAGAAAGCAGAGGCTCAAGGGAGGTGAACTGCCTGATGTGTATGAGGAGACATACGGAGTTCAGACCCAAATGAAGGAAGAATTTGCAGAGAAGCAGCTGAAGCAGGCAGAAGCCAGTATGTGTGTGAGCCCTGCACGTCCTCTTAAAGGCTTCAGGTTGCATCTTGGGGTGAACCACTGGGTGCTTTTGACAGAGAGCGCTGTAGTAGGATCCAGCTTCTGGAAAGCCTGCTCTCGAGCTGCTGCCTGGAGCCAGGGCGGTTGCTGCAGCCAGCAGGTAAGCTGAGGTCCTGAACTGGTGGCATGGTGGGAGAGAGCAAGCGCAGATTCAAGTAATGGTGGAAACGCAACACAACTTGGAGACTGAGCGATGGAAGAAAACAGGAGTCAGTGGTGGCTCAATAGATGGTAAGAGACCAACTGAGACAGATATGCAGAAGTAGAAGCAGTTCGACCCTCTCTCCCATGTGCCAGAGGGAGCCTTCAGTGTCCTACATAGGAAATCTGAGGTTCCTATAGGAAATCCAGCTGAGAACATCTAGAAGGAAGGGACCCAATATGTTTGGGGAGTAAGGGCTGACCTAGAATGATAAATAGGGAAAAGTCAGCACATAGAGGGTATATGCTCCCTGAAGGGTGGCGATTTTTCTTTTTTACTCACTACTGCATCTCCAAGACATAAGTCAAATAGTACACCTGGCATATAATAAAATGTTCAACAAATACTCCATGATTTAATCAACAGGAAGCATATAAAAACTCAAGAACTTTATCCAGGAAGAATACATCAAAAAAGAACAATGGGTAGAGGACAAAATTGTAGAGAATATTACCATTTTAGGGAGAAGGGAAAGGAGGAGGCCACAGAGAAGCCAAAAGGACGGTCAGAAAAATAGAGATTCTAGAGAGTCTGGGGTCATGGAAAAGAAGGAACTCATGGGTCGCAACAAACTAGGCATGCCAAATGCAAGCCAGGTGCCTAAGAGGTAAGGGCTAAAAGCTTTTCTATACTCGATGACTAAAAGGAAGTGCTGGGTTTGGGAAGGAAAGCCTCATCACAGAGGTGAGAGCAGTAGTTAGAAGGTAAGCAACGAAGGCATGAAATGGGAGGTGAGAGGTGAGCCAGGAGCACAGACCCCAAACCCAAGCTGGGGAAGCTACAAGAACTGGCAGTCTTTCCTCCCGCTGATACCCTAGCCCAAGGCTGCATGCAGTCTTTGCCCTCCTTCCTTCAGGTCTAGTATGTGCAGCGTGCCAGGCACTGGAGGAAAATGAACAGCCTATCCTGGAGAAATAGCAATTCACTGAAGGAGACAGGCTGAACAAAGATTAGAATGCATGCAGCAGACATCCTAACTGGACACACAAGGCACTGAGAGGAGGGAGCATCTCAACGGGTCTGTGATGGGCTTTAACAAAGCCCTCCTATAGAGAAACTCAGCTCTGAGGGATTCATACGAATTTGCCAGGAACTGATCTCACCTGAATGAAAATATGTGTAGGCCAAACAGTTCTGCTCAAAATTCACAATTTCATGGAATTTTAGATGTGTTACTTTCACCAGTCAAGGAAATTTTGTACTCACAATGACATACTGATGTTACACAACCTGCCCTAACCTCACAATTCAACACACATATATGTTGATATAGTGTCATAAGACAAAAATCAAGTATTAAGAACTAAGTTTTCCCAGAAAGATTTAAATTAGAACATATGCCTTACCAAAGCAAAATGTAATAATTTTCCTCACTTTCTTTCAAAATATAAAATAAAATTTTCTGTGGAAATGTGAAAATCAAGGCTTTAGCTGGTGATCTCAGAATCCGCAGAGTGAATGAATGGCCAACAGAGAAGCTGAGTAAATCAGATTTCAAACTACATTTTGAATACGGAGTCCTGAGACAGCCCTATCTTCACATTCAATCTGGATTAGCCAGGACATAGGAAAGGTCTACCTATTTCACTTTAAGTAGTGTACTACCAAAACTGGCTTAATTAAAGCAGATATTTAAAATGGAAAAATGATTGGAATGTCTATATTTTAATGCTATAGATAACAGTGCAGCAAATTCACCTTATCGGTGACTAAAATTGTTTTGTAATATCTGTCTCATCACTGCCATAACCTCTCACAGTCCTACTTAAAATTCAGTTAATTTGTACCCATGTCAAAAGTGTTAGCTTAACCCTGAGCGTTCTGAAAATCAAAAACATGAAATACACAAATTATCTGTACCTCTCAAAATGCATCTAATACCTTTCAGTGAGACTTCAGATATGAAAACAGATAATTATACAACGCAAATTATTTAATTTTAACCCTCTCTCCTTATGGCCTTGTGTTAAATACTCATCTACACCCCAAATTCATCCTGCTGGGGGCTCTTGCTATTTTCAACATTAAATATGTACAAGAACAGGATCTCAACCACTGCTTTTCACTACTACCTCTTTAGAGAAACCAAAGGCCAACCAAATCTAAGTCTTTTCCAAAAAACCTAAAGGCGGGCGCCTGGGTGGCTCAGTTGGTCAAGCGACTGCCTTCGGCTCAGGTCATGATACTGGAGTCCCGGGATCGAGTCCCACATCGGGCTCCCTGTTTGGCAGGGAGTCTGCTTCTCCCTCTGACCCTCCCCCTTCTCATGCTCTCTCTATCTCATTCTCTCTCTCAAATAAATAAAATCTTAAAAAAAAAAAAAAAAACCTAAAGGCCAAGTCGCTTCTCGTATTCACTTCTAACCCAAAACAATTCTATATGTTTCTCAGTTAACCTTCGGTTGATCTATTCGAAAGTACCATCATTTTCATTTCTCATATAAAATTTATGCTGTATCAGAGACATTGTCCACATTAAAACAGTCCTCAAATACTTCTCTAAATATGTTATTCCAAATATGCTTTTCCTCCCTAGATAGCATTCCACAGTTTGAGCTTCAATTCTGTAAAATAAGACAAGTGCTTTGAAGGCCACAGTATGTACCATCCATTTTCAAAGCGCTCAAAACAACTAGTGTAGGTTTAGTTACTCAGTGTCTCGTGCAATTTTATTTCTTGGTAAGACTTTGTTATAACTCCTCCCTTGTTCAAATAAACTTTTGTGCATATATGTATATGTGAGCTGGACACCACACATGCATGCACACACACACATGCTTTCCTAGATCTCCTTTTGGAAAGCTGCCGCTATTACCTACATCCCCCCAAATCCTCAGAAGGTTTTCCATCCCTAGGACGACTAAAGAAAGAGAACAATGTGTATTTTTTAAATATATTTTGAATATAAATTCTAGACAATTTAGGCTGCACAGTTAGGCTATATTATAGATAAAAGAGGTTTATCAAAGGCTGGCCTAAGAATCCAACAACCCTTTTATTTATTTATTTTTTAATATTTTATTTATTTGAGAGAGAGAGAACATGAACAGAGGGAGGGGCAGAGGCAGAGGGAGAAGCAGACCCCCTGCTGAGCTGGGAGCCAGACACAGGGCTAGATCCCAAGATGCTGGGATCATGACCTGAGTTGACCCAGGCACCCCTCCAACAACCCTTTTAAAAGATAATCCAAACAGGGGCGTCTGGGTGGCTCAGTCGTTAAGCGTCTGCCTTTGGCTCAGGTCATGATCTCAGGGTGCTGGGATCAAGCCCTGCATCGGGCTCCCTGCTCAGCGGGGAGCCTGCTTCTCCCTCTCTCACTCCCCCTGCTTGTGTTCCCTCTCTCGCTGTGTCTCTGTCAAATAAATAAATATTTTTTAAAAAAAGATAATCCAAATTAAACAACTTTTATACTTTTAGTATACATTTGATAGACTTTTTTTTTAAGTAGGCTCCACTCTGGGTGTGGAGCCCAACGTGGGGCTTGAACTCAGGACCCTGAGATCAAGACCAGAGCTGAGATCAAGACTCAGATGCTTAAGTGACTGAGCCACCTAGGCGCCCCAACTTTAGATAGACTTGATACTTCCTATACTTTTTCCTTCATTACCACTCTTCCAGAGTATACCTGGAATATGTATACTTTATTATAAATAATAAAGATATCTATGTAACTGTATTTACTACTAAATATCAAGCTAAGGAGATGGTTTATTGGTAGTTGCTTTCTGAATATAGTATTTCACAATTTTTTCAGCCCAATTCCTGAAACCACAAATTGAAGAAAGGCACTGCAAAACCCACTGAAAGAACTATCATATTTTCTTGATCTATAGCCACATCTATATATCTGGATTAAATAAGAGCTCAGAGAAACTCTTCCCATTCTGAACCATTATTTGGGAGAATATTCTATCCTACCAGCAACTAAAGAGGACTTTGAAGTAATATCCCACTACCTATAAAATGACAAAAATAATGAAACCCAATGTGAGTAAATGAGTGTTTATACTAGTGGGTTTTAACCCACTAGTAGGTTTTTGTTTTTTTTAAAGATTTTATTTATTTATTTGAGAGAAAGAGAATGAGAGACAGAGAGCATGAGAGGGAGGAGGGTCAGAGGGAGAAGCAGACTCCCTGCCAAACAGGGCACCCGATGCGGGACTCGACCCCGGGCTCCAGGATCATGACCTGAGCCGAAGGCAGTCGCTCAACCAACTGAGCCACCCAGGCGCCCCCCACTAGTAGGTTTTTTACCTCTACTTCACTCTGACAGATAACAGGGCAATGAGCTTTAAACTAAAGCTCTAAAAACTATATCTTGTTCCAACTCTTATCCTCTCTCTCTAATGGGGCAGAGGTGCAATTTATCCAAATCTGCCTGCAGCTATGGATTCCTAATACTGATGGGAGACAGCAGGGTCCAGTGAAGAAAGTGCGGGCGTGGCTACAGAGTGGGTCCACACCCTTACCTCACCACTTACCACTACGACCCTGCATATGTTGCTTCTTAGTCTTCTCACTCACTAAATGGAAGAAATAATACCTAACTCACATGAATGTGAAAATCCAATTAGTAAGAACTGTAACAGTTCTCAGAGCCACATACCAATTGTTCAAAGAAAACTAGAACAACCCAACTCTTCAACAATTACGGAATATGTGAACAAGCCATAACATACGAACATAGTCGAACAGAGACATGGAAAAGTACATACAAAACAATGTCAAATGTTTAAGAGCGATGTGCATGAATCACGGCTATGTGAAAATCAGGCCGATAAGGATCAGAGCCAGCCACAGTGACCTGTAAGTAGTGGCCGTTCTATCGTGAAGCCATCTATGTTTACTTTTCTGTGATAATGTCTAAATATAACTTGAAAATGCCCGTTTGTTCCCAGGCATGCTGCAAACATTACTATGGTTTTCTGTAGGGTCGGGGTGGATGGGACACAGCTGTCCCACACTTGTCCTCTCCCATCCCCGCACCCACACTCCCATTTACAGCATTCACAAACGGGACGGCTGCTAGTCCTCATTCTGAGGATGTTCCTGCTCCCCTCTCTGTCTGCCTAAACCCAAGCTCACTCAAGTCCTGGTTTAAGGACAGCAGAGCTTCCGCCTTCACCACACCCCAGAAACACTATCTATGGGACCTACCCCAAGATCTTTCCTGTAACAGACTTCTCAGTTGCCTTGTATTGTCATTTGACTCATGTACTAGTTTTTCATGTTTCATGTGTTATTTCTTCCCTCCCAAGGAGTCTAAAATGGCAACACCTACGCTTCGCACTTCTTTATGCCCCACTTAGTGCAGAGCACAAGTGACTTCGGTTGTGCTGACTCAGTAACTCCACGGGAATGATGACTGATAACGTCAAATCTTCTCGAAAATAAAAAGTAAAAATCACTGACCAATTTCTGTATTGATTCTGTACATAAATGCAGAAGACGCATGTAAAGCCAACGATAATATACAACATTCTTGGTCAAGTTCTTCTAATGGCGTTAAAATCAGTTTAAATCAAAAACAGAAGAGCAAGACTTCATTTCCTGTTCCTCTTCAAGCCAGAAAATACCAAGATTCTCAGTTACCACTGTCACCACTACCACAGAATCCGACTACCAAGGAAACACTGTTATCCCAGGTAACACCCTGAAGGCTGGCAGTTGTGGGGACTTGCGCGGGGCTGCAGCACTCACGGAGCACCAAGACCAGAACCCAAGTCTTCCTGACTCAGGCCCACAGTCCCTGGCACTACAGCTCGCATCCATGTATGGTCACGAAACTGAGGCAGGGAAAATGCAACCCAGCACCTAAAACCATGGTGTTTTTACTTGTACTAATGGCAAGACAGTACCTATTTATGAAGACCTGAACTTTAAATTTGAGTATCAACACACCGTAAGTTCTCCCTCTGTCAATACAGGAATATTTGCTACATTCGACAACGGTATGGGAAGATCAAGAAGTGGGATTCTAAGCCATCAGTCAAGGCAGAAAAGGCCGTTTGGTTGTTGGCTCTAAGAACCACGGTGCCCTCTAACCAGGAGGCCATCTGCAGTGAGGGAGGAGGAGCAGAGAGGGACCAAAATACTCATGTACTGGCTCGGAAAGACGACCACCGTCAATATTTTTGGTTTGGGTTTCCTTAAGGCAAGTTATATAGAACATATCTATTTGTGGAACCACAGAATGAAATTTGAAGTAAGAGGGAGGGCAAGGGGATGAGGAAAAAAAAAATGTAAAAATGGGATTGTAGGCAATTTTTATTTGTGCAGTTTTTATCTGAAAGAAACATGTTTTGATGTGTAATTTTATTTTTTTAAAGATTTTATTTATTTATTTGAGAGAGAGAGAGAGAGAGAGGGGCGGAGGGGTGGAGGGTCAGAGGAAGAAGCTGACTCCCTTCTGAGCAGGGAGCTTGACACAGGACTCGATCCCAGGTCCTTGGGATCATGACCTGAGCAGAAGGCAGATGCTTAATCAACTGAGCCACCCAGGAACCCCTTGATGTGTAATTTTAAATAAATAAATTTGTCACATATATATTATCCTTAAATGGGACAGGAGTTGTAGACACAGTATTTTTTCCTAACTATATTCTAAATTGAAAATACCACTGGATTTTCATTTTTCAGAAGATTAGCCATAAAATATTAATATGTTGTTACATATGTATAAAGTGACTTCCATAAACTACCAATAAAAAGCAACATTCAGAAGCTGTGATTCTTAACCCTTAGACATACTTTAAAAAATGCATCCATCATGTACGTACATCCAAAATTAACATATAGTGTCAGAGGCCAATGAAATGTCCTCTAGAAACCCATCCAAAGACCTCCTGACCTGCATTATCAAATAATGACCAACATCTACCATGAATTTCCAAAGCACTTTAACACATTTCCATTTGATCACAATTCCTAAAATTCTCTGGATAAAGGATTCAGCAATGAAACAACGAAGCTTAGGACAGAAAAGAACCTCACTGGTTCATAGGTGATGTATGTGTGAACCCCCTAAGTTCTACAACCATGAAATGTTATGAATTCCTTCTTCCTACGTAACAAAAATCTGTACCTTGAAATTTATGTCCATTGGTTTCACTTAGGTCCTTTTGCAGAATATTTGAAGACAGCCATATCTATTTCCTTTCTCTTAGCAGAATATGCCAATTCTTAGTCCCCTTAACACAAAAAATCTTACGGGGCGAACAAAGCCTACATTGGTATCCATGTGGCCCTGGGTCTGCATACTTGTCCGGCAGCCCCGTCATATTCCTGATCCATCTCATGAGCCACAACGAAACCCCACTTCCCTCTCTTCTTCCATGATTCAGCTGGTTATTGACTCTAGAGGTAGAAGTTGGTCTGTATCTCTGCTTATTTTCATTTTGCTTATTTCTGGTCACTGTTCTACCCTGACATCTAACATATTAACTGTATCTCCTTTCTTGACTTCAACCACCAATTAAATCAGCATGCCATTTCATTCATGTCTCTGCCCATGTCACTGACAAAAATATTGAAGAGGTCAAGGAAGAGGACAGAGCCTTTGGCTAACCACTAGTGCCATTCATAAAGACTGACATAAATCCAGGCATCAGCATTCTTGGAGCAAGAGAAACCTTGGGAAAATCCTTTCCACTGATGCAAAGCATTCTGCCGATTCACTTACTACACTTACTATGCAAACACAGATATCTACCTTGGGCGACAACCTCCTCCCTGCTTCAAATTCCTCCATCTTTTTCATATAAAATAAACAGTCCACGGTTTAGAAAAACACTCAGAATTCTAGACAATAAGGTATAAGGGAAAGGGAGGAAGTTTAGAGTCAGACAAACCTGGGTGTGAATCCTTCCTATACAACTTACTAGCTGCGTAACTTAGGCTCACGTTTTAATAGAGTACAGTCATGTTCACAGCTTTTGTTGCTAGGGGATTAAATGAGGTACCACCACAGGATTTATCACTCAGTAAGAGCTTCCTAAATCTTTTTTTTTTTTTCTTTTCGTCTTAACAAATTAGCAAATTGAAGTCAGAGTGAAATCACTCAATTATTTATTTTCTTGTCTCCCAGCATACTGTTAATTAAAGGTAAAAATTTTGTTTTATTCATCTTTGTGTACCTAGCACTTAGCACAATGCCTGGCATCATTAACATTTGTTGAACAGAAAAAGCAATGACATGCTTAACACCACGTGGCCAGTTAAACAATAAGACTCTAATTGGAATGTAGGCTTCTTGACAGTCAATAGGTGCAAGAGGTAAATAATCATGCATCACTGCAGACAATGCTTCACTTTTCACAAGTTCACATAAGCCATAGCTTCCATTACCTCCTCGTGTCTGCGTCCCCCAATATGTCTCCCTTGGCTGGTTCCCTGAGCCCCAGAGCTCTACACCCAACTGCCACCCAACATTCCTGCCTGGATGTGTAGGATACTCCCCACCTGTTTCTGATCTCCGTGAAAAAGACCCCTACCCAGATGGACAAGTTAGAATCCAGGGATGCATTCTGACTCCTTCCTCTCCCACCACAGCCATCCTTCACCAAATCCAGTCAGCTGGACCAACCATCCCTGCCAAAAGGAAATCTCCCTCTCCGACCATACTGGCCTCTATGGGGCTTTAGAAAAACCATATGCTTTCCCACCACTGGACTTTCAACTACACTGTTCCGTCCACGTAGAAGGAGCTCTATGCTCCTGCAGAACTCAGAAAACCCTGTGCTTTTCCTTCACGGCACTCAGTAAAGCCTACCCAGAATATTTATTTGTGTGACTATTTGATAAATGTCTGTCTCCCCAACTGGACTGTCCCACAGGAACTGGAATGATGAAGTGAGAAGACAAATATTAAGCCCATTTATAGCTATCATCTAGATATCACAGAATAGGTCCAGAAAATAAGACTATCTAGGTTCCCCAATTTGGGGTGGATTTTTATAAACTGGCAAAACCTATTATTTGCCTAATCCCCCAAGCTCAGCAACTTGTTAAGTCAATTCAATGTGTAAATTACTGTCTGAACCATACTCTTAAATTTAATTTAGCAAATGTAATAATTTTATGAATAAACCAAAGTGTATATATATTTTTTATTTCAAGAGCAGATTAGATCTAAAGGGAATATCAAAATAGTAATGGTATATATTTCTATTTTCCCTAGATTTGTTATTTCTCACCACCCAAAAAAAAAAAAAAAAAAAACTGTAAAGCTATTACCATGGCTTTAACTATTTCTAAAATTTACATCTCTAAGTATACACCATCATTCATATTCATGTGTCACTACTGACAACTTAGTAGCAGGCTTATTTAGGAAAGAGAAATAATATAGTATATTTCCCATATAAATACAGATTTAAACCAAGAAAGGAAGTTTTTGTGGGAATATGTCAAATTTCAACCTCATCCCTTTTAGCTGTGTGATGCTGAAGAGAGTCACCACTTAAGTTCTCTGCATCTCAGTTAACTCATCTGAACACCAAGAACACGACCAGTATCACTATAGAGCTGTTATACAATTGGAGATATTGTAGTTAAGTCCTTGGCACATAACAGGCTTTTAATAGGGGTAGATTTTATTATAGCCATTATTACGTGAAAGTGTAACTCCACAATAATCACTATGAGGCACGGATACTCCCCACCCCTCTGCTAATGTGCAGAAGACAGACGCTGCTAATCAATCCTAGAATTCATTTTCCTAAAGTCCAGTAAACCTCAGGATCTTTCACCCTGTACGGTGGCAGGAAGCCACTACCAATTATCAGATTTTGCAAACAAGCAGAAGCCAACTTGCTGTGTCTACTACAAGGGAAAAGCATAAAGTCTGACATTGGGTAGACCTGAGTTCATAATTCTCTCCTGCTGCCGACTAGCCATGAACTGCTGGGTAAATTATTCCAGTGCTCTAAGCCTCAGTTTTCCCACCTTTCAAGGGAAGTTAATACCTCCCTCAAAAACACAACCATTCTAAAGATGTTTGGTATGTGATCTGCATGGATAATCAAGTCCAAGGACATGTGAGAGTGGCACCGAAAGACAAACTGAGAAGTTACTGGTTTCCCCAGCAATCGCCATGATTACCAACATGTCTGTTTCAAACTATTTTATTAACTTTTTAAAATCAACTTTAAAATTGCATTAAAGACAATGCCAGTACAAATATTACGAATGTTAACAACGGATTTACCTATCTCTAGACAAAAAGTGCTTGCAGTGCTTGATACACAGGCTACCAGTCCCTGGTGCAAACATGCTTCCTGGAGACATGGCCCTATTAAAGATTCACTTTATCAGAGCCATAATTAAGTTAAAGCATATATTGGTGCTAGTGTAATGTGACCATTCAAAGAAAAAAAAAGTTAATATGACTAATATACAGTTGACTCCTTGAATAACATGGGGGTTACGGGCACTGACCCCACACAGAACCAAAAATCCACATACAAGTTTTGACTCTCCCAAAACTTAACTACTATTAGCCTACTCTTGACCAGAAGCCTTACCAATAACATAGTCAATTAACACATATTTTGTATGTTATATGTATTGTATATTCCATGTTATATGTATATATACACCATATTCTTACAAAAAGTAAATCAAAGAAAAGGTTATTAAGAAAATCATAAGGAGGGACACCTCGGTGGCTCAGTCAGTTGAGTGTCAGACTCTTGATCTCAGCTCAGGTCTTGATCTCAGGGTGTGAGTTCAGGCCCTACACTGGGCTCCACACTGGGCTTGGCCCCCACTTAAAAAAATTTTTTTTTTTAAAGAAAATCATAAGGAAAATACATTTATAGTACTATGTTCATCAAAAAAAATCCACATATAAATAACTCCATGCAGTTCAAGGCCACTGTTCAGTACAGACTGAAAAAGGGCAACTCAACGCATATATAAGGCCTAGGCAGGGATCCTACACTGAAGGAAAGAAGACTGCTACAGAGATGCTATTAGGACAGTGGACAAAATCAGAATATGGACTGCAGTTCAAGTATTGCACCCAAGTTAAATACCCCAAGAGCACTGAGGTCTGTAAAAGAATAACCTCATCCCAAGAAATATGCTCCAGGAAACACACTGGCACATAGGAAGGAGTAAAGGGGCAGGGTGGATGCAAGGAACTCTCAAATGATCCTGAGAAAATACAATGTAGGTAGATAGGTGGGTGGGTAAAAGTAAATGTAACAAAGTGTTCAAAACTGATGTATCCAAGTAAAAAGTAAATGGGACTTGTCTGCACTGTTCTTGAGACTTTCTTGTAAATTTGAAATTATTTCAAAATAAAAGCTAAAAGAAGGGGGCAAAAAGAAACTGAAAACCAGAACCATCACCACACCTTTCCTCTGCAAGGAGGCCTGCAGCCCCTCAGAATTGAGAGCCCCTAATGACCTCATGGTGTCAATGGGGCCAATGGGGTCACTGGCAGGCTTAAACCCTAAGGGGGTGGGGCGACGCCATAAGGAGGAAAGTAGCGGAAAGGAACATGCAGAACCAGAAGAGTCAGAACACCAGGAGAGCACACACAGAAAAAAGAAGGGTACGTGGTAAGGTATTACTGGGGAGGAGGATGGGGCTGCAGTACTTTTCCTAAATGTACTAAAGGGGGCAAAACACATGCTGAATATATGTAATATTTTAAATATGTTTTTAAAAATAATCCTCGGAAGGAGCTCCTGGCTGGCTGAGTCAGAAAACTGATGGACTCTTGACCTCGCAGTTGCGAGTTCAAGCTCCACATGGGGTGCAGAGATTACTAAAAAAAAAAAACATAGTTAAAAAAAAAAAGAAGTCCTTTAAAAAAAAAAAAAAAAAAAAAATCCTAGGAAAACTCCCCCCCACAAAAAAAATTTTTTTTAATTAAAAAGAAAAAAAAAAACTTCCAGGTTAAAAACTTGCTCTGGTAGAAACCCTTTCCCACAAATCACATTTTCATGTTATCACCCTCAACTTTCAAGATGTAATAAGGCTTCTGCCTCCTCAGGTTTCTTACTATGCTTTTTAAAAGATCTCAAACCAGCCATTAAAGATGTGAAATGTGCCATCTTTAACCCAGAAACCTCCCTTATTTTTGTAAGTTTCAAAAAGTGCTTTTATAACCCTCACTTTTCACATGTGATCCTGCTCCTTCCTCTTCCCTAAAAAGGATATAAACAGACCTGGTCCCCTAGCAGTGCCTCCCAGGTCAGGGGGCCCTCTGTCAAATTCTCTGGTTTAAAATAAGGAGAGCAACTATCCAAATGAAAACAACCAGTATTTTTAAATCTCAGTACAAATAAAAAAAGCGAATTATCCCAAAACTGTGGCTGATAAAGCTTCCATTAGAGGAAGGAGAGGGTTCAGAGACAGCCAACTACGTAACAGTTTAACTGCTTGCTATGGCAGGCGGAGCCTAACTCTCCCAACTATCCAGCCATCGGGCCCTCTTTGGTAAGCAGCGTGGGGTCAAGTGCACAGATTCTGGAATTAAGGCAGCCTGGCCTGCACGGTGGGTGCACTTACTGTGTGATCTCAGGCAGATCCTGCAAATTCTCTGCACTTAAGCTTCCTCCTCTGAAAAGTTGGGATTATAATAGTAACCACCTCATAGCGTTGTCATAAGTATGAAATAACATAGTCGATACAAAACACAGTGCTTGGCACACAGTAACTGCTCAAGTGTGAGAGCTTGTTGCTCGTGGGCAATCTCACACCTGTGAGCCTCACAACTGCTCACATGGGAAGCGAGAGATTGCATGACGAGCCCTTACAGCCCCTTCCTGTTCAAGCATTCCGTAATTCTAGAATCAGCCTTCCTCCCTGCTACAACTTCCAACTGTCATGGTTAAGTATCAAAAGGAATGAGGACAGTTAGAGATATTTCTCCTTTCTGCCCCATTCTTTGACCAGAAATCTTACCAATAAACTGCCCGAAAAGTCAAAAGGCAGGGAAAGGGCTACAAAGAGGTCTAAAGAATTCAAAACCCAGAGGTTCAACACCCAAATAATCAAGGCTCACCTTCAGATGCCACACCTGCCATCTGCCACGTCTTCAATAATGAGCCTAGACAGCCCTTCTGCACACCTCCGTGCCAATGCGCTAAGGCACACCCCCTTCTACAACGCCCTTGCACCCCACACACCTTTGGCACCTGTAAACTGAAGAAACTCTTCTAGTTCCAGAAAGCACGAGATAAAGTATTCTGCCTTCTCTGGGCTCCCACCATGCGCTGCCACTATCTCATTTAATAGATAATAAACATCTATCACAACCATTTGCAACCCTGCTTACACGGCCTCTCTCATCAGTGAGCACCTGAAGGGCAGAAATGGTGTCTTCCTCATCCTAATTCTCCTTATAGCCCCAACTTCTCATACACAGTGAACATTTATTGTTCCTATTACTTCATTAATAAAAAAAAATTTAAAAAACCCTCAAGTGCAGCTTAACCCTTGCCTCTCCAAGCCACCTTCTCCTAAATAATATTGTACTGTCTTCTAGATATGTCAACTATATGTAATGAAAACTACAAAACCAGATCCCGAGTCTGGCTTGTAACAGGCACTTAACGAATGTTTAGTATATGAATCTGGGAAAGACATCCAGCTGTGTCTCCTATTCCCAGTGTGACTTCTCCTGGATTCAAATTATAATGCTCCAAACATAGGCATTTTTTATTTCCAGCCTATAATGTTACTATTTCTAATATTCTTACAACACCATTTCCTAAACCATGTTTATAGCTGTTACTGTAATTAAGAATGGAAAACGTCTAGGCTGCTGGGGAATCAGAGATGGATCTGACCCAGGATCCCCCACCTCTAGGGACACTGTAGCCCAGTGGGGGCAAAGTAATCTCTACACCCAGCATGGGGTTTGAACTCACAACCCTGAGATCAGGAGTCACATGCTCTACAGACTGAGCCAGCCAGGCACCCCTAGTCTGTTCATTTCTGACAGAGGTGTATAAAATCTACTTTGATTGTGGGTTTGCCATTTTTCCTTTTTTTTTTTTCAATCAGTTTTGCCTTATATACTTTGAAGCTATGTTGCTAGGAGCATAAAGTTTCATGACTATTATAAAAAAAAGGGGGGGGAAATGTCTGTAAAGCAGATGCCACTCTTTAAGATTCAGAATATAAGTTAGCATAATAAAAGTCTAAAACATCCTACATAGAAAAAAAAAAAAAACCTGTTTAACTTGGTTGCACCCAAACCTGTCTGGGCAAGTTTTTGTTTTTCAAGTAGAACACAGGAAAACACAAACCAGAGTGACAATAATACATTCCATTTTCATTGTTAGCTAGGTCTATGTAGCTAGACAAACAAGCAAAGAGTAAATATGTGTGTGTGTGTGCATGCATAAGGCTTCTATGCCCACTAGGGTGACAGGATGACACAGTGCTTAGCTTACCTGTGGAATTTTATATACAGCTGGGCAGTAAGAGCAACAACAAGGTATTTTTATACATAGCTGGATAGTAGGAGTAACAACAAGGTATGCTGGTCATATATCCTCAGCATTTATGGCAAATTATTAATCAAGTCCCACCTGAAACAATTTGTTAAATTGATTTTAATCACTGGGCCTCTCATGTGAAGCTTTGTATAATCAGCATTTCATTTACAAAATTAATTGCCTGATTGATTCTCTGGAGGCAGTTGCTGTCATTACCCTGCTGTCATAACTTCTGAGTAGGGTGTCACAACATGAAATTCTGACAGTATGAAAAGCACTGCTATTTTAAAAATGGGTGAGGGGAGAAAGGGATAAAGTAGGAAAACCAAAGAAGTCACATTACCCCCTTCAGCCTGAGAGAAACTTGAAAGTGTTTCACAGTAAGTACACCCTATACCAATACCTACCTGCTAACTTAACTAATATACAAATCTAGGGTTGGGGCATGAAAGATTTTTATATCTGAAAACAGTAACTAGAATGTAAAGGCACCAGAGTTCAATTTTAACCTGTGTTACAAAATTAGTACCTTGATATAGAAACAGTCTCGACCAGAAATTTTAGTTTACAACTAATACCAAAATATATCCAATGTAAGCATGTCCAAAACACACATAAGCACACATTCAGTCTTTCAAAAACATTTGTGTCTATTATTGTTAGATACACACACTTTTTATATTTAGTTTATTGCTCACTATTTAACAGTCTATTATCGGTAATTGATGTTCTTCACCTAAAAATCTGTTATCACAATCAACTGACAAAAATTAGGCTAAAGAGTACTTTTCATGTAAAAGAAAAGGGTAAGACGAGTATAGAAAAAGAGAGGAAAGAGGAACTTTTTAAAAGTTATTGAATATCATTAAAGGTGAAACTGCATGCGCCTGGGTGACTCAGTCCATTCAGCATCCCGGCTCTTGATTTTGGCTCCGCTCAGGATCTCAGGGTCCTGGGATCAAGCCTCCCCCCACCCGCCGCAGGGTTCTACACTCAGCGGGGAGTCTGCTTGGGAAGACTCTCTGTCCCTTTCCCCCCGCCCCCCCCCCCCCCACTCATGATCCCCCCCCTCTCTCAAATAAATAAATCTTTAAAAAATAAATAAATCCTTTAAAAAAAAGTGACACTGCATTACTTGTATGTTTTCAAACGAAAATGCAAAGGCATCAAGCCAGCCTAAGATCCAATTTTTCTTTTCCCTTAATTTGCCTTTTCAGAAAGGATGCCCAATTCTGCAAAATCCCCTAAGTCTTGCCTTCTCCCAGCTCAGAGTAGCATTTCCCACAATCTCAAGATACCAAGAAGGCAAGGTAGACCACACAAAGCCAAGCTGTCTTCGAATGCATAAAATAACTTTCACAGTATGGGGGGGAGGAGGCTCATTTAAAACAATCCCCATTCAGTGCAATCCAATTCCAAATAAGGTCTCTTTTAAATGAATTTAAAAGAGGCCTCTTCGGGAAACTAGATGTAATTTACCTTCCTTTCAGTACACTGAATTTTGATTCCTATGTACAGCCACAGATTTCATTTAAAAAGAAGGATCACTTCATAAATTTGCTGTTATCTTGTGACCAAAGGTGTTTTGTTTGCTGGCTTGGTAAAGAGAGCTAATTGGGACATTATACCCACTCCCATAATGCAGGTTAACATAACAAATTTATGGTTAGAAAACATAAAGGCAAAGTCTCCCCAGCACAAACACCTTGGAAGGGCATAGAAGGGCAGGCCCCTCCTGGACCTCTCAGCCACATTTTACTCCCCTGCAGAATAAGAGCGATGGTCGGTCTCTAATTTTCACTTGGCTCACAGGGATGTGCTAAGTGTTGATAAGGTTAATGTCTACAAAGTGCTTTAAGTTCTGGGGAAAAAGGCTTTATGAAAGCATAATAGATGCCTAGGATCACTCCTTAAGCTACACACACGTTGTTTCGGAAAAATAGGGTTCACAAATTCAAACGTGTATCAATTTAACACCTTTCATTACAAAAGAACCAAATAAAGGGAAGGCAGAGAAATCTTATACATATGCAAAGGGGGTGAAGGCTTCACCTAAACATTTAATGCCTGCATCACCACCAATTAGGACAGGACTCCACAGTACGTCAGAAATAGTTCAGAGCAGGAATTCTCAAGTGAAAATGGGTGGATGCTAGCTATAGAAACAGGAATGGGGGCTGGGTGAGGGTGCAATTGAAAATGTATATTCAGGGTGATAAAATTTTCTATTTGGGGAAAAAGAGGAAAGTACTGTTTTTATAACATACCATGTAAAAGTAGCTTGATAAAATAACCTCACTTGTTGAGGATTTGAAGGAAAAGTCTAGCTTCTGTCTTCTCAAGGGAAGTGGGGAATAGGGACCTAGTCTTTTGGGATAATACATCTTGAAGGCTGGAAGAGGTGCAAGGAAAATTATGTTTATCAAAAGGAGGCAGGAGTTAGAAAAGGTTAAGAAACAAAGATTCAGATAAAAGAGCAAACAAGAGGCCAGATCCACTCATTCATTCAACATTGTTTAAACTGAACAACTATTAAAGTGCAAGTCACAATGAAAGATATCAGATGTATAAGACAGTTCTTGACTTTGAGCAACATACACTATAACAGAAGAAATAAGAGGTATATAAATAATACAAAATATAAATAAGCTTGTAAATGCCACAGGACAGAGAAAATAAAGTCCCATGAGTGCTCAGCCACGGGTAATAACTTCTAGTTGAAAGAAATGCAAGGATTCATGGGGAATTTATATCATTTAAGGTGGAAAATGAAAGGTGAAGAAGATATATAGAAATATCAAGACACAAATATAATAACAGCCACCATTTGATGATTGTCTGCTGTGAGCTAAGCACAGTGCTAGGTGCTTTACAAGACCAGTGCTCTAACCCCTGAGCTATGGAGCCACTAGGTGCTTTACAAATGACATAATCAAGTCTAACAAAAATCCTGCAAAGTACTTAACATTACAAGCCACTATTTTTAGTTGAAGGAAATTATCCCCTAGATTAGGTAACCTGCCCAAGGTCGCACTACAACAAAAAAAGAGATGGAATCAGGATTTTCCTAAGTCTGGCTGGTGCTCTTTGGGGAAGAGGTCTCTAACGGTCATTAGGCTCCCCTCCAAGCCACTCCAATTAATAACCCATGATATGAACAAACTGTGAACCTGAACTGTGTCCCCCCAAAATTCATACGTTGAAGCCCTAACCGCCAATGTGACTGTATTTGGAAATAGGGCCCATAAGCAGGTAATAAAGCTTAAATGAGGTCATAAGGGCAGGCCCACATCTGACAGGACTGTTGTCCTTATAATAAGATGAGAGACCAGGGCATCCTCTCCCCCTCCCTCCCCATGCACACACAAAGAAGTCACGTGAGCACACAGCAAGGTGTGCAAGACAAGGGAAGAGACCTCAGAATGAAACCTACCTTGCTGGAACCTTGATCTCAGAAATCAGAACTCCAGAACTGT
The DNA here is from genome assembly GCF_011800145.1 of Mirounga leonina. Classification (NCBI taxonomy): domain Eukaryota; kingdom Metazoa; phylum Chordata; class Mammalia; order Carnivora; family Phocidae; genus Mirounga; species Mirounga leonina. Next base: position 1,635,187 of record NW_023270812.1, on the reverse strand, counting down.
GAGACACACATTTCTGCTGTTTAAGCCACCCAGTTTACAGTATTTTATTATGACATCCGGAGCAGACTAAGACACACCACTTCTATTTTTACTGATTTGTAACATACAACCTGAATTCTAAGACAGTTCCCTGGATTCCTGCCTCCTGATACCCACACCTTTATGCAACCCCCTCCTGAGTATGGGCAAGACCTGTGACTTGCACCTAACCCAGAGAATATAGCAAAGATGAGGGGATTTTGCAAATGCAACTGAAGTCCCTAATCAGTTGACTTTGAGTTAATGAAAACCCGAGAATATCCCAGATGGGCCTGACATAATCATGTGGGCCCTTTAAAAGAAAGTCTAGTCTTTCCAGAAGTTAGAGACACTCTCTCTCTGTTGGTGGCACTGAAGAAGCATGTGCCTATGAAGCTACAGCCACAAGGAAATTAATTCTGCCAACAGTCTGAGGGCACCTTCCCTAGTCTAGCCTGCAGCTGAGAATGCAGCCTGCTGACTTTAATCACAGCCTACTGACACCCTGAACAGAATGTGTCCAGCAGGTCACATGTGGACTCCTGACCCACGGAAACTCTTGAGATAATGAATGTGTGTTGTTTTACGCCATTCAAGTTGTTATGCAGCAAATACAACCAAAAACTAATCCACAACTTAGTAAAAATTAAGACTTTCCACATAGCTCCTCTTTACTCCCACATGCAAGCAGACTGCTGCTCAGAACCTCCTCCCACGCAGGACCTGCTACTGCTCAAAATATTGGCTCTGATATTTTCCCTGAGAGGACCGTCCCAGAAATTATTGGGAGCTCTTTACTTTTCCTATCTCTGGACAAACTCCTACTTACCCTTCTAGGATCACCTTCCCTATCAAGTTTGTCTTGAAATCCCCAGGCAGGCAGAATAAAACCCCTCTTCTCTGTGATCTCAGAGACCTTTGAGGAAACCTCCATTATAATATTTAGAAGGCCTGGTTGCAATTTTATTTACCTGTCTCCTCAATGGCAGAGGCCAAGTTAAACAGAAAGACAGTTTACAAAGATAAAGGAAAACACCCTTCGCATCATAAGAGACACTAAGAACAGGAACAGGAGTCCAATTCTTAGTTCACCAGCCAGAGGACCAGAGATGAGAGAGGTTAACCTCTCCAGGCCTTGAGTTCCTCATCTATAAAACAGAATAGTTTGAGAGCAGGCACTCATTTTCTATACCCAGAACCTAGCACGATATATGCATGTGCACTGAATAAATATGACAATTAAAATATGCTTGAAAGGCCAACTTGTCTAACTCAAAAAAAAAAAAAAGAGAGAGAGAGAGAGAGATAAAGTACTAGCAATGATACCAATATAAGAAAATGTGTACAAAACGGTGAACTGAAAATTAGTGATTAAAACTAATGGCAACTATTTAACAGTACATGCATATATGCTGACGAGGGATAAAAGTGATTTAAAATAAAAATTGTTTATTTCTCATTGCCTACACCTCATATGTAAAAGGTAGGCAGAGGTCTGTGAGACAGGGTCTGGGTGACCTACCGGTCTTGCCCTCACTCCTGAACCCCAATTCCTCGGCTCTCAGCCATACACGGCTCCCAGATGCTTGCTGAAATCCTCAAGTTCAAGGCTGCATCTCTTTGCCCTTTTCATGCTACCTGACCACACGCCCATCGCCAAACAGCTGGCCTTGCCCAGCAAGCTGAACGTCATCTGAGAGACCATGCCACACCTGTAGCCAGCGCCACTGGCTGGCTGGCTTCAGGCCAACTGGTGTGAGAAGGCCGTTTTTTAATCATTTGTGAATGAACCAATAAAACTTAAGGGACAAAGGAGTTTCCCTCCCTGTTTTTTTTTTTAGCAAGAAAGGCAAATTTGTTAATGCTCTTGACAATGGTGGTACAGAAGCCTCCAATTTGTTCACACTTATCTAAAAGCTCCATCTAACCTAGTAATTCTGTATAATGCAATTGATTCGCTAGTATCATTTTACAATTCTGATTAGGTTTCTCTAAAATCCTGTTTATTAAATTGCTTCCTTTAAGCATGCATAGTTACTAATTTGTTTCCAACTAAATCAGGTATCCTATGAAAAGATTATACTGCAACAGTGCAAGAGTACTCCAGGGATTATGTTTCATCTAGATTTCAAAATTAAAACTGTAAAGTTTCTTTTTAAAAAGAAAGGCAGCTGAATTTATACACAGTTTTCTGGATCAGTAAAATGTCAATACCCCACTATAACATCCTGAGTACAAACAACTGCATCCTTCACAATGCATATAAAGCAAAGAGCAAAAGACTCACTGTGGGTCTCGTGCTGATTTCTTTACATCAGGAGGTCATAGCATGACACTGTTCAGCAGTCCAGAGCCAAAACACACTGAGCCTTTATGGGCCAGCTTGATGCACAGAATAATCAATGTAAAAGGAAGCCAAAAATAAGATGGCTAATGCTTTATTAGATTAGGTTTTTGGTGTTTTACAGCAAATCAATTGAATAAATCAGACACAATTAATAAAAATCTCTAAAAAGCAGTATTTCAGAGATTTGTTCAGCCATGTGATTTTGATTAACTTTAGTCACAGAGATAAAAACAAACTCCTATGTACAACTTCAAGATATTTCTCCCCAAAGTCCAATGAAACAAAAATCCTTAACACTGTTTTTAATCAAAAATTTTAGTGTCTCTAAATGTTGTTTTTGTTTTTTAAATTTCTTTCCTTTCATCAAGCAAAAACAAGAGCAGAAGAGAGCAGGATAATCATTTATATTTTAAAACCAGATCGGCAAATTCTTTATTCGAATAATGAATAAATCCTTCTTAAGAAACAATATAGATGTTTTTATTTTCAATTTTCATATCTGCATAGAAATCAGAAAAAGTTCTTTAACTGTGAAGACTCCGTGTGCTTAAAACATTTTTTAAAAATTTTCAGCTGAACTGAGGAACGCCTGGGTGGCTCAGTCAGTTAAGCATCCGACTCTTGATCTCAGCTCATGTCTTCATCTCAGGGTTGTGAGTTCAAGCCCCGTGTTGGGCTCCACACTCAGCGTGGACCCTAATTAAAAAAATTTTGTTTTCAGCTGCACTGAAAAGAACACAGGCATGAAAGAGAATGAAAAGGAAAAAGGTATAACTCCACGAAAATCTGTGGCATGGGGCCTATAAGAGAACTACAGGGACTGACAAGCACCAGGGCCCTTCTGGTTCACGGTCAGTTTTGGCAAGAGCCCATATTCACAAGGCTACCACACAAGAGATTGTCAAAAGCATGATGAAGGTCCCTTTTTTTTTTCAAGAGATTTTAATTACAAAGTTATAGCCCCATCTAACTAGGTTATCTATTTAGTACTAAACCTAAAAAAGGAGAACTTTGAAATATTTCCAGATCTACATTATACCACAGTAGGTTCTCCTTTCTGTTCTCATTTCTTACTTCTGAAGCTAACTAGACACAATGAAAATAACTTAAGGAAAAAAATCCAGCTAATGCCTTCCAAATAGGAAATGCCCTCATCTTCTCTCAATTACTTTTTGAAATTTCAATTACTGAATTCAATTACTTTGAAATGTCTCCCCCTGCTTCAGCTTTGGGATACAATAGGGTTAAAGCATCAAAGGTAACACATCTTGTAGCCTTTTTATAACACACTCCTGTAAGAAACTCTGTTATGAACAGCACACAAGTAAACAGTGACACAGCCTGGGATTGCATCTGAGGATGTCACAAAAAAAGGCGATGCAGGGCTCATGCCTAAAGACCCTGTCATGATCCCTCCAGGCAAATCCTCTTGGCCAACAGCCTCACAAGACAATGACATTCCAAAATGATTCAGCAGTCCACAGTAAAAATGACAATGTGAGGGTTTTTCACAATTGTTCACTGACTGCTTAGACAATAATAAGAGAACCTCTCTGCCACCATACACACAAAATTACCCCAAGTTAAAAAGCAGAACCAGGGGCGCCTGGGTGGCTCAGTTGGTTAAGCGACTGCCTTCGGCTCAGGTCATGATCCTGGAGTCCCGGGATCGAGTCCCGCATCGGGCTCCCTGCTCGGCAGGGAGTCTGCTTCTCCCTCTGACCCTCCCCCCTCTCATGTGCTCGCTTTCATTCTCTCTCAGATAAATAAATAAAATCTTAAAAAAAAAAAAAAAAAAAAAGCAGAACCAATGGGATGTGTCCAAAGGAGGCTTCGGGGGGGAGGAAAAAAAACAGTTGAATGTATATAATATGATCTTACACATGGATTATTTATGTTTATATAACTGTATGCGTTCATATGCAGTATTTTTAAAGAAAAAGTAGGCTAGAAAAAATACATTTCTGATAAGTGGAAGTGGTGAAAGGAATTTAAATATTCAACATAAATGTTTTTGCCAGTGTTTGAATTTTTTTATATAAGAACATATTCGTGCTCTGCACTTCTGTAAAAAAAAAATTTTTTTTTCAGAATAAACTAAAAACCTTTGGCGGGGAAATTAAGGAAATGAGAGAATACCTAGAACATGAAAAAACACAATTAAATCATAGCCAGTAAAAATCCCAACAAAAAAGACTACTATACCGAGAATCAAGAAGCCTCCTTTAATATGTGCAAGCTCTTGCTAATGGGACTGCCAACCTTGGGCGATCCATTTACTCCCTGGAGACCCCAGTCTCATCTGAAAGGCCAAAATCCTCCAGCTCCGTGCAGAGCCAAGATCCCAGAGAATACAGAGTTGTGTAAATAAAGATGGCTAACTGGGCGGGGGGTAAGGGTGAAAGATATGGATGGAACCTGAAACGGAGAAGTATGTCCTGCCCCAATAAAGATCTAAACTGGAGGGAGGCAAACTATGGCCTGCAGGCCAAATCTGGTCCACTACCTGTTTCTGGAGGACCAGTCTGCTAAGAAAGCTTTTTACATTTTTAAATAGTTGGGGGTGGGGGGGAATCAAAAGAAGAAGAGTATTTCACAACATATACAATTATATGAAATTCAAACATCGGCATCCACAGTGTTAGGGGCACACACAGCCTGCCCATCTTTCACATACTGCTCATGGCTTCTTGTGTCACACCAGCAGAGTTCAGAGGTTGAAACTAAGACAATGCCCATAAAGCCTACAATACTGACTCTGTGGCCCTTTAGAGGAAAAGTTTGCCAACCCCTGACCTAAATGCTTAAATTAACATGTCTATAGGTTGATGCATCTCTGTAACATACCAGAAAGAGCTCAGATTTGGGGCGCCTGGGTGGCTCAGTCAGTTAAGTGTCTGCCTTCGGCTCAGGTCAAGATCCCAGGGTCCTGGGGTGAGTCAGGCTCCTTGCTCAGCGGGGAGCCTGCTTCTCCCTCTGTCTGCCGCTCCCCCTGCTTGTGCGCGCACGCCCTCTCGCTCTCTGACAAATAAATAAATAAAATCTTAAAAAAAAAAAAAGCTCAGATTTGGGGTACCCAACCTGGCTTGACTCCAAGCTGTGCCCTTAACAAGTAACTGTGCTTCAGCTTCTGCATATACAAAACAGGGATATTAACCAAATCTCACAAGATTGAGAGAACTAGGTAAGAAAAGCACTTAAATGATCTGCAAAATTACTTTTACTAAGTGATATCAAACAACCCACATTTGAACTTTGTTTGAAATTGTGATGCAAAAAAGCCTGTGAAATGTATTTTGATGTAAAACGTGTCTTTAGAAGAACGAATAGAGAACAAGGACACCTCCAAGCCAGCTCTGATGAAATTATGAAAGCCATAGACAGAACCTGTTTTTCAACTGAGTGACACATTAAGGCACAGTGTCCCAACTTCAGAAACTAAAAGCAGTTTTTGAAAACCATATGCCATTTTTTTTAAGGCTTTAAAGGTTTGTTAGCTGCACTGTACATGAGTTTAACATTTATTGAGGACCCAGGCAGTATATTCTCCTGACAGTTCATTTAATCCCCATATTACTGGTAGGAATAGAAACAACAAGGTTTACGGTTAAGATATTGGGCCCCAGCATTGAACCTAATTCAATGAACGTGATAGAAGCAAAGTGACCATAATATAAATTAGAAATGAGCTTTCTAACTGGAAAACAATCACATCACAAGGTTTCAAAGTTTGTATGTAACTCTTCCTATTTTTTTTTCTTCCGTCCACATGTGGAGAAGAAAGAAAATAAAAGGAAACGTGGCCTTTGAATGAAAAATTTTTCCCAGTAGCAGCTCTAACAGCAGAGAGTATTCCTATAGGCAAACTGATACCTGCCCCTGAATGAAGTGTAAACCTGCTTCCTCAGTAATGGCAATGGTAAGAACAGCAGTCAATACTCAGAAAACACTCTCCATATGCTTACATAGACTGTCTCATTTACGCCGCGAAACAACCCGGCACTTGGGTACTTTCTCGCCATTTCAGAAACAGTAAGTGGCAGAGCTGGGTATTCAAACTGAATACCTTACTCACTGGATTATTCTGTCTAGTCCTTCTCTCACTTAGCAGGCTGCCCAGCAAGAGCCAGGTAAATTAAGTGTGTATGCTAAATCTGCCTTAAAATTCAAATCCAAGGAGCCACGACTATGCTGCAGAATAAGCATCTACCTAAGAGGAACCAGACTCCAGGGTAAGCTGCAGGAGGTTTGTTCCAGCCTGAGTAATATAAGCAAACAAATACATACTTGTAATAAGCAATTATTAGTTAAACAGTCAAAGGTCAGTGAGTAAAGTACAGAACTTTAGCAAGATGTTTGCATTCGTTAAACTCCTGCTCTAATTACACGTCTCTTTACAAATACTGGCAATTAGTAAGTAATACTACCTAATCTTTAAAACTTAGTTTTAGGAAGAGAAAAAAACGGGGACATGAAGAGATCAAAAGGGTCAGATTTTTAAAACACACTGGCAAAAGGTAACCACAGACACATAAGAAAAATTCTATATGAATGCCCACTCAGGCAGGATATGGAATTTGAAGCTTATAAACTGATACACTCAATGTGAGCAGCTGAGGAGGGACAGAAAGAACTGGATCAAGAAAAGGAAGAGGAATAAAAAGAAAAAGACAAAATGAAAGCAAGAAAAAGTACACCATGAAAACAAAAGGAGAATTCACTTGAAGGGGATGGGGGGGGGGGAGGAATCATAAATAACCGCAAAACAAAAGCAAAGGTAAGTCTAGGTAAGTATGAGACAGATATGCACACAGAGGGATGAAGATAACAGAAGACAGATAGAAGGTAGCTCAAAGATAAGAGCAAATCGAAAGGAAGGGGAAGGAAAATATTCTGGTTCCCTCTTAAAAAGGCAAGTAGCATCTACGACAATCTTTGCAAGACCCATTTACGCCTCTGTATATGAAAACTCACAGGAAATATACATGCATTTCTATTACATAAATTTATAAATGTAGACTGCATTCCATAAATAAAATGCTGGCTCTTCAATCTTCATTGAAAGGCTTAAATAAATGCATAAAAATCACACACACACACACACACACACACACCCTCAATCATCTCTACATCCTGGAGTCAGTCTAATAAAAAACATGGTTGCTTGGAAACTGTATAATCAATTTATTCTACTCCCTATATATACCTATTACTATAGTGGTTAAGTAAAAAAAGGGATGAAAAAACGGTCATAGTCACACATACACCCATTAAAAGTAACAAGGAGATGGAAAGATGCAAAAGACCAGCTGTAATAGTGTGATAGGATGCTGCTTGTCTGTTTTCTGCCTGTAGTTACAGCAAATATGTATACACATACATAAATACAACACAAAACATATACTCGTAAACATATATACACATATTCATCCACCCCTTTGCTTGTAAGATGCTAAAAATAGTTACAAATATAAAAAATAACTTATACTTAGCCCCAGAAAAACAAGGCCAATGCATAATCTTTCTCTTTATTTATTTACTACTTCTCCCCTCACACTCTCTATGGAACATCTATTTTGGCCATCCTATGATCTATGTTTGAAATTAAAAGCCCCAGTGGGCTGGGAGAGCTTTAACCTTCTATTTGCTATATCTTAATAAATTCTAAAACCCTATAAAAGAAACCTCAAAATGAAAGTGAAGGAAGGAGTAGCCAAAAAATGTAAAGTACCACCTATTAAAACTCTAGTCGGTCCCTGAATTAACATTTGCTATTTTAAGAAGTAAAAAGTCCATGATTTAAACACTTCATTATCTTTCAGTTCAAGCATTATTATCCTAACAACTAAATCCTAAAATCGTAAATCCTAAAAAGGGTATTATTCGGAGTAGAACGATGCACAGCAAATGAATAGAGGAGTATATGGGCATAAAGAAGCAGTGACATACTTTACACATAATCAAGCTTCCAGAAACACTAAAAATTTATTTTTGCTTCATCTAATGATGATGTGCAGGAAAATGTTTGCAAACAGGAAGTTTATTTCTCCTAATCCATTGCCTATAGTACTTCTTAATTATTCCTCACAGCAACACTATAATCTAACACTTTCAGAAGGGCTGCGATTTTTCTGACATAGATTTAGGTCCTCTCGCGAAGACAAGCTGTGAAAAATCGGGCAGGGGAAAAGGAGAAAGGTGCCGTTTACACATTTATCTGCTCGGCTCACACCTCTGGTAGAACATCACCAGCCCGTTAAACATTCCGTGCTGCAATAACTTTGTCTCCATCCTTTTGACAATTTGTTTCACGCCTCATTTGCTATGAAGAGTTAAAACATTTTAGTCAACCCTGAGAAAGCAATTCGATTTTTTTCCACAGCAAAATGCATAACCTATTCCAACTACCAAACCACTGGTTAAAGTTCAAACTGTGACACAGACAGAAATCAAGTACTTTCCTTCAGACATTTCAGAAGGAAAACAAAAAACAAAAAACAAAAACCCTAACCAATCTTACATTTATTTTCAGTGGATATAAAACAAAATCAAGTAAAACAGCCTTCCCCACGCTCGGTTCCAAAGAGTAGCAGCCTCTTCTCTCCTCCTAAAAATAGTGGACAACATAGATGCCCTCTCCGTTCCTACAATCCTCAGATGACGTGTAGAAAAGCCTGGACAAAACAGTCCGAAACAGAGAAAGAAATTCTTTCTTGTAATATTGTTTTATTGGGGTTTTTTCCCATCAATTTTTAATTTTGGATCATCACAACACATTTGGACTGTTGATAACAAAGAATATTTTCAAAATTGAGATTCAATCCTATTTATGGCCATCCAAAATTCAAGGAGCTCACATTTTGCACTAAGAGTGGTGCGCAGTAATCAATGTTTAAAGCATTTTCAAAATTACAAGATGCATCCGGCGTCTCCAGAGAGCACTGTCCAGTAATACTTTCTGCAGCAATGGGAACGTTCTATTCTGTGCTGCACATGTGCTCTTAAGCACTTAAAATGTGGCTAGCACACTGCACAACTGCGTTTTTAATTTTACGTAATTGTAATTATTTTTAACTTAAATAGCCACATGTGGCTGCTGGCTACCATACTGGACAGAGCAGCTCTACTAGGTAACTTAATACTACGAAAGTCTTCTGCTGGAAAAACATCCTTCGGTCACATTATGTATCAGGACGCGGAGTTTTCTCTTCAGGAAGGTGGAATAGTATTAAAAAGTAAACCAAGTATAAAGATCCCCTTCACACTCTCATCAAAAAAGAAATGCACCTTAGTTCAAAACTGCTTCCTAACTGGCAGAGCAGAAGGGGCCGAAGGGACACGTCTAATAAAGGCGTGGGTCCTGAAGAAAGGGAGTCCAGGGGCGCACCGTAGGGCCCCCTCTCCTAGGACAGACAGAAGAAGGAAAGGACTCTCCTCTAGCTCACCTGCTGCCCGCACGGGGGCGGGGGGAGGGGGAACCACCTACTGTGTGGCTTCTTGGAAGATTCTATCTTCCATGTGTAAGCAAATAATATCCCATCGATGGGAAAGGGATATTTTTCTTCACCAACGTGTCCAATATCCTCATAGAATATCAAATGATGTGAATGTAAGTAAGAAAGCAAGAAAAAAAACTGCTATTCTAGTGACAGCTTCCACAATAGAAAGGTAGCCCACTCACCTAACTCTGCTCGCACCGGGCACTGCTGAGAACAAACACATCGGGAGTCAGAATGCCTGAGCGCACGCTGGGTGCACGCTGGGCCCACGCCACGTCCTAGACATGCTCCTGAGGCTTATCCGGACTAGGCCTCGTTGACTCGTCTGTAAAATGGGTACAATAACAATACCTCTTTCATAGGTTATGCCAAGTGGTTCTTAGCACTGCTTGACACCAAGTAACTGTTCAGGAAAGTGTTTTATATTACTAATTACTCAAAACTTAACATTTCAGTACAACGGAAAAACAAGCCATTTCCTTTCGAGGTTCCAGGTACTGTGAGGGAAAGGGGATGGGTAGCAAGTTGTAATTTAAAGAATGGCTTCACTACAAACACACAGTGGAAATTCCATACATGCCTAGCAAGTTTAACACCTAAGAATAACTTATACACACAGAGCAAACGGTTTCAGAACTTTTAGTGGCTAATCCTGAATGCCAGCTCCCAAGCACAAGTTTTCAGAGACCGTAACGGGCAGATGTCTAACAACAGCTTTTACTCCTGCTGACCACTGCCCTAGCCTAAGGTTACTGGCACAGACGTGGAAATGTTTGTAAGTAATCTTTATAAAAATGTTCTTTCTTCCCCTCAGCCTACAAATTCAGTGTATATCCTCCACCCTTAACAAAGACCAACGGCAGCAGGCTGCGGAGTTAATGTGACTCAGATTTACTCGTGGGGCCATCACTTGTTGGCCTTGCTCAAAACACATGTGCCCCCTCCGGTCACATACGAATGCTGCAAGGACTAAATTAGGGACCTCATATAACACGGGTGGCCCCTCAACGGTCATACACTGAGTCCCACCATGTGCCAGAGACTGCATCAGACACTGGGGACACAAGAGAAAGGACCCCTCGGGTCCCTACCCAGGCAGAGCCCAGTCCAACAGGAGAGGGAGAGGGCAACTGGCCTTCAGGGAGCACGCAGCCCAGTGCCTGGGCACAAAGAAGACAACACAGCAAACCAAATTCTCTAGCCCTCTCCCAGTTAAATAAAATTTAAAAACAAAGAAAAAGAAACCCCACTCCTCTTCCTACCATCTGAAAGCCTCCTTCTCACTTCCTAGTCACCCTACAGCCTGCTGCAGCAGCTTGCCTCCCTCCTGACTGTTCTTCCGAAGGTCATCGATGAGCACAGAGGACAAGACCTCAGCGCCCACTCTTATCTGAACACTCCTCAGAGCCTACCACAGCTGTGCATGTCTCCCCTCCAGAATCCTCTGTCCCCCGTGGTTTCTGTCGAACTCTCCGCATGCTTTCCATCTCCTTTTCTGGCTCTTTGGCTGGCTCCCTTTCCACTCTTTCAATGTTAGTGCTCCCTAAAACCCCTCAGCACCCCTCTCTTCCCCATACACATGCTCCCATGGGCAATCTCATAAACTCCATTCTCAACCAGCACCTCATGCGTAGAACCCATATTCATATACTGGGCCCAAATCACCCTCCAGTACTTTCTATCTGCCTATGAGCATCTCCAGTTAGCTCTCTGGAACACATCTCAAACCCAACATGTCCAGAACCAGTCTGTCACTAAATACACAGGATAATTCAAAAGTAAGTGAGCACCTTCAAAGAGTTACAATACCATCTGATTTCTCCCTGTGGAGTCAGATCGAGAGCTTTATGTTTGCACCACTTCCTCCTCTCAGCTTGGAGGAAATGAAGGCAGCGTTGGGGCTGCCATTTGCCATTTCAACCACTGACAGTAAAAATGCTACGTTTCATCGCTGTCCTCTGACACCAGAGGTGCATGCTGAGCATTTCTGAGACTACAGAAATAACCATGATAGTTCCTTTATAAAGCGATTTTTATTACATTTTCACATATGGCCTCATTAGTAAATAACCAATTTTGGAAAGTGTTCCAATTCTTTTGAATTCCCCTGTGCCGCTATTCATCCCGACTATAAAGTGTGTCACCCCCACGTGGACAGGTGGTTCTGCCATCTCTGGGATTAAATTTCACTGGAAGGTAAGCCTTATGAAAGCAGGGCCTGCGTTTTATTCATGGCTGTGTCCCCAGCACCTAGAACACTAACTTTCACCCAGCAGGTAACCAGATCAGCATCTGACTAGATATGAATACCTATTTGTTGAATGAGTCAAGGATGAAGTAGCACAGTATATGCCCATCGACTTCAAAGCCTGCCACCGACCCTCAACCCTGGTTTTCCATTCTTCTTTCCCAAGGTTTCTTGGGGTATGGGATGTATCCCTCAAATGTCCCCATATTACTATCCTCGGTGTTTCTCCTACCAGATTGGGATCCGAGGCTCTCAAAGACAGCGAGGCCTGGAAGGCGTGGCCTGCTTCTCACCTGACTCCCTCAGAAGGTCACCAGCGACAAAGCCAGCACAGCTGGTTCCCTCCCTGTGGTTGGCAGAACTTGCCGCATCTCATCCGTCTGCTTCTCCGTGGCCCCACTTCTCACCTGCTGCCCACAGCTGCTCAACTAACTCCTCCACTTTGTACTGATACTATGGCAAAAAAGGGAGTTACCATGGAGAACCACGTAACTCTCCCCTATGCCTGGGAAGGAAGGGAACGGCTTTCTTCTTCTCTGACAGGCTTGAGTTCCTGAGCGCCCTGAGTTACCTTCTGAAGGCTCTCTCAGCTGTTTCAGGATGTTATGCTGGTGCTACTGGAAACCGTGCACTGGATGAATGATACATTACTACAGAAACTTTCTGGAAGTACTAACACAGCTGTTAGCTTTCTAGGCAAAAAACAGATACCTTATACCATAGGGCATGAGATTAATATGTGACTGATAAGACACCGGAGATGCTCATTCCCTTCATAAGCTTGAAGAACCAAACAAAATTAAAGATCCAGTCTTAGAGAAAAGGACATGCTGGCGACAAACAGCTACAGCCTAAAACACAGGTTACCGGTTTGTATGGGTTTTTTTCTTCCAATGGGTTCTTAAAAACAGACTGTTAATTCGTTTGCTTGAGATGGCTCAGATGTAGTCGGCATTAACTTCAGAAACTATAAATCCCCGATTACTCCAGGAGTGATACATTACTCTAAATAATGAAAGAAAATCAAGTATTATTAGAAAATAGGAAACACAAGACAGGAAAGCCTTCGTTTCATTCTAAGCTAAAAATAGCATTCTGGAGGTAGGTCATTCAGAAATATTCTCAACCTCAAACTTGGGAGCAGTCAGGAGGTGAGAAAAACACAAGCTGCAAACCCAGGAAACAGACGTGAACAGAGCCAGTACTGGGGCCCCTCCCACTGCTCACACCCTTCTGCAGGAAGGGCTAAGTGGAATGGAACTTACACCGTGTGTCTATGACAAGCTTATGGGCCAAACTAATTTTCTCTAAAGCCATGAGATGTGTGGTTTTATGGACAAGTTTCAGAAGAGAGGAACAGCTGGGAACACACAAGGGAAATCTCCCAGCACCATACCTTCCTATTAGTCAGAATTAGGAAGAGAAAGACTAAAAGGGTCTCAGGACACATCCCAACATTCTGTGGCCTGGCCAGCCTAGAAGTTCGCCACTAAGTAAGTCACAAAGGAAACAAGGATTGGACAGGGTCCACTGATCAAGTGCTTTTTCAATACCCTCCCAATATCACTGACTCTGGTTCCAGAATGGCCATGGGGCAACAGCAAAGACAGAAATACTCCTGACTGCATGTCATGAGATGACCTCACCAAAGAACTGGGAGGATTTTCCTGCCTTATATTTGTTCTCGTCACTATGCGTTAGCGTCTCGATTATTTTAAGATCTGCCAATTTGGTGGGGGGGGGGGGGGGTCCATCTTACCACTTTCACCACGACAGCAGTTCACTCTGGACACATGACAAACATTAAATCTGTTGGTTTTTCACTCTAGAATTCTCGCTGCCGGCTGCCTGTGTCCTCCCTTCTCTCCAATATTCTGGTCCCCAACTGTCACCTGTCCTCCCTTCCATATCCATTCTCTCTTCATACGTTCTTGGATTTAAGATTTCTGGGCTCAAAACATGCGTAACTCAGGACCCTGAGACGCTGCCCAGTCCATTCATCCATTCTCCCATCCAAACTATTTATTAAGCAGGTATTACGTAACAGACACTGTTCTAGATGCTGGTCCATCACCTCCTCAATCCCAGAAACTTTAGTCACAGCCACGTGTGAATAAGCTCAGAACAGAACCTATGCTCCTCCTCAAACAGCAACAGACTATTTCATAGCCTCCCTTGATAGCTCCAAGCAATGACCCAGACCTTGGGACAGAGCTTCCTCTGACAGGCGGATGTAAATTAATGCTCAGTGACGCCACCAGTAAAATGGTCAATAGCCACCTCCATGCCATTGAAGCACAGACTCTTTCCTCTTTGTCTGTTCTGACCACGGAGCCAAAATACAGTAAAAGCTCGATTAGAAATACGTAATTCTACGTGTCTTAACACCAAAAAAGTCTGTTTAAGTTGTACCACTAAATAAATCAATAACCTCTGTGGGAAGAGAAAGGTGGGCATCCGGGCATCCCACAGCCTCGGGATACCGGAATCACGGGGTGGGGGGGTGCGCAGGGAGGACTTGAAGGCCCTGTCTGCCTCCCTGGGCGATTCGGATGCACAACCAGTTTGAGAACTACTCCTTTAGAGGAGACAATACAGGCTTTCGCACCAGACATACCTGGATAGTGAACAAACTTAATTTTACCAGTTTACTTGTCCATAAAATTGGGAGACTGCCTTGCAAGACTGTTGAAAGACTGCAATTAATACGTGCAGTGTGCTTAGCACACAGGTAAGTATTCAATAATAGGAACTATTATTACTATTATTGCTTTTATTAGATCACTATTACTCGGGGCGCTAAAACTCTGTTCTTTATTTGGGAGGCCAAGAATGGAAAGCAGTGTGTTTGTAATATTTTTACCAATAACACCTGACTAGAAGGAGAGACTAATTTCCTGTGTACCCATATAACACTCTTAACACAGGCCACCGTTTAGGGGCACCTGGGTGGCTCAGTCGATTAAGCATCTGCCCTCGGCTCAGGGCATGATCCCAGGGTCCTCGGATTGAGCCCCGCATCAGGCTCCTTGCTCAGTGGGGAGCCCACTTCTCCCTCTCCCTCTGCTGCTCCCCCTGCTTGTGTTTGTGCTCTCTGTCAAACAAATAAATAAAATCTTTAAAAAAAAAAAAATACAGGCCACCGTTTAAAAAGAAACAAGAAAAATCCCTCGAGGCTTGGCTGCTGACTCACTACCCTTTTTTCTGCCTCATCTGTACCCAGCTGCATGCTGTCCCGGGAGGGCCACTCCACACCTTTCCACCCGGACGTGAATCACATGCCTGCCTTGCTCCTTTTCCTACTCTGTCTTCTCAGCTGCAGGCCCCTCCTCACCTGAGCCCTGCACTCATCTCACTGGGAGGACGGACTTGCTGCTCCATCTTCCCAACTGCACGTAAACAAGCTGGTAAGACCTGAGTCCTACCATCTATGGACCATCACTCCTCGTGTCTGCCATGTTAACAGAAATCCATGAAAGGCCCCACATTCTGCATGATCATAACCAGATACTTTTCCCAATTTTTTTATTAGTCCTCATATGGAAAGAAACAAGTCTTCCTCGAGTCAAGGGATAACTCTGTATTCCTCTTAGTCTACTGTATTCATTAAGCACATTCCCCACACAGACATCCTCTTTTGCACCCCATAGAAGAGGCTGGATATCAACAACGCCTCCCACAGAGCCTGTAACGGATGCTCTGACCCATAATATTTCACAAGCCCTAATGTACACAGGAAAGGCTCGGCTCTGAAAGCCACACAAAAGCACTCATAAATTTCAGGCGGCCCTAATCATGCCCTCCTTTTGCGAAGAAACCAGTTGGAGTACCACTTCAGACCCATTATTCTTATAATGAGAACTTTCCTTCTCAACACTCTGTCATATCAACCTAATCAAGTGTCATGACTATTATTTACACTGAATTTTACTTTAATTTCAAGTATGTTTACCAACAAAGCAAAGGTGAACATTCTTTAAAACTAGCTGTATAATAAAAACAGAAAAATTCATTTTTGTTCATTAATTATTTTTATTAATCATTACAAAACTCAGAACTCTCACATGAGTAAAACTCTGTGTATCAATTCACTTCAAAATTTTAGAGTGTAAAGACAAAGAAACTTGCTGATTCTTCTAGATACACGTGATACATTCATCTCTCCAACTTTCTAATGACTTCCACTTTTGAGAGACTCATCTAGATTAAATGTATGTAAGTCCACGCTTGCCCACAATATTAGCATTATTTAACTCTCAAGTCGTGTTAAGAAATTTTTTTAAAATACAAAAAAAAGATTTCAAAAACTTAGGTTAGAAAGGAAGAGAAAGAGTAGAGTTAAAGCTAATTAGAAATGCCCATAATAACAATTTCCTTTTTTAAAAGGACATTGTTCCAAAATGCCTACATTTACCTCTCTCTCTCAGTATCTGTTACTTTTCAGATCCTTCGCATCAGCACATTCTCTATACCACGGGATATTTTCATCCTCCGCAAGGTAGAAAGCTTGTCTGCCTCCCTGTGTTATCTGTCCGTGTTCCATTTGAATCCAATTTCCTTGCATTACCTCTGCCCAGGTCAGGGATGAATGGCTGTCAAATTCCCAGTGGAATAAAAAGAAAAACCCTTTCTTCCTGAGGCAGCAAGTTTCAATTCACAGAGCACATGGCTAATCTACATATGTGAAGGTCACGGCACTTCAGTCAAAGAGGTTAAGAATGGAACAGCTCACGTAAGGGGTTGTCTTAAACATCTTGGCATGATGCCCAACAAGTAAGATTGTTGAAAGGCAATAGATAGCTTCTGGCAGCAGTAAGGGGAAAAATATTTTGATCATGTGATGCCATACACACTACCTAGTTTATTTCATGTGTGAAACTTTGCGAGTCCCTAAAAAATACCACATATGCAAATCAAATCCAGATTTCAGCTTTAACAGTTCAGCCAGGCTAGTACACCTCCTTCTTCATAAAATGCATTTATATGAAGTTTCTAGACACACCAAGAATAAAACTTCAACATATTGACAACCAGTTGGCTCAAATATCTTAACAGCTGATTACAACTTCTTTGCATTAGTTTTTCAGAGAACCATGAAACCCCAGGAAAGGGTAGTCAGACTAAAAAAAGCACATTCCTTTAAGTTACCCGAACATAAGTGTCTTAAATAAAATTCAACCTCTCCCTCCATTCTTCTCTCCCTCCTCATTAATAATATAGCAATAGGGAAAACTACAGGAACTTAATGCACAATAAAAGACAAAACACAAAATTGCTTTTCACGTCCTATCTTCCCTAATTGCTGAATAAAAGTAAAATGCTACTGCTTTAAAGTGCTCATACTTCTGACAAACGTCTCAATGGAGGAGGGAAACTAAGTCTTGCCACACATGATGGATACCAGAGGAGAAACCAAGACTTTCACAGAGCATGCCTCTGCGTGCTGTAGCATGCACCTTCCTGAGCGTTCTCTCTGCTCAGCAAATGAAAATGAAAGGAGCTAACACCAAGAGTCGGGAAAGGGAAGACTTTCAAACCCAGCAAAATCATAACAAATGTGACTACAATTTTTAAAACTTTTCAACAGTTAATAAACTACTTCTTTAACACATGGAAAAAATTAATTAAAAGCAAAAGCTCCATTTCACCAATTTGCAAGTTGTCTGCCTACCACCAATTTCCTTCGATTCAAAATTTAAATTGCTTATGAGGCCGGAGTTATTCATGTTTCTAGTTAAATGGAATAGTAGGTAAAATAAAAATATTCCACAAACTGTATTATTTATTGTAATCACCAATATTCACGTAATCTAAGGATATTCCTCTGCGCTTACCAATGAACGACACGATATTTAGCAATTTTCCAAAGATTCCCTGGGTATCTTTTTATCTGGTACAGTGCCCCTACACCAAGGTCACTAGATGTTTGTTGATGATGGTGGAATTAAATGCTCCAATTATCGATCTTCTGAATTTATTTTCCTGACCAGTTAAAAAAATACGACTGGCAAACAACAGCAGACATTTTAGAAATGTCATCGACTGCGCCATCACTCACTTTCCCTAAACACTTGGCAAGGTACAGACACATCAGGCAATAAAGAACTGAAACTGTCTGGACTAAAAATAAGCTTCAAATGTTAACCATTTGTTCCAAGAGGAAAGACTAATAGGCTGTTAAATTAACTTGTTAAATTAATACAGAACCACATCTAACTCATTTTCATTCATTGTCCATGAGAAAATACAATCCTTTGTCATTTTTTGAAAACATCCCTTTCCTTACCAGGTAGTATGCCAGTATTTTATCAAGTGTACTTCCCAAAACAATTCCATGGGTTAAGTCTTCTTTCCCATCTCTTTGGGCAGGAGGCAACTTCGAACCTCAGGCAGGTGCAGTCACTTGCCCAATGTCACACAGGTAGTCAACATCCAATCTTCCAGGTTCTCTAACCTGCTGGCTCTTGCTCTTGCCCCTCCCTGCTTCCATCTCCAGGCCTCATCACTTGGTTAACTTAGTTAACATCTGCTTACTAGCCAGGTCTCAGCTTATTCAACCTTAGTGTGCAGAGCCTTCTTACTTCTCCCCCACCTCGATCTAGTCTCTGTGGGATATCCCACTAACATCAGGACTTCTCCCACTGAACCATTTACACTGTACTGTGTAGCACGTTTACTAGTCCTTAGTCACTGCATTGTCAATTCATCAAGGTCCACGTCCTTGTCACCAAGGAATCCATCATCCACCACAGTACCAGGCATACAGTAGGCTCTCCACAACCATCTGCCTGATGCCCTGGTTCTTGCTACACTCCCAAAGCCCTAACACATAGGAGATTCTTCAATACAGGGAAGGTAAATGAACGGAATTCTTCTTTTTTTAAAGGATTTTATTTATTTGAGAGAAAGACAGAGAGAGTGACAGAGAGCACAAGCAGGAGGGGAGGGAGAAGCAGGCTCCCCACTGAGCAGGGAGCCTGTCGCGGGGCTAGATTCCAGGACCCTGGGATCATGACCTGAGCCGAAGGCAGACGCTTAACCGACTGAGCTACCCGGGGACCCCAAATGAACTGAATTCTAAATCCTTCATGCTAATAACACTATAAAGTCATTTCTTTTTTTTTTTATTAGAGACTGGTTTTGTTTGTTTGTTTGTTTGTTTAGATTTTATTTATTTATTTGAGACAGAGAGAATGAGAGACAGAGAGCATGAGAGGGAGGAGGGTCAGAGGGAGAAGCAGACTCCCCGCCGAGCAGGGAGCCCGATGCGGGACTCGATCCAGGGACTCCAGGATCATGACCTGAGCCGAAGGCAGTCGCTTAACCAACTGAGCCACCCAGGCGCCCTAAAGTCATTTCTTTAGCTGAAAAATCCCCACATGATACCCAAAATAAAATCCAAATTAAGATCACTTTCTCATCAATGTCATAGCACCTAAGAACAACCTCCAAGCACACTGACCTTCCACATAAGATCATGAAACACTAAATGAACAGATTTCCTTGAAACTGTTGTTGGAAATGTATAATATATTCATCAGGAAATTTTCGGTTTAGATACATTATCAACTACTCTTCAAATAGTTCCTAGATAATGCACTTTGAGGGATATAGTTTTCTGCACAGAACTGCAGGAGAATAATGTAGCCATTCATTTTAATTTCCACTTTGTAAAACACCAGGAGCCTATGATAATTCACCAGGGAAAATTATGGATCATATGTTATATTGACTCTTTGTATCTTAAGCACCAAGTGGTGCTCAGAGTATTTGTTCATAATAGAATTAAATTTTGTCCCTGATACTTTTATAAATCTCAGCATTAACAAAAAAGGAAGAAAAAAAAAACTATTCCTCTCTACCTACATATCTGAGACAGGCCTTTGGCATTCCCAGCTTTGACTATTTGAGAGCAACCCTAAGCCTCCCTGATATGTAAATTATAATCTTGCTAAGGACCAAATGTGAATCACATATTCAATGAAGTTGAAACAGATGCAGAAGTTACTTAACCATGAATCAGAGACCAAAGTCCACGACTCAGAATCCCAAAACCTAGTTTTAATTTTTTGAAACTTCGTTCATTTGCAAAAAGTACTTCCCCTAAAAGGCTAATCATTTTCGTAGATCATGAAAGTGGAAAGGTCTCAGAAATGTAAGAAAGGAATGATTCTCAGAATTTACTGATTAATATTAAGGATGGAATACTGTGAGGCAGCCGCTTAGACCCAATGACATCAACCCACCGTGGGCTCTACTGGTCAACCAAAACCAATTCATGCAATTGCTTGCAAGAGTCCCAATCAGTACAAAACTACATTTTGTGAGGGAAATTGCAGTGCTTTTCACAAAATCTGTATATTTGCATAGGCCTCAGTTTATATTCACTGAACATGTCCGGGATCCAGTATAGTTTAATAAGATGTTCAGCGGTGCATAGCTGATTAGACACTGTATTTTTTAAAATTCAAAGCAGCACAGAATTTTGCAGCTGGGAGGGACTGGGGTCACCTAATTGATGGAGGCAGGGGCTTATCTGCAGCCACACCCTGAAGCGCAGCAGGGCCAGGCAGAGAGCAAGAACTCGGGGTTCACTACACCCTGGAAAGACAGGTGGGAAGAGAAGAGGTACCACATGACAATGCCACAGGATTTGCAGAGATGAGCTCCGTGACAACCACGCCCAGCAGACAACATTCCACATCAGGAAACTGAGCCTCTGCCGAATCTCAGAGAAAATGGGCACTCAAGCTCACAAGTGAGTCAAAGTCTTACCAACTCCAAGCCCACGATCTTTCCATTACATCAGGATGCCTTGTAATACATTCGCATTCTCTCGTAAATCCTCATAATCACAGAAATAAACTAATAAACAACAAACATACCAGTTCCCTTAGAAATATGTCTGCTTCTTCAGACAGATTCTTGCTCAGCAGTAGCAATGTTTTACATTTCTATTTCCAAGGTCATTTATAATTCATTGGGTAAAGTGAATTTATTATAAAAAATACAAACTGAAAGCAGAAAATTTAAAGGATATTAAAATGGGGTTAGAGCTTGATACATATATAAATATATGGTCACGGAACCCTAAAATTTGCTTCTTAAATTTTCAGAAATTAGATGCCAAATTCTAGACAAATTTTAGAATTACCAGTCATTTCAAAATAAGGCTATGAAGTACAGTGAGTGGTTTAACTTCTAAGATGCTCAGCACAAAAAGAAACAGGAGATACTAAGAATTCTGGAACAGCCTCCACTAATCATCAATGCCTCGTTTTCTGAAAGGTTTATTTCAGGACCCAGAAGCAGTAGCTGAATTTACTCCTCAGCCAGCATACATTATCTAAACAGTTACCAAAAATACTCCAGCAATCCAAGTATCTTCCTAAATCTGAGCAGACTGTTTTAACTTTTCTCCAAAAGCCCATGTAATGTAGAAAACTGAGAAAAAGAAAAAGGACCATTCTATATAAATTTCAAAGTGATTATATTTTCCTTCTTTTAGCTATTATTCTTTGTAGTGGGATTTTTATTTTGCTGTGGCACAAAGCCAATAATTGATTGGTAGAAATGGAAAAGAGTCACTAGCTCACATCAACCATATCACAACAATCTACAATTATTTGTTTTGCCAAAATCCACTCCCCCACCCAAAAAAGCAGGCCAACAGACTGCTGACCCACATGGTTGCTATTTGCACTTTGTTTAAATGAGCCAGTGCTAAGTCAGCGATGCCAAAAATGCCATGCCCAGGTTCAGGGGGAGCCGGCTTTGGCAACACTTTGTCTCCCTGAACCGCACACAAAAGTAGCAGTGATCCCCACACCCCAGCTACCGGCGGTGTCCGGCACAGGGCTGATGAAGAAAATGTGTGCTTCGTAAATATTGGCCAGTTGATCATCCGGAGCAGATACATATCTAGCCTACACCTCAGAGCATACACAAATGCTAAATGCTTACACCTTAAGAAATCATTGTTGCTTCCAAGTACACACTCTTATATCACAGTACAATTTCTGTGTCCTCTGTGGACTTCAGTGTTAATGTACACGACTCATCGTCTAAAGATGGAACTATATATCAGCATCAATAGCAGTTAAAATACAATTCCAAATTTTACACACAAAAAATGTCTGTTTCTAAGACTAATCGGGATCTAAGAAGCATCCCTTTGCAGCTGCCTCTAAATTTAATTAAAAGACCAATCATCTTAATTTAGTAATTTTTCCACATACAAAGAATTTCTGCAGTTTTGCAGAGAACTACAAATTAAAAACATAAGGGGGGGAAGCACAAATTTGGGGCACAGAACACTATGGAAAAAGACACAGCATCACATGGATTTGCTCAGGCTTGGGGGCTGGGATGGCCCAAAACTTAAAACACAACTGGAAAAAAATTATCATTGTAAATTATTTCCACTAATAGTAGAAAGATAAAACCAGTTTTGAAAAGAGGCTAACATGCAAAAGATGAGAGAAGTAAAGGGGGGAAAGGATCACGCTAACAGTTTGTTTTCATGTCCAATATATTATCTAACCAAGAACCAGGTTTCTCTCAACAAAGTATCCCAAACCTTTAAACAGAAAGTCTTCAAAAGCTGCTTTTAAACTTTTAATGATCTGACAATGAAACAACTAACTTACACAAACACATTTCCAAACAGACCAAACCTGGGAAGATGACCCCCAAGTCAGAACTGGGAGGAAGGAGTGGGGTAAACGCATGAGCGCGCACACACACACACACACACACACAGACACGCACACGCATGCGCACTGCTAGGGAGTATCTGAGGAAGGACTTACAAACTATGAAGCAGCAAGATTGATGGCTCTGAAAAGATTATTTGGCTTACAATACACATTAACAAATAATACGAAGGTTTGACATGAGACTTATTTCAGTTGGGAAGATGAAAAGTTCTAGAAATGGATGGGGTGATGGCTGCACAACGTGAGTGGACTTCATGGCACTGAACAGTACCCCTAAAAATGGTTAAAACAGTAAATTTTATGTTATGTATATTTTATCACAATAAAAAAATAAATACGTATAATTTTTTTAGGCCTCCCATATTCTTGAAAATGTGGTCTAGGATTTTCTTCTGGATTTCATCAAATATGGCTTCCCTTCCAGAGTCACCTAATAAGTAATGACCTGTCTGATTCTCAAGTTTCATCTTTCATCAAGGCCCAAACGAGATGCTGAGAAGAGCATCCTCCAGAAGATGGTGAGCAGAAGCTGAATCTCGTTCAGTTCAAAAGGACTGCCTTGCTATGACAGATCTAGTCCAGATTCTGCTGCCACCTACCTAAAATAAGAGTGTCTATTGGTAAACCGGACGTGCTTAACATTTTAGAGCTTTGGTCTCTTTCCGAGCAATAAATATCATTCAAGGAACAAATTAATTTCATCATTAGTTCATCCGTCAAACTCAGTAGCCTTCTAATATTCTTGGCACTGATCCATTCAGAAGTGGGTTTGAAAACTGCCTACTGGATCCTATTCAAAGAAGTAAATCTAAGGAAATAGTTTGCTTAGAATTACTCCAAGTTAAAGTCTTTGAAAACAACATGTTTGCTGAAAACGTACTGTGGAAGCACTTATTCTACTTAGATAAAGTCACTCAGTCACTCAATTAGGGTGAATTAAGTTAAAACTACAGTATGCGTATACCAACAATTCCATTCATTCCTATCTTAGCATAAGGCAAAATAAGTGGATACTTAATGATACCTCAGTACCAATACCTGTATCATTTTCTTTCCATCAAAATTCTAAGAGAAAAAGTCACTAAAGTATACGAAGTTTTTAGATCAAAATTAATTCACTCAATCACCCAATTAAACCAAAAAGAGCCACTTAGTCTTGTATAAATAGCCTCCAAACTGTAAAAAGCTATATTGTGTGACAGTTCTCCATCTATGATATATATACACACCCCTGGGGGATAAGCAGTTGTGCCTCGTACTTACTTCTCCCCGCAGACACATGAAGTCAAATAGGGATCCCTCAGCCTCAAGCACATGCACACGCACGTGCACACACACAGCAAGTACGTGGCTCTACTCTGCATATCCACAGAGAATCTGCACACATCTCCTGACGAAGAAAGACACCTCAGAAAAGGCCAGAGAGACCAACAACTATCCAGTTCCAAAGAGGCCTAGGACGTGGAAGTGGTCGGTAAGTACAAAATTTTGTAACATCCACTTTGAAAATCTAATTACTGCAAAAAAAAAAAAAAAAAAGGAATTTGAGTTTTATTAACATTCCTTGTGAGCCTCCATAAATCTGTTCTTAAGTGATACACAACAGTTCTTTCAAATATAAATATAAGCCTCAAATTTACAAATCTACACACGGGCCAAAATGAAAGTGACACAAGTAAATTATTAGCTCCTTTTCCTCAATGATGGATCAAAGTACACAGATCTTTTAACTGAGCAGTGTCATTCTTGTAGTGAGAAAAACCTCTAAATTTAGGGCACTGGGCAAAAGCTAGTATAGTTCCCAGTGCATTATATCCAAAATTTACATGTCCAAATCCGTCTTCAAAATAAATAAAATTTCAGAGACTCCTAACAAATTTTAAATCAAACCACTCTCTTCCTATGAGAGAACAGGGTATAAGTAAGCGAAATGATCATCTTTCCAGTTTGCCTGTCATATTGGTATTTATCCTACAGAAATAAGTAAGTACCTATTACATCAGAAGCCATTTTTTAAAGATATACTGTGCCCCAAATTATAAAGTAATAAAGTCCATTAATAAGAAATAGAACTGAAAACTCGACCCCATTCTCTTACACCTGTTTTCTTTAAAATGTGTGTCTGATAAAATTACCAAATGAACTTATGAGTCTTCCTCCACACAGTCTTACATTTTCAGAATTGGTCCTCAAACCAGAATTAATACTATTTTTATACCAGAGTGAAGATGTTATTCTCTCAATCCTAATGAAAGAACATGATAGTTAGAGGGAAAGTACATTAGTGTAAGTGTCTAAGGGTGACTTGGATTATTTCCATCTCCACAACACACCTGTGATATTTCTGATACAATATGATGCCGGGAAAAATGGAACAAGTAGAAAAAGCCCTGCCAAAAATCCATTCCTAAATACAGATAAAAAGTAAAACCAAAGAAAAAAGGGGGTTAAGGTTTCTCACTATAGGCCCAAAGTAAGAATACGATGTTCCCTGGAACATACTTATCAATTCTGTGTTTAAATATAAACATAAATTGAAGTTATAGCTGTCTTAAAGAGTAGTGATCTTTAAAAAAAAAAAGTCAAAAGTAAGTACACAGAATTGAGGATATCCAAAGAAAACAATCTTAAGCCATGTATTTCATTCCAGGTAACCTAGGAAAGCAGAAGACTAAACATTTTTGTTATATTTTGTTTTGTTTTGTTTTTTTAATGATAGGCCTTTTCTATAACCACAGTTGCCAATTCCACCTTCTCTGACGACAGAGCAGCCAGCCAGCCAGCCATATCTCAGCAAATATATCAATTTAGGGCACAATAATTTCTTTACAAGATTTAAAACATTAGACAGGGTAAAATTTCATTGGGAGGGGAAGTGGGGAATGATGTTATGCTATAATATATCTTATACAAATTTTAAGGTAATCAGGAACCAGTCTGTAACTTCCTGCTTTGTAAGCCAGCTAGTCACTTCTTTTAATGGTAAATAAGGCTCTTTTTATTACATTGTATTATATTCTATAAAACTAAGGTTAAAATAGCATTAATGGAATTCAGCACAAATGTGGACATTATAAAATCTTGGTTACGTGAGTAGACCTCAGTACTCCTTTTGAGACTACTCTATCTACTTTATCTTAGAAAAAGCCAGTAACAAACTGTATCATAAAATGGCTTATTTCACTTTTTAAAAAGACCCCCCCAATACAATATACACATGTATTTTGTTTCCAATTATAAAAACATTTGCCACCCAATATAAACCATTCCTAAAATCAAAAATGAAACTAAATGTGCTAAAGCCACAAGAAAATTTCATCATTTAACAATGTGATTTAATAGTACTTTATGGCCTATAATTACATAGTAAATTAGAATTTTGGACAAATAACTATTTCTTATCATAATCATCACAACAAATACTAAATAAAAACTAGCCTTCCAAAAAGGAAAAAAATATAAAAAAGATACATTCCACACGTTAAACGGCAAAGTACCTAAAAGAAATCTGTGAATCTAGGTCATATGCCCAGCATTTTTCTTCCCCCTCAAAAATAAAAAAGCTATTCCCAAGGGTCACAATGAGGACATAATGGATTCACTCTCATTCCAAGAAAACAAAATACTTAAAATGATTGGTACCATTAAGAAATAATACTGTAAAGTAACAAGGACCTCCATCTGCCTCTATCATCCTTCCGTTCCAGTTTAACAAAGATGTGAATTTTAAACTATTCCTTTAAAAGCAAGCTGACAAAGTAAATCTTTTTAAAATTACATGGGTTTATTTACATAAGGCTTCTCTGTGTTTTTACTTGTGTGAATCAAAGATAAAAACTGATATCACAAATTTTCTATCAAGAGTAGGAAAACATATTTTCATTAAAAGTAAAACTCCAGTAACTAAAGATTTGAAAGCAGTGAACACTAACGTCCTCAGCTAGGGATTCACAGGATTATCTATTAAATTCAGTCCAGTATTCATTCTGACACGTCTCTCCTCTAAGATATGGTAATTATTAAAATACATCTTCCTGAAATAAATAAGCTGAGTAAAAACATATATTACAACCACTGTTAATTCCTTCCTAACAAATGAGAATTTTAAAAACTTTCACAGCATTTAAGATGTCTACGAGAGAAAGATTATTTGGAAGAAACACACCCAGCACAGCTTGCATGTGATAGTTTCCCTAATACATGTGTAAGCACTTCAAAGAAGGCTCACATCACCGAACCTAACAAAATAATCAAACAGAAAAAAAAATTCCTTAGAGCATTTCTATATTTCCAAATCAGAAGCAAAAATAAAATAATTTTTAGTATTTCACAAGATTATCCATTTTTTCCCTTTGATTGTTGTCTACAAAATTAGTTTCCTCACTTCGTGATTTTTTAAATATTACGTCAATTTAACTACAATTCCTCATCCACAAACATCTTTAAACGACCAGAATTGTTAAAACACACGTTACTAAAAAAATATAGCTTTAATCTTGTTATACAGTTAATTAAGTATCACTGAAAGATACTGTTGCACCTCAGAACCTGGAAATTTTTAACGTTATAATTTTTAAATTTAAACTACATGTGCTGACAATTCATTTTTTGCATAGTTTAATCTGTAAAGGGCACTTTCAGGAAAGCTTTACAAATCCAAAAATTGGTAAAATTCTTGGTTTAATTATTTTTCAATTGCCATATCCTCATCCTACAATCAAAGTCCGTGATATATGCAGTGTCCACATTAAGACTGTCAAAGATCTGAATTTTGTAAGTGCCCAACGTACTGGACACCAGCGTAACGATTTTAGTATTTAATCCTCTTATTAATAACTCTGATTCATAATAACTTAAGCTTTAAATAATATCCAACCTTACATCTGCTTGTAATAGAGCTCAGTTATTATTTGTGGCAAGAATTTTTGTGACTACTGCTCAGCACTTCTATTTACATCAGCAGTGCTAAATGCCCAATGGTGAGAGAGGAGCCAATCAGATGGCAGATTAGATGTCAACTCAGAGGCAGCTGTCTGGAGACTATTACAGCCAGTTTACCTCCACAATTCAAATTCCAAACCTTGCAAAGGAGATCAAGTCAGTCTTTAGGCTCAGCCTACGAGCAAGAAACAGCAAGAGTGCAGGACACTTCCTAATAACGCTGTAGGACCTGGGTGACAGCAAATTAAAGAAAATCCAAATAAATCCGATCCAAAAAGATCAATTTTCACTGGCCTGCTATTTTCCTGGACTTGCTGAATAAAATGTATGCCTGGCCCATGATCAAAATAAGTTCAATTTAACCGGAACGCGTTCCTTTAACACAGCCTATCTGTTGAAGGTGACTCCCTTCAAGCAGCCTATAAGCCAAATAATGGATTTCCTGGCTATTCTCAGGAATGAATCGGTTTATTTTAGAATACTTTACCTCCACGTCGTTGTAAATTGGGGTATTACTTTCGCTACGAAGCATTCCAACTCACAGCTCGCATCGAGGATGTCTGAATAGCCGGGCAAAACTACGAAAAACACACTCGGTTGCCACAAAGCTAACCTATTTTTCCTGCCTTCACCTTGCAGGCTAAGAGGGAACGCGGTGTGGCTGGAGGCAGGACAAAGTTCCTCATTCTTTTCCCGGTGAAAGCTTATTGCTGGCGCTAACCGAGAAGACGGAGTCAATACTCCTCCCCAGACCGGCCCGGCCCGGAGCGCCGATTTTGTTACAAAAGCCGCCCGAGCCGTTCCCAGCGCCCACACCGCTTCCTCGCGGCGCAGTCCCCGGCCCCGGACGCGCAGCTCCGCGCCCGGGGCGGGGTGGCGAGGCGGGGGTGCTCGGCGGCCGGCCATCCCAGCGCGCGTCCCGGTCCTCGGCGCGACCCTCTCGCCGGGCCCCCGGGCCCCGGGCCCCGGGCCGCGCAGTCGGACGCCGCGCGCTCCCCAGCCTCCGAGGGAGGCAGCCGCGAGTTAAAATGGCTTTGGGCGCCTCGCCCCCGCCTCCCCCCCGCAGAAGACGCAGAAAAAGTACGCGGAAAGAAAGAAACTAGGGCTCGAGGCGCGCGGCGAGGCCGCCGCGGCGGAAGCAGGCCCGGCCGGCGCGGGGGTTACCTGGGATCTGCCCATGGTCGGGCCGGGGGTGCCGGGGCTCATCGCCGGGTGGCTCCTTTGTTGCGCGGCCGCCCAGGCCGGGCTGGCAGCGGCGTACTGGGCGCCCATGTCCTTGCCCAAGCCCATGCCCGCGGCCGCCTGCTGGCCGCCCGCCGCCGCCCCCGCCGCCGCCGCCGCCGCCTGGGACTGGGGCTGCGACGGCGGCGGCGGCGCGCTGGGGCTGCTGTAGTCGGGGTAGCTGCCGCCGTAGCTCCTCATCATGGGGCTGGGCGAGGTGAGCAGCTGGTTGAGGGTCGGGGTGGCCCCCGACGGGTGCTGGTTCTGCCCGGCGAAGCGCTGGAAGCCCCCAGCCGCCGCGCCGGCGGCCGCCTTGCTGAGGCTCGCGGCCCCGCCGCCCCCGGGGCCCATCATCATGCCGCCGCCCTGCTGCCGGGGGGAGCTCAGCACCCCGTACCCCGAGGACGAGCCCCCATAGCCGCCGCCGCCGCCGCCGCCTCCTGCTGCTGCTGCCGCCGCCGCGGCCGCCGCCGCCACAGCTCCCGCTCCCGCTCCTGCTCCTCCTCCTCCTCCTCCTCCTCCGCTGCCTCCTCCTCCTCCGCCGCCGCCGCCGCCGCCGCCGCCGCCGCCGCCCGCGCTGGGCCGGCTGTAGCCCGGATAATGGTTGTACTGGCTGTTGGGGTACCCTTCGTGGGAGTTCTGCAGGGGGTCCATGCTGTTGGGGGCTCCGGCGGCGGCTGAGGCGGAGTGCATCATCCCCATCCCGGGGCTTTGTTGTCCGCCATGTTGATCAAAGCAAGGCCCAGTGCGGCCGCCGGGGCCGCCGCTAGCAGGGGCAGCGCTGCCATAGTAATTATTAAACTCCGCGACGGCCGCCGGGCCGCCGCCGCCGCCGCCACCGCCGCCGCCGCCCCCGGGCACGGCGACCGGCGGCTGCTGCGCGCCCAGGGCGCCCAGGCCCGGGGGCTCGAACCGGCCGCCCGCCGGCTCCCCCATCTTGGGCGGCGCGTCGTCCTCGTCGCCCGGCTTGCTCAGCAGAGGCTGGCCCGGGGGGTCGGCCTGGCTGCCCGCGGCACTGTCCTTGGCGCCTCCATGTTGCGGCTGCTCCATGTCGGGACCGGGCTGAGCCGCGCCGCCGCCCGCGCCGCCGAGGCTGCTGTTGTTGGAAATGGGATGTTGCTGCGGCGGCTGCTGCTGCGGCTGCTGCTGCTGCTGCTGCTGCTGGAACTGGTTTAGCTGCTGCTGTAGTGCGTGGTGGTGGTGGTGGAGGTGGTGGGCATGGTGGTGGTGGTGGTGGGCATGGTGGTGGTGGTGGTGCTGCTGGTGGGGCGGTGCGGCGGGGGCTTCGCCAACGGTTTTCAGTTTGTGGTTGGGGAGCAGCCCCGTCTCCATGGCCGAGCCCGGGCCCGACGAGGAGGAAGAGGAGGACGCCGCCGCCGCGGAGGAGGAGGAGGACAGCGCGGCGGCGCTTCCACCCTCCTTGAGAGTCGCCTCGGAGCCGCCGCTCTTGGCGCTGTTGGTGCTGGCGGCGGCGGCGGCGGCGGCCGCCGTGCTCGCGTTATGGGCCATGTTCAGTTCGTGACGGGGGTGCAGGGGGTGGTGGTGCACATTATTCAGGCCGCCGCCGTCGCCGCCGCCCCCCAGCATGGGTCCCGGTGCCGCCGCCGCGCCGCGCGCCCCCGCCTCTAGGTCCCGGGCCCCGGGCGCCGGCCGCGGCCCGGGGGGCGCCCGCCGCTCGCCGCCGCCCG